>NC_092725.1:72471869-72771869 GCF_047496885.1 Scyliorhinus torazame
AATAAGCAACGTGGCTAACTTATTGGGCAGCACTGCTCTCATCATAGAATAGAATAGATTTATAGAATTCCTACAGTGCAGGAGGCTATTCAGCCCATCAAGTATGTACTGTCCCCCGAAAGAGCACCTTACCTAGCCCCACTCGCCCGCCCTAACCCTGTAACCCCACAACCGCACCTAACCTGCGCATCCTTGGACACTAATTGGCAATTTAGCATGGACAATCCACCTGACCTGCACATCTTTAGACTGTGGCAGGAACCTGGAGCACCTGGAAGAAACCCGCTCAGACATAGGGAGAAGAAACGCACACAGACAGTCACTCATTGATTGATTCCAGTGTTGATTGAGACAATCACTCATTGATTGATTCTAGTGTTGGTGCTAGGATCAGGCTCTCTGCACCACTTCCATCACCATTATGGAGTCCATGTCTTTAACAGCTCTCCCTCTTAGGGCAGAATTTAATGTAGGTGATGGGGCCTCACCCACCGGCATGGAGGGCCAACAAGAGCGGCTTTTCAGGAAAATCCTACTCTCATCAAGTATAAATCAGGCGGTGGCAGACCTTCCCCGAGATCAAGGACCCAGGGGCAGAGGTCCTGCTGCCAAGAGCTGCTGGCCAATCACGCGCCTGCAATTCTTCATTGCTCAACAGTGCCACCTGGCTGCCGATATCCAAGAAAGGAGGGAGAGAGTAAACAGTGAACCACAAGCTTGTTAGCTTAATGACAGTTATTGGGAAAATGCTGAATTCTATTATTAAGGAAGCCGTAACAATGCGCTTCGAAAAGCATATGATTCGAACAAGTCAACATGGTTTTACTAGGTGGGAAGGTAAGCTGTGGGGAGGACACAGAGATGCTACAAAGTCATATAGACAGGTTAAATGAGTGAGAAACAAGAAGTATAACGTAGGTAAGTGCTAAGTCATTCACTTTAGTTGTAAGAATAGAAAAGCGGAATATTTTTTTAAAGGTATGAAACTTTTAAGTATTGACGTTCAAAGATACTTGGGTGTGCTCACACATGGGAATGCAGAAAGTTAGTATGCAAATGCAGCAAGCAATTAGGAATGTAAATACTATGTTGGCCTTTATTGCAAGGGGATTGGGGTACAGGAATAAAGAAATCTTGTTACAGTTGTACAGGGTTTTGGTGAGACCAGGGGCGCGATTCTCCGACCCCCCCCACCGGGTCAGAGAATCGCCAGGGGCCGGCGTGAATCCCGCCCCCACCGCCCGCCGAATTCTCCGAAGGGAGAAAAGTCAGCGGGGCGTCAATCGCGCCGCCCGCCTCGGTGAATGGCAGGGACGGGAGCGAGGCAATGTACTCCGGGGCTGCCGATATTCTCCCGTCTGGATGAGCCGAAGTCCCGCCGACGTGACCATGGGGCACGTCGGCAGAAATCAAACCACCTTTTAATCGGCGTCAACCAGTGCTGATGGTTGACGCCGTCCAGCGTGGAGGTGGGTGACGGCCTGGGGTGGCCGCAGGAGAGGTGATGGCGTGGCCGCAGTCTGTGTGTGTGGGGGAGAGGTGTGTGTGGGTGTGTGTGTGGCGGGGGGGGGGGTGTAGAGTGAGGTGGGCTTCGGTGGAGTGCCGGGAGGGGGTGAGTGCCGGGGAGGGGGATGGGGAGGTGCGTGCCGGGGAGGGGGACGGGAGGATGACTGCCGGGGAGGGGGACGGGAGGATGACTGCCGGGGAGGGGGACGGGGAGGTGTGTGCCAGGGAGGGGGACGGGGGGGGGTGCGTGCCGGGGAGGGGGACAGGAGGATGACAGACGGGGAGGGGGACGGGGAGGTGAGTGCCAGGGAGGGGGACGGGAGGATGACTGCCGGGGAGGGGGACGGGGGGTGCGTGCCGGGGAGGGCGACGGGATGGTGACTGCTGGGGAGGGGGAGGTGCGTGCCAGGGAGGGGGACGGGAGGATGACTGCCGGGGAGGGGGACGGGAGGATGACTGCCGGGGAGGGGGACGGGGAGGTGCGTGCCAGGGAGGGGGACGGGGGAGTGCGTGCCGGGGAGGGGGACAGGAGGATGACCGACGGGGAGGGGGACGGGGAGGTGAGTGCCGGGGAGGGGGACGGGGGGGTTGCGTGCCAGGGAGGGGGACAGGGAGGTGCATGCCGGGGAGGGGGATGGGGGGGGTGCGGGACGGGGGGGGGGGGGGGGGATGTGCGTACCGGGGAGGGAGACGGGAGGATGACTGCTGGGGAGGTGGACGGGGAGGTGCGTGCCGGGGAGGGGGACTGGGGGGGGGTGCGTGCCGGGGAGGGGGACGGGGGTGCGTGCCGGGGAGGGGGACAGGAGGATGACTGCCGGGGAGGGGGACGGTGAGGTGTGTGCCGGGGAGGGGGACGGAGGTGCGTGCCGGGGAGGGGGACGGGAGGATGACTGCCGGGGAGGGGGACGGGGAGGTGCGTGCCGGGGAGGGGGATGGGGGGGGGGGGGGCGTGCCGGGGAGGGGGGGGGGAGGTGTGTGCCGGGGAGGGGGAATGGGGGGTGCGTGCCGGGGAGGGGGAACGGGGGTTGCGTGCCGAGGAGGGGGACGGGAGGATTACTGCCGGAGAGGGGGACGGAGAGGTGTGTGCCGGGGAGGGGGTTTGCGATGGCAAGGGAGTTTGTCCGCCTGGCCAGGTGCCATCCTCCAACAGTCGCACCCATGCGGTCCATGCCACCTGGCTGGGGGGAGGAGGGGGTATGGGCAATGGTGACATGTCATTATTCCCCCCCCCCCCCCCCCCCCCCCCCCCCACCCCCCCACCGGCAGGCCGTCATGTTTTCCGATCAGCCAGCAATGTTGGCCGCCGTGGTGGCAGCCGCTATTGTCCATGTTGCCCTGGATGAGGAGGAGGAGCATGCCAGAGAGGCGGCGCAGGCTGCCGCAGAGGGGCAGGCGGCAGGGACACCCGCCCGACAGGACGCGGAGGGGGAGTAGGACGTTGCGGCGCCACGGCAACGGAGGCACCCGAGGAGGCCCTGTGTGTACCGGCCCCGGCTGTCGTACCAGGACCTCACGGACTTGAAATGCAGGAGGAGACTCCTGATGAGCCGGGAAACAGTGGCACACATCTGCCACCTGCTGGCACACCTGGCACCGCATGGCACCGGCGGGGGACACCCTCTCCCCGTGTCCGTCAAGGTTACGGTGACCCTGAACTTTTATGCAACGGGGTCATTCCAGGCACCCAAGTGCGGACCTGTCCGGCATATCGCAGACATCGGTGCACCAGTGCATCCAGGCAGTGACAGACACCCTATATGCCATTGCGGACGGGAGGAGGACTGCCGGGAGGGGGACGGGGAGGAGCGTGCCAGGGAGGGGGGCGGGGGGTGCGTGTCGGGGAGGGGGACAGGAGGATGACCGACGGGGAGGGGGACGGGGGGGTTGCGTGCCAGGGAGGGGGACGGGGAGGTGCATGCTGGGGAGGGCGACGGGGGGGGGGGGGTGCGTGCCGGGGAGGGGGACGGGGGGGGGGGGGGGTGTGCGTACCGGGGAGGGAGACGGGAGGATGACTGCCGGGGAGGATGACTGCTGGGGAGGTGGACGGTGAGGTGCGTGCCGGGGAGGGGGACGGGGGTGCGTGCCGGGGAGGGGGACGGGGGTGCGTGCCGGGGAGGGGGACGGGAGGATGACTGCCGGGGAGGGAGACGGGGGTGCGTGCCGGGGAGGGGGACGGGGGTGCGTGCCGGGGAGGGGGACGGGGAGGTGCATGCTGGGGAGGGGGACGGGGGGGGGGGTGCGTGCCGGGGAGGGGGACGGGGGGTGTGGTGTGTGTACCGGGGAGGGGGACGGGGAGGTGCATGCCGGGGAGGGGGACGGGGGGTGCGTGCCGGGGAGGGGGACAGGGGGGGGGGGGGTGTGCGTACCGGGGAGGGAGACGGGAGGATGACTGCCGGGGAGGATGACTGCCGGGGAGGTGGACGGTGAGGTGCGTGCCGGGGATGGGGGCGGGGGTGCGTGCCGGGGAGGGGGACGGGGGTGCGTGCCGGGGAGGGGGACGGGAGGATGACTGCCGGGGTGGGAGACGGGGAGGTGTGTGCCGGGGAGGGGGACGGGGGTGCGTGCCGGGGAGGGGGACGGGGAGGTGTGTGCCGGGGAGGGGGACGGGGGTGCGTGCCGGGGAGGGGGACAGGGATGTGCGTGCCGGGGAGGGGGACGGGGGTGCGTGCTGGGGAGGGGGACGGGAGGATGACTGCCGGGGAGGGGGGACGGGGAGGTGCGTGCCGGGGAGGGGGACGGGGAGGTGCATGCTGGGGAGGGGGACGGGGAGGTGGGCGGGGGGGGGGGGTTACGTGCCGGGGAGGGGGACGGGGGTGTGGTGTGCGTACCGGGGAGGGGGACAGGGGGGGGTGTGTGCGTACCGGGGAGGGAGACGGGAGGATGACTGCCGGGGAGGATGACTGCCGGGGAGGTGGACGGTGAGGTGCGTGCCGGGGAGGGGGACGGGGGTGCATGCCGGGGAGGGGGACGGGGGTGCGTGCCGGGGAGGGGGACGGGAGGATGACTGCCGGGGAGGGAGACGGGGAGGTGTGTGCCGGGGAGGGGGACGGGGGTGCGTGCCGGGAGGGGGACAGGGAAGTGCGTGCAGGGGAGGGGGACGGGGGTGCTTGCTGGGGAGGGGGACGGGAGGATGACTGCCGGGGAGGGGGACGGGGAGGTGCGTGTCGGGGAGGGGGACGGGGAGGTGCATGCTGGGGAGGGGGACGGGGGACGGGGGGGGGGGGGTGCGTGCCGGGAAGGGGGACGGGGGGTGTGGTATGCGTACCGGGGAGGGGGACGGGGAGGTGCATGCCGGGGAGGGGGACGGGGGACGGGGGGGGGGGTGCGTGCCGGGGAGGGGGACAGGGGGGGGTGTGTGCCGGGGAGGGGGACGGGGGACGGGGGGGGGGGTGCGTGCCGGGGAGGGGGACGGGGGGGGGGGGGGTGTGCGTACCGGGGAGGGAGACGGGAGGATGACTGCCGGGGAGGATGACTGCCGGGGAGGTGGACGGTGAGGCGCGTGCCGGGGAGGGGTACGGGGGTGCGTGCCGGGGAGGGGGACGGGGGTGCATGCCGGGGAGGGGGACGGGGGTGCGTGCCGGGGAGGGGGACGGGGGGTGCGTGCTGGGGAGGGGGACGGGGGTGCGTGCCGGGGAGGGGGACAGGGAGGTGCGTGCCGGGGAGGGGGACGGGGGTGCGTGCCGGGGAGGGGGACGGGGAGGTGCGTGCCGGGGAGGGGGACGGGGAGGTGCGTGCCGGGGAGGGGGGGGGGTGCGTGCCGGGGAAGGGGACGGGGGACGTGGGGTGCGTGCCGGGGAGGGGGACGGGGAGGTGCGTGCCGGGGAGGGGGACGGGGGTGCGTGCCGGGGAGGGGGACGGGAGGATGACTGCCGGGGTGGGGGACGGGGAGGTGCGTGCCGGGGAGGGGGGGGGGTGCGTGCCGGGGAGGGGGACGGGGAGGTGCGTGCCGGGGAGGGGGGGGGGTGCGTGCCGGGGAGGGGGACGTGGGGTGCGTGCCGGGGAGGGGGACGGGGAGGTGCGTGCCGGGGAGGGGGAACGGGGTTTGCGTGCCGAGGAGGGGGAACGGGAGGATTACTGCCGGAGAGGGGGACGGAGAGGTGTGTCCCGGGGTGGGGGTTTGCGAGGGCAAGGGAGTTTGTCCGCCTGGCCAGGTGCCATCCTCCAACAGTCGCGCCAATGCGGTCCATGCCACCTGGCTGGGGGGAGGAGGGGGTACGGGCAATGATGACATGTCATCATTCCCCCTCCCGCCCCCCCCCCCCCCCCCCACCCCCACCGGCAGGCCGTCATGATTTCCGATCAGCCAGCAATGTTGGCCGCCGTGGTGGCAGCCGCTATTGTCCATGTTGCCCTGGATGAGGAGGAGGAGCGTGCCAGAGAGGCGGCGCAGGCTGCCGCAGAGGGGCAGGCGGCAGCCGCCCAGGCTGCAGGGACACCCGCCCGACAGGACGCGGAGGGGGAGTAGGACGTTGCGGCGCCACGGCAACGGAGGCACCCGAGGAGGCCCTGTGTGTACCGGCCCCGGCTGTCGTACCAGGACCTCACGGACTTGAAATGCAGGAGGAGACTCCTGATGAGCCGGGAAACAGTGGCGCACATCTGCCACCTGCTGGCACACCTGGCACCGCATGGCACTGGCGGGGGACACCCTCTCCCGTGTCCGTCAAGGTTACGGTGACCCTGAACTTTTATGCAACGGGGGTCATTCCAGGCACCAAGTGCGGACCTGTCCGGCATATCGCAGACATTGGTGCGCCAGTGCATCCGGGCAGTGACAGACGCCCTATATGCCATTGCGGACCGCTACATCCGCTTCCCTGTGGACCGGGCCAGCCAAGATGCCTGGGCCGTGGGCTTCTCTGCCATGGCCGGGTTCCCCATGGTCCAGGGCGCGATCGATGGGATGCACGTTGCCGTGCGGCCACCTGCAGATAACAGGGCCATGTTCACCAATTGGAAGGGGACCTATTCCATGAACATACAGGTGGTCTGCGACCACCGCATGATGATCCTGCAAGTCTGCGCCCGTTACCCAGGCAGTGTACACGACTCATACGTGTTGTCGCGGTCATCCATCCCGGCATGTACGAGGGACGCCATCCCCGGCTGAGGGGCTGATTGCTGGGCGACAGGGGCTACCCATTGCGGTCGTGGCTGATGACGCCAATACGGAGGCCACGGAATGAGGCGGAGAACCGCTACAATGATGCCCATGTAGCGACAAGGGGAGTGATAGAGAGGTGCTTTGGTGTGCTCAAGATGCGTTTCAGGTGCCTGGACCTCTCACGGGGCGCCCTCCAGTATTCGTTAGATAGGGTCGGCCGCACCATTGTGGTGTGCTGCGTCCTGCACAACATAGCCCAGCAGAGGGACGATGTGCCGCAGTCAGAGGAGGGCGGAGTGGAGGAGCAGCAGGAAGAGGCGCAGTCCTCCCCAGATGAGGGGAATGGGGGCAATGGTCAGGGCAGACGGGCTAGACATGGGCGGGTGGCTGTCCACCGTTACCAGCTGGGCCAGCGGGCACGGGGCAGGCTGATAGACGCCCGCTTCACTGACTAGATGGGCGTGGGAATCGGGTAGTATGGCCACATACCGCACACCATGACAACAGCCGACCACCCACACCCCCCACCCATCCACCCACCCAGCACCCTCACCCCCCTCCCCAACCCCACCCACCCCACCCGCATGCACCCCCCCCCCCCCCCCCCCCATTGCAGATCCACCTGCGGCACAATGGGCCGGGCTCACACAGTTGCTGGTGAACGCGTGTCTATTGCAGGACATGGAGGGTGATGACAACCCGCTCTGCGATGAGCTCCTGTCTCCACATCGTTGGACTATGTCTGACCCATGGCCACAGTACCACCATCCACCCGGACCATCCCTGCATGCGGCTGTGACACTGCAGCGCACGGTCCCGTCCTCTGCCTGGGGGGATGGTGAGGGCGGCCCAGGGGGAAGGGGGCAGACTCACCTGGGGCCGAGGTAAGACCACCCCTCACACACACACTTGCGCTCAACGTACATGACACCCCCGCACACTTCGGACAGAGCACAAAGGCAGCTTCTGTAGGTGTAACATTGACTTTAATAACAAAAGCAGTGCATGCACATGCCCTAGCCCCTAAAACTCATCTGTGCCCTGCACCCATGCCAACTTACTCAGTGTCTAATTGTTTGGCCTTACGGGCCCTTTGACTACGCCTAGGTGTTTCCCCTGACGGTACACCAGAACTGGAGGTGGACTCCTGTGATTCCTGCCCTCTGACTTGGGATCCCTTTGGTGGTCGTTTCCTGGGGCGTCCTGGCCTAGGTGGGCCAGGCTGCGGCCTGGGCGACTGGGATGGCGAGCTGCCAGCCTGTCCTGCCCGTTGCCCATCCGATGCACCTGGGACGGAAGGGGGGATCCCGAGGTGTTGAGGTGTTCCGGGACCTCCCCTACAGGGGGACCCGGGACGGGCCCCAGCACCTCCTCCTCCCTCGGGGTGCCCGATGGCCCCCGGGCCTCTACATGGGTGGGGGATGCGAACGGACTGGCCATCCGATGTCCCTCCGACACCTGGCGCTGCCAGTCCTGGAGTCCGTGCTGGTATTAACAAGGGTCTGCAGGTTTGCAGCCATGGAGCTCAGGGAGTTGCCCATCCCTCTCTGAGACTGCACAACACCGGCTAGCACATGGGCAATGGCGCCGATGCCCTCAGCGATGGCCTGCAGGGATTGGGCCATTGCCTGCTGAGACTGGGCCACGGCGTTGAGCGCCTCTGCCATCTGCCGCTGGCGCATGGCCTCCTGTGAGAGGGCAGCCATGTCCTGGGCCACAGACGCCGCCTGCACGGAAAGCCCCAGGCCTCGCAAACCGCTCCCCATGTCTGACACCGTCGCACCCATTGCCTCCACCGCGGACGCCACCTGTGCGGTATCGGCCTGGGTGGCACGCCTGACCGGCACCACTCCCATCTCCTGGACGTGGGTGGACTCCTCCACCTGCGACTGCAGCTGCCGCAAGCTGGCCGTCACCCTCTTCGCTCGTCCCAGGTTCGGTGGTTGCATCGGAGCTATGGGTGGGTGTGGTAACTCCAGGAACCCGGGATCCATCTGGGCGGCAGATGTTCGCTTGCGTCGGGTTGCCCTCCGACCGCCTGACCCCTCTGCTGCTCCTACCTCCACCTGCTGTACCGGGACGGCTGTGTTGTGCGCACCAGTGAGTGTACCAGACACCTCATCACTAAAGTGCCCAACCGAGGTGGGTGTCTCTGCGATGGCGGAGGGTGTTGGAGATAGCAGTGGCGTTGTGTCGTGCGCATCGTCCGACTCTGAGTCCATGGTACTTTGGGGTGGCGGTTCGTCTCCACCCATCCACTCTGTGTCACTGTCCTGTATTTCAGTTTCCTGGGTAGGGGCGTCCTGGGTTGGGGTGTCCTGGGTAGGGGTGTCCTGGGTTGTGATTTCATGGCTCGGCTGCGACGGGGGCCTGTGGCTGCCCCCCTCATCGCTGGGTGGCACACGCCTGCATCGCCGCACCTGCATGAGACGGGGGCGTTGTCTCCCTGTTGCTCCAGGTCTCTCCGTCTCCCATGGTCTCCGTGGGCAATCCTGCGAGCGTCGCGTGCCAGAGGGTTAGGGTCTCTCCGCCTCCTGTGGTCTCCGAGGGGCATCCTGCGGGCGACCTCTGCATCGGCAACCTCCCGGTCCTCAGGTCCGCCAGCCAGTTCCAGGGCCCTTTCCTCATGTTCGGTGAGTGGCCTCTCATCAGCTGGGCCTCCTCCAGTCCTCACATGCCCCCTATTGTTGTGTGCGCGCTTCTCCTGTGGAGGGGGGGGGGGAGCAGGGGTAAAAGGCAACAGTGTTAGACAGCTATATGAATGCACACCATCAATTGCGTGTGTATTGCAGAGGTTAGGGTTAGGGCTGGATTCACTTGGGAGATATGGGGGAGGGGGGATATGGGGGAGGGGGCATATGGGGGATATGTAGGAGGGGGATATGGGGAGGGAGGATATGTGGGAGGGGGGATATGGGGGAGAGGGGATATGAGGGATATGGGGAGGGGGGATATGGGGAGGGGGGTTATGGGGGATATGGGGAGGGGGATATGGGGGAGAGGGGATATGGGGTAGGGGGGATATGGGGGAGAGGGGGGATATGGGGAGGGTGGATATGGGGGATATGGGGAGGGGGGATATGGGGAGAGGGGATATGGGGAGGGGGAAACGGGGGATACGGGGGAGAGGGGATATGGGGGAGGGGGGATATGGGGGATACGTGGGAGGGGGGATATGGGGAGGGGGGATATGGGGGAAGGGGGATATGGGGGAGGGGTGATATGGGGGAGGGGGTGGATATGGGGATATGGGGGAGAGGGGATATGGGGGAGGGAGGATATGGGGAGGGGGTATATGGGGGAGAGGGGATATGGGGGAGGATGGATATGGGGGAGGGGGGATATGGGGAGAGGGGATATGGGGGAGGGGGGATATGGGGAAGGGGGTACATGGGGGAAATGGATATTGGGCAGGGAGGGGGGGGGACCTCACCCTGGCTGCCCTGACGAGGTTGTTCACCTTCTTGTGGCACTGGGTGCCTGTCCGTGGTGTCAGAGTCACAGCGCTAACGGCCTCTGCCACCTCCCTCCACAGACGCCGGCTGAGGCGTGGGGCGACCCTGCGGCCGTGTCCGGGGTACAGGGCGTCCCTCTTCTGCTCCACTGCGTCCAGGAGCGCCTCGATGTTGCGGTACTGGAACCTCGGGGCTGCGCGGCGGGCAGCCATCCGGTCGGGTCCTCTGGTCGGGTGGGGGGAGCAGCGCATCTTTTGAGCCGTCACGCCGTGCGGCGTGAACCACGTGAGCCAGCGCGAATAGCGCCACGCCGCTGCTAGCCCATTCCGGGCCGGAGAGTTAGCGATGTTTGTGACGGCGTGATGCCGGACTGATTCGCGCCGTTTTTGGCGCCGGTCGGCGGACATCACGCCGTTTGCGGAGAATCCCGCCCCAGATCTGAAATAGTGGCCAAAATCTTCCATCTTTGTTCGCAGCTGGGATTTTCCGGTGTCACTGAAAGTGAATGGAGTTTTAACTGGGATGCCAAATTTTCCCTTCTTGCTCACAACTGGTCCCGCCATGAATGAGACCACAAACTTCCGCCCAGTGGGCACAGTAGTTTAGGACTGAGATGAGGAGAAATAACTTCACTCAAAGGGTTGTGAATCTTTGGAACTCTTAACCTTGGAGGATTGTGGATACTGCATCATTGAATACATTTAAAGCCGGGGTAGACATGTTTTTAGTCTCTCGGGGAATTAAGGGATATGAGGAGTAGGTGGGAAAGTGGAGTTGAAGCCCAAGATCAGCCATGATTCTACTGAATGGTGGAGCAGGCTCGATGGGCCTACTCCTCCTCTTTCCTAATGCCCAGGATCATGGAGTGTCCCAAGGAGAGGCGAGTGAGGGTACGATGAGGGGTTGGTGGGAAGGGGTGGATTTTAGGTAGCAGAAGTGCTGGGGAGAGAGGTCAGCAGCAATGGCAGTTGTCAGTCCCCCTCCCCCTTCCATCTTCCCGATGCCAGGTCCCTCGATCAGGCCATGGTGGTGAGTCCCCCGTCTGCTGATGGGTGAATACCCACAGCAGTGGTATGAGGCTCTTCAACGGGCATTGCTTGCCCACTGAAATCCCTCAATTTGTGGCAGGGTGGAAAGATGGCCCAAAAGCCTTGCCTGGACTTAATCAAGGCAGAGACGAGAAGGTGGCATGGGCACTCCCCCATCACCCTCCAAATTCAATGCCCGCACCACCAGACTCACCACAGGCGAGGGCATTAAATTCCACCCATAATGAAGAACACATTGAAATCCATCTTGAAGGTGTCAATTGCTGTGTGAATTGCAGACCACAGTCGGTGGACACACGTGCACTTCAATCCCAAAATGGAAGTGCACCAATGGCACCAATATCTCACTTTTCAGTAAAATGTTGTCCAGAAGTCACTGGCCTTGCATCATTATCTTGTAAAACATACCCCCCTCTGCCACCTGATGAACTGCACAGCAAAACTCAGTGGCTGCAATGGTTGGAAGGGAAGGTTTGGAAATTATATAAAAAATTAAGGAAAAGCTGGGTACTGTAGATGCTGCAAATTTGGGCTGATGACAGCAAATGCTGGAAACACAGAGCCAGTCAGGCATCATCTGTGGAGAGAGAAATTAGTTTTACTGGGGTAACTTTCCGCCTCTGTTTTTGGGGGACGAGGAATGGAGGAGGTGGAAGAGAAACGAGTGGAAGACCCAAAATGGCTTTTACGTTGGCGGTATTTCCCCGCTCGATTGTCCCCCGCCCTCCAATGATGATGTAACAGGGATCCCGACTTTAAAAGTCAAGATCCCCATTTACACCTGTTTGCAGATGTACATTGTCATGATATTCAAACACACACATCATGATGGACACACCAACAGGCAAATCAGAGCACACAACATCACAACCAATCACAGACAAGAACACCAACCACATAAAAAGCACGAGCACGACACCTGGTGGTCAGTATTAGCTGCAGAGGAGAACCAGGACACACCTATTGCCAAACACACTCAGGGAGACAGCACGTGCAGAGTATCCAGAACGAACTGTATTATAAGAGTTATAATAAAATAGAGTTGTACCACATACAACTGTGTTGGCTCATCTGTGCACCAGAGCACCCAACACCACATGGTACAGGAGTGGATCGATACCTGCCGGCATACCTCAGTGTACAGAGACAACCAGCAGTGCCCAGGCATGATGTACAAGCTCCCGGTTCCGCAGGCGCTCCAGTGCGACGGCGACCTCCACGAAAACTGGCGGCGATTCCGGCAAAATTTCGAATTGTTCCTGGTGGCAGCTGAACTCAAAGACCTGGATGATAGGGAAAAAATTGAATTTCTCCTCACCGTCGTCGGTGCAAGGGCAAGAGAAATATTCAGAAGGTTCAGGTTCTTCAGGAGGCAGCAAAGGTACGATTACCAGGCAGTCCTGGGCAAATTCTCCAAGTACTGTGAAGAATACGCAATCCAATGGGCACTTAAAGGTAAGAAAAGCTGCAGTACTCACCTCGTGGCTGGGATCCCGGAGCCCGAAATCCCGGGCCTGAGAAAAGGCTGGGTCGAGGTCGGCGGCCATCTTGCTAAAGGTATAACGCTAGCACAGTTGCGCGAGAAGTGCGCAGAACCGGAAGTTTCGTTTGCGCATGCGCGAGATGCTGCGCATGCGCAGTCAAGAAAACGGCCATCGGTAAAGGAACAGCGATCTGAGCATGCGCAGTCGCTTCCTACGTGCTACATACCGAGCGTCAGGATGTCAGAGGCCCCAGACTGCACCAATTTAAAAGGGAAATGTCCCAAATCCAATTTAAAAGGGAAACGTCCCAAATCAAAAAAACAAAAATCTGTTAAAGCTGTAAAACAACCTTCCCTCACCTGGAATGACAGCACAGTGCCGCAAATTGACCCAGGAGATGAATTTGACCTCCGAAGAACCCTCCGACAAGCAGTTACCTACGCACAAGCCGATGATTCCGACCTTGAATACTTCGATTACGATTTTTACAGGGTTTCCGGACCTCGCGAGCCCAATGATAGCTCCGTGGTCCTATATGACTATGACTCGGACGAACCTTTCGTGTTGCACATTGGCGGCCCCCACATTGAATCCGACGCAGATGCGGATTCATTTTTCGGATTTGAGGATCTTCAATCCAGCAGATATGACGTTCCAACTTATCAGTACCGGATGATGCTGCAGCCTGACATTAACAGACAGGGAGCGGTGCAAGCACACGGAGAGTGCCCTGCTGCCACACAGAGCGTGGTCCACGTCCCGCTCAACGTTCCCGACTCTATGAAAGAAGACATGCAAGACTCCAGAGTGCAGTCCTCGCATGGACAAGAAGTGACTCCAGTGTCACAAGCCTCCACAGAGAGCTCGTGGACAGCCTCCACGATAGAAGCAACGCAGGACTCCAGAGCGCAGTCCTTGCACGAACAAGAAGTGACTCCAGTGTCACAAGCCTCCACAGAGAGCTCGTGGACAGCCTCCACGATAGAAGCAACGCAAGACTCCAGAGCGCAGTCCTTGCACGGACAAGAAGTGACTCCAGAGTCACAAGACTCCACAGAGAGCTCGTGGACAGCCTCCACGATAGAAGCAACGCAAGACTCCAGAGCGCAGTCCTTGCAGGAACAAAACCATGAGGGTCTAGCAACCTCTCCTGACCAACCAGCGGCAGACGATGCAAGTCTGCCATGCTCACGTGAACAGCGAGAAGGCTATAACAGCCTACCATGCTCCACTACACAGCAGCATGACCATGACGGTCTCTCATGCTACAATGAAGGGCACAGCGCTGAAGACTGTTCAAGCCCAACTGAAGACAAGCCAAAGGAATCGCCTCGTCCAAGCCCGAAGAAAAAAGGTTTATGCGCTGACCTTCAGGATCATTGTAGCCGAACAGAGATTAATAATGCTGCACGGCCACAGAAGGATGCTGAGGATTTGCTAACGAAATTAATTGAATGTTTAACTTGCAAGGAGCAGACTGAGAATTGCCAGTGTTTTAGTACGGATCAAAAAAATGGACAAGACATTGATCCTCAGGTAATGGAAATAACACAACCTGAATCATATCTACAGCAGGGACAAATGTCTCCCTTCAACACAATGCCGCAAAATCCCAACTTCGGAGACCAGCAGTTAGTCAGTAATGACTCTTCAAACCTGGAGGGGAACATTAATTGCATTGAACCTATACACACTCCACTGATTATTGAGCAGAACATTGGAGCAAGAATCCTGAGGACACCGACATCGAGTAGCCAGATAACGAATTTAAAATCCACAGCAGTTTCAAGTGAACCAAGTGTGCTTTCCACTAATGGTGAAGATGCAGATAAGGTCGACCCGATTATCCATTGTACCACACTAACCCCAGTGATTAAGCAGTTATGTATGGGGAGTATAATGTGGGCAATTGAGAACAGTAAAAGAGAGACTGTGACCATGCCAGTCCCAGCAAAATCAGACCCAGAGACCATGAAGGCATGTACATTAAACAAAGTTACATATGAGGTACCTGAGAAGAAAAGTGAAACGGAATGTTCTTTGGAAAATGGTACAATGTCGATAGAAACAGTGGATCCTATATTCGAGACCATACATATGGGAGAATTTGGGGGTAATAAACAAGGTTCTGCAATGTCTGGGGGAAGATTTAAAGTTCCAAAGAAGAAAAGCCCAAATGAAGGACAATGGCAAGACAATGACAGTCCACCGACATGGTGTGCACCACCAGATGAAAACTCTGACAATTTACCCAACCCTAGTGAACAGCAAGCTGCTAATGACGATCTATCCACGGGATGTGAGACGAGTGACGACAGCATCCCACTTCCCATGCAAAAGGTGCAAGGTGACAGACCTCGCCTAGTGCGTACCGAGGCACTCGACGATCACGGTGGGACCATTGACGACTGCGGTGGCGGCGCACCGCTTCCACCCTCGATGGCTCGAGCCTCTCCACTGGTTGGTGCATTCCTGCAAGTTCCGACTCCAGAAGTGCAGCTTCAGGGAATCTCGGCTGCCTCCAGTGAACCTGTTGGGACTCCGGACGGGGGGCATCGACGGAAGGCAGACCGGACTCCAGATGGGGAGCAGCCAAGCGCCGACTCTGATTTGCGCACGCCAGACCTTGCTCCGGATGGGCGGTGTCGCGGCCTCGGTGATGGCACACTCAGGGTGACGGCAGATGCCACGGCGACAGGGAATGGATCGCGTGGCAGTCCCACTGGGTCGGCAGTGGCAACCAGCACCGGCGGTCCAAGATGGACACACCAATTCGCGCCATCGCCAGACGTTGATGCGAGCAACAATTCTCTCTCCAAGGCGACATGCTTCGACGTTTCTCTGCGGAGTCGCCCTTCCGGCACAGCAGGTGGCCGGAACCAGCGTACACGGTCTCGGCCAACTTCCACATCTGGCACAGTCATCGCCTTGCATGATATTAGTGATGGTGCTACTTCGATGGCAACGACCCATCGGCTACAAGATGCCGTCCACCACAAACATAAAAAGAAAACAGACTCCACCTTGTTCCTGGCATGCAGGGCGGATGGATTGGTGCGTAGGCGCGATCAGCGAGCTTTGCGCCGCCTTCCACGCTCGCAACTGAACCGTACGCACACGCCGGATCCTCCACTGGTTCCCAAGGATGACTTCGTGGAGATGCCACGGATCATGCCCCTTCCATCGCCACCAGAACCAAATCTCCACAGCTGAACCGGCTTGAGGACCAGCCCATTCTTGAGGCGGTCACCCATTGGACTGGACTTATAATACCGTTCATATGTTTAATAAGTTGCACAACTTTACATGATAACCTGTTGTTGTTTATCGTTCCAGATGTCGTCTGACTGGACAACTGTTCAAGTTTTTTTTTTCTTCTTCTCTCCTTCGCATTTATGTTATGTTATGGTGCAACTTGGTTCATGTGACGCACCCGACATCGCCCCATGTACATAGTTCCGTCATATGCACATGCTGCACACAACACACACACACTCTTAGATGCACTCACGACACGATCATATTTATTACCACGTAGGCACATATCTTTGTAAAAAGGGGGGATGTCATGATATTCAAACACACACATCATGATGGACACACCAACAGGCAAATCAGAGCACACAACATCACAACCAATCACAGACAAGAACACCAACCACATAAAAAGCACGAGCACGACACCTGGTGGTCAGTATTAGCTGCAGAGGAGAACCAGGACACATCTATTGCCAAACACACTCAGGGAGACAGCACGTGCAGAGTATCCAGAACGAACTGTATTATAAGAGTTATAATAAAATAGAGTTGTACCACATACAACTGTGTTGGCTCATCTGTGCACCAGAGCACCCAACACCACATACATTAGGTGCTCACACTCGATTGTGTGTCCCCCGTCCCGTCCCGTGTTGGACTAACTGTTGACGTTGGTGTGGGGGCACACTGGCATGAATCATGACAGGTTCACCACAACATGTACCTGCCAAACAGTACCTGCTGGAGGCACACAGGGAAGTAAAGCCCTCAGGGAAGAGAGGGTTATGTGCAGGCAGTACACGGGCATTGCTCCCGAGCACTATCCAGGCACCACCCTCTGCCAGGCAGTGCCAGGGCAGTGCTGGTAGTTCCGTGTGATGGGGAGGGGCTTCCATCGGGTGTTCCTTCCTTAATTTTTTTCAATCGGGCCTCAATCTTTCATTCCGAGCCTGCCCTGCCAACATGACATCACAGGGCCCACCCTTTCACTTTTTTTTTCTAAGTGCCAAAAAATATGGCAGGAAAAAAAATGGCAGGGCAGCTAACGCTACACTCCCGCTTTTCCTGTTCGATTGAAGCTTTGGGAAAATCATTGGAAAATTCCACCCCACGTTTCAGGTCGACGACCTTTTGTTTGAAAATGTTGTACATTCCAGAACAGAAATCCACCATCACGCCATGTACCACAAACGTTCTGTGCTGTACATAATCATCTTGAATTTGAGACTGCTGGGTGGACTCTCCCTCCAATTTGTTGACCTGTCTGAGTTTTGTGCACTCCCTCCCATGATCAAATATTCACTACTTTAGAACACGCCATCACAGAGACTGTCGGGACTCTGGAATGCCTGCCAGCTTCAAATCCTGTTTCTTCCCCACCCCGCACCCCCCCCTTCCACATTTCCTGGAACCTTTAAATAGGGCAGCAACAATTCTGAGTGATTAACGAACACTCAACTCAAAATTCTTGGATAAAAAGTGGATCTGAAAGCATCTTGAACAATTGTGCGAAAATGTCCATGTGCTGAGCCCTAGTCTCTCAGAATTGCCAAGAAATCCCATTAAATTGGTGCTGCAGACGATTGGTTTCTCAAATAAAATCAATAGCTCCCCTCTGAGTCCTTTACTACAAGAAGCCTTTTGTGTCGAAAATGAGTACTCAATTCAGTCTTTTCAGACACCTGCACTTTATAATGCCTGCGTCATGCTGGAAATTACTGGAGGAGGATCAATCAGCACCATCGAAGCTTTTCATTGTCATTAGTACTTGAGTATTGATCGTCACAGTCAAACAACAGAATGCCAATGATGTTGCAGCAGAAAGAGATCTTTGCTATTTTTGTAAGCGTGACCTTTAAGTTGGCATTTATAAGTAAATGTTTCCAGTAACCAATCATTTGATTGAAACATAACTTATCCTTTCATATGTCAAGCTGAAGCAGCTTAATCGTCTATGCACAGTGCCATTTCATTTATCTGTTTGGGAAAGTGCAGTGATAATTACTTGGTGGCAGCCCTTGGAGTCTCTTGCAATTGTCTGCGTTATGTAGTTCCTTAAACATTTTATCCCGTTTTGTAAATTGTTCTTTTTCTGTTTGAAATAAAATCACTACAGGTTAGGTGGGGGTACTGGGTTACGGGGATCGGGTGGAAACGTGGGCTTAAGTACGGTGCTCTTTCCAGGGCCGGTGCAGACCTGATGGGCCGAATAGCCTCCGCCTGCCCTGTAAATTCTATGATTCCATACAATTGCAGTGACGTGGTTTTCTTTTTCTTTTTATTCTTTCATGGGATGTAAGCGTCGCTGGGAAGGCCAACATTTAACCGCCATCCCTGATTGGCATCAAGAAGGTGAACCATCTTTTTGATCTACTGCAGTTTATGAGAGTAAGGTACTCGCACAGTGCTGGTAGGTAAAGAGTTTCAGGATTTTAACTCCGACAAAGAAGGAATGGTGATATATTTCCAAGTGACTCCCAGGGGAGTCCATGCATATCCTTCCCTTGCTCTTCTCAGTGGTAGTCATCACGGGTTTGAGAGGTGTAGCCAAAGAAGCTTTGGTGAGATGTTAGAATGGGATGTGTTGGGAATCAATTCCTCCTCTCATGTTCCATCCCCTCCTTTGTAGATTGGCTTTTGGTGTATCGTATAATGTTTTTTTAAAATATAAATTTAGAGTGCCCAATTATTATTTTTTTCCCAATTAAAGGGCAGTGTAGCGTGGCCAATCCGCCTAACCTGCACATCTTTTGGGTTGTGGGGGTGAAACCCACACAGACATGGGGAGAATGTGCAAACTCCACACGGACAGTGATCCAAGGCCGAGATTTGAACCCGGGTCCTCAGCGCTGTAGTCCCAGTGCTATCCACTGCGCCACCGTGCTGCCCTATATCGTATAATGTTGACCTGCTCTGGTGCCTGATGATACTATGAGTTTCTGTCTGCCTGGGCAATACATGGTATTAAAATAGCCATTGCTTCACCAGCGCTCCGTTTAACAAATCTGGTTGGTGTTCTAGATCAACACAGAATGTACCATTTGTTCCTCAAATGCTCTATCCCAGGAATTCAAATGTACAGAGGTTAAAAATTTGATCACCCTTGAGAACAGGTCACGAGGATCGCAATACATAATTTACCAACGCTTATTCAAAGCAACACAAGCAGCCTGCAAACATTGAGCAGCCTGTGAATTTAATCAATTGTGGCTGCATGGGTCAGCCGGAGGATCAAGTTCCTGTAAGGCAACCATCGTTGGCCAGCTGCAAGCCGTCGGGAAGTGTGGCGGGGGTGCAGTGTCAACGGGACTGGAAAATCCCACTAGTGTGAACAGCCAGAAGATTTCACCCTACATGTATCACAATTGTATGGAAGCACCTCAGAGTGCAACTTGATCTATGTAGACAACTTAAGCACCTTTGCACCATTTGTAATAACCATATTGAAATGCCTGTAATGTTCCTTGGACTGTATAGAAGCACACCAGAATGCAACATGATCTATGTAGAAAACCTGAATGTTATTGCACTTTGTGTGATAGCCATTTTGAAATGTTTGTGAAGTTCTTTCAGATATTTTAGGAATAAAGCATATTTTGCAAAAATAACTACAGGTTCTATGGAGCCCAATCCTCCTGTCTGGATTTCTAACCTAATTCTTGCCTGTTTTTTTTTACAACTTATAGCTTTTTGAAAGCCAAGTCTGGTATCTCCAAACCATTACTTGACTTATCTCATTACATTTACTACATTTTTAACAATGGCTATGAGTTGTACTGAGGGGTTTGGCCTTTTACCGAAGTAGCTTAATCATAAAATGAACAGCCCCCTCTGAAGAACATTGATTGTTGCAATCATTCACAAGAAAGTCACTAAGTACTTCAATTATCATAGATATTAATAATTAACGGATAAAGATCAATATTTGATCATTATGTGATTAACAGGAAATCTTTGTGCTGTGGTGATTTTAGAATATGACCAAAATGAAGCAATCTTCTCTTGATTCTGGAGCGAGATTCCTGCCCCTGCTCACTTTTTAGTTGCCCCTGCTGTTTCAATCTGGATTGATTGATAACAGTGTCAGGTTTAAACTGCTTCTTCCCACAGGTTCAGGAGCTTGCCAGCACTCATGCTATGCATTCATGAAGCTGTGTCTTAGGTGAGAACCTCCGGGGATCGTGGAGCCATTTCAGTTTCTCTGTCATTCCCTGTGGGAAGGGAGGGTGCAAATTGGAAAAAAGAGACCTGGATGCGTACACCTTCTCAGTCAAGCCAAGTGGATGGTGAGAGGGGATAAAATTGCCGGAAAATAGGACAATCTGGTCCCCAAAAATATTATCCCAGTAAGGGTGGAAATTTCCAATCCTCCCTGTACTGGGTTTAATGGTGGGTGGGGGGAGGGGAGAATGGCAGGGATGGACTACGTGGCGGGAGCGGAGGCATGAAATGACACAGGAACATACGTTCCTGCCCGTCATGGGTGGCACAGTGGTTAGCACTGGTGCCTCACAGCTCTAGGGTCCCAGGTTCAATTCCGGCCTCGGGCGACTGTCTGTGAGGAGTTTGCACTTCCTCCCCATGTCTGCGTGGGTTTCCTTCGGGTGCTCCGGTTTACTCCCACAGTCCAAAGATGTGCAGGTTAAGATTGGCCATGCTAAATGGAAGATCCTGGATTTTAACTAAGTGTTTATTCCACTGCCTCCTAAGGTTAAGGAGAATAACGGTAAAGCACATAATATATTCGGTAAGCCCAGAATACAATGAAGAGAGTTCTCTGTCTACTCCCTAAGCTCAATATAAATAAACTGGGTATTGGCATGAACAAAAAAACTTGGAGGACAGATGAAATGAGTGCTAGCTTACAGGAGATGCCTGAGATGCTAAGGCCGGGATTCTCCCTTCCGGGGACTAAGTCCCCACGACGGCGGAAAAACCGGCCCCAACGACTCCGGCGTCAACGGGCTGCCAAGGTGAGGAATTCTCACCTGTCTCGGGGGCTAGGTGGACGGTGGAGTCGTTGGCGCCTCTCCAGCTGGCGCCGAAGGGACGGTGCGACTTCACGCATGCGCCAAAGGGCTGGCGTGATCTCACGCATGCGCAGAACCGCCGGCTTATTTTGGCGCATGCGCGGGTGTTCCCTTCTCTGCGCCGGCCATGGCGGAGCCCTACAGGGGCCGGCGCGGAAGGAAGAAGTGCCCCCAAGGAACAGGCCCGCCTGTAGATCGGTGGGCCCCGATCGTGGGCCAGGCCACTGTTGAGACCCCCCCACGGGGTCAGATCACCCCGTGCCCCCCCCCCCCCCCCCCGAGGACCGCTCCCGCCGACTTACCTGCCACGTCCCGCCGGTGTCAGAGGTGAGTGATTCACGCCGGCGGGACTGACCAAAAACGATGGCCGCTCAGCCCATCGGGGCCCGGAGAATTGCCGGGGGGACTGCTGCCAATGGCCCCCGACCGCCGTGGCATGAATCCCGCTCCCGCCCAAAATTTGGCAGCGGAGAATATGGCAGCTAAGCTGCAAAAACAGTTTTGTGGTAAGGGCACAATATCATAAAACAGGAGCAAAATGCCACAGGTGATGAGAGTCTGAAATGAAAATAGAAATGTTGAAAACACTAGCAAGTCAGGCAGCATATGTGCAGAGAGAAATAGAGTTAACATTTCAGATCATTGACTTTTATCCGAACTGGAGGAGGGTAGAACTTCTTTAAGGCTGCCGTCCCATTTAATTTAACCAATTTTTTAAAATGCTGCTAGAAAGACATTTTAAAAATGCAAATGAAAAATTCCAGACTTTATAATAATCTTTATTGTCAGTAGTAGGCCTAGATTAATGAAGTTACTGTGAAAATCCCCTCGCCGCCACATTCGGGCGCCTGTTCGGGTACACAGAGGGAGAATTCTGATTGTCTAATTCACCTAACAAGCACGTCTTTCAGGACTTATGGGAGGAAACCGGAGCACCCGGAGGAAACCCACGCACGCACGGGGAGAATGTGCTCACTCCGCACAGACAGTGACCCAAGCTAGGAATCTAACCCAGGACCCTGGCACTGTGAAGCAACAGTGCTAACCACTGTGCTACCGTGCCGCCCTGTCTTAGTGGTTAGCACTGCTGCCTCACAGCAGCAGGCACCCGGGTTCGATTCAGGTCTTGGGTGGCTGTTTGCGTGGAGTTTGCAAATTCTCCCCTTGTCTGCGAGGGTTTCCACTTGGAATTCCAGTTTCCTCCCACAGTCCAAAGATGTGCAGGTTAGGTGGATTGGCCACGCTAAGTTGCTCCCTTAGTGTCCAGGATTGTACAGGTTATGTGGGGTCCGGGGTTTCGTGGATAGAGCGGGGCATGGTAGGGTGCTCTTTCAGTGGGTTGGTGCATACTTGATGAGTGGAATGGACTCCTTCTGCACTGTAGGGATTCTATGGATTTCTTTGGATATCTATGCCTAGTGTGTGTGCAAACGGCGACAAGTCCGGATGGGATCTCTGGTCGTACACTCAGAGCCTGCGCGGACCAGCTGACAGATGTGTTCGCGGACATCTTTAACCTGTCCCTACTCTGCTCCGAGGTGCCCTACTGCTTCAAGAAGACCACCATCATACCGGTGCCAAAGAAGAACCAGGCAACGTGCCTCAATGACTACTGTCCGGTGACCCCTGACACCAGTCGTAATGAAGTGCTTCGAGAGGTTGGTCATGAAGCGCATCAGTTCCATACTCCCAGAACGCCTTGATCCACTGGAATTTGCATACCGCCGCAGCCATTCCACAGCAGACGCCATCTCCCTGGCCCTACACTCATCCCTGGGGCATCTCGACAAGGACTCCTACATCAAACTCCTATTTATTGACTACAGCTCTGCCTTCAACACCAAAATCTCAGCCAAGCTCATATCAAAGCTCCAAAACCTAGGACTTGGCTCCTCACTCTGCAATGGGATCCTCAACTTTCTGACCCACAGACCACAATCAGTAAGAATGAACAACAACACCTCCTCCACAATAGTCCTCAATACCGGGGCCCTGCAAGGCTGCGTACTTAGCCCCCTACTCTACTCCCTGTACACACACGATTGCGTGGCAAAATTTGGTTCCAACTCTATCTACAAGTTTGCTGATGACACGACCATAGTGGGCCAGATCTTGAATAACAACGAGCCAGAATACAGGAGGGAGATAGAGAACCTAGTGGAGTGGTGCAGCAACAACAGTCTATCTTTCAATGCCAGCAAAACTCAAGAGCTGATCATTGACTTCAGGAAGCAACGTACTGTACACACCCCTGTCAGCATCAACGGGGCCAAGGTGGAGATGGACAGCTTCAAATTCCTAGGTGTGCACATCACCAAAAAGCTGTCCTGGTCCACCCACGTTGACGCTACCACCAAGAAAGCACAACAACCTCTATACTTCCTCAGGAAACTAAGGAAATTCGGCATGCCCACATTAATTCTTACCAACTTTTACAAATGCACCATAGAAAGCATCCTATCTGGCTGCATTACATCCTGATATGGCTCAGCCAAAGACCGCAAGAAACTTCAGAGAGTTGTGAACACCGCCCAGTCCATCACACAAATCTGCCTCCCATCCATTGACTCCATCTACATCTCCCGCTGCCTTGGGAAAGCGGGCAGCATAATCAAAGACCCCTCCCACCCAGTTTATACACTCTTCCAACTTATTCCATCGGGCAGGAGATACAAAAGGCTGAGAACACACACAAACAGATTCCCGTACCAGCCTCCCCGAACAGGCGCCGGAATGTGGCGACTAGGGGCTTTTCACAGTAACTTCATTTGAAGCCTACTTGTGACAATAAGCGATTTTCATTTCAAAAACAGCTTCCTCCCACTGTTACCAGACTCCTAAGCGACCCTCTTATGGACTGACTTGATTAATACTACACTCCTGTATGCTTCACCTGATGCCGGTGTCTATGTAGTTACATTGTGTACTTTGTGTTGCCCTATTATGTGTTTTCTTTTTACTTTATTTTATTTTCATGTACTTAATGATCTCTTTGAGCTGCTCGCAGAAAAATATATTTCACTGTACCTCGGTACACGTGACAATAAACAAATCCAATCTAATCCAATGATTTGAGTGTTTGATATGTATTCAGAAGATGCAGAGTCAAGAAAGAATCGTCAGCATGCCTCTTTGAACTCTTCATGGTGTTGGATTGGTATAACGTGTTACATGCTATATTTTACCTTACATTTCAAACACACACATCATTGAGAGGTTCTGGACCGAGAGCAAGAATTTGCAAATCACGTTATTTAAGCTTTTAAAAAAAAAAGAATTAACATCATAAAGACAATTTCAGTGGTATACCTTTTTAACCTAAAATTTTCAAATATATTAATAGTATGCAAAATGTTACTCCATTAACATCAAATCAAATTAATATATAAACCGAGACAAAAAAACTCACATGCTTCATTAGAATAAAGCCTGATTTGCAAGATTTCTTAATCATAGAATGTCCTCAAAGAGAATTTATGAAAAATGTTCCTGTTCCGCCCTCACCCATTCCACACCCTCCCCTCAAATCTGTACTGTCAAACTGTACATACTCAAACAACAGCATTTTGCATTTAAATAGCACCCTTAATGTAGGAAAACATCCTACGGTTATTTACGAGATTGTAAGAGGAAATAAAATTGACACAGAGCCAAGAGGGGTGATTAAATGCTTGGTCAAAATGGGAGGTTTTAAAGGGATGTCTTAAAAGGAGGAAGAGAGGCAGAAAGGGTTAATGAGGGACATCCACAGGTTTGGGCTTGGACAGCTTAAGGCACTGGCATCAGAGATTGGGTATATAAAGGAGCAGGTGTTCCAGAAGAAGCCTTTCTCTGTCTCGAAGGGTTAAAAAAAAACTTTTCACAGTTCTGCAGCATACCAGATGCTAAATCCCTGCCCTATCGCTGTAAGAGACCTATGTTGAGTTATTTTTTTTACACTAAAAGCTTGACGGTTTTATATTGAAAATCTACCAGCCCAATGACAAAGGTTCAATTCCACAGCTGACCTAATTCGGCAGAAGGAGATTTGCTCGGGTGCTGAGAACTTGGGTGGATGCAATCTTGTTTTCATTGATTGCTCTTGGCACATGAAAATATTGTAATGGTTAGTTTGTGTTTCAGAGTGTACTGTTCACCTTCCTTGCAGGCTACACATCTGTCAAGTTCTCTGTAATTGTTTTTTTTGGCTGAGAATGGTGTTGTGTGTCTAACTATTTAAGGAAACTTCTGTTTCTATTATTATCAGTGGTTTCATAGCCTTATTTCCAACAGATTAACCCTGACAATCCTGGGGATGCAATTCATCCAGCAACAACTCATTCTGACAGCACAGCCATGGCCAACAAGTCACCGAGTGGATGCTTTAGATTAAACAAACTCAAAAAATAAAAGGCATTTATCGGTCTTTCAAATCCATAGAGCGCATCAGTGTTATCAGTTAATGGACCTTCAGAAAAATCAGCTGCAATATTAAGATTAATGGCCATTTCAGCAACTATTTATGTTACTCTTTAAAGGAGCGCCAAGGAAAAGCAGTTATGACTAATGGCTGCAACAGAGACACTGGCCGCAGGAGCTGCTAATCTGATGACATGAATGTACTAAAGTTAACACCGCTCAAATGAATTAATTAGATTGCTGAGACATGCCGGGTTACTGAATGGGCTATTAATTGATTTAAAACTTTCATTTACGGGGAGTGGGTGTTGCTGGCCTGGGCTACTGCCCATCCCTAATTACCCTTTGGAAGGTGCTACTGAGCTGCCTTCTTGAAAAGGGGCAGAAGTACCATAGTGGTATTATTGATGGACTAGTAATCCAGAGATCCCCCCCCCCCCCCCCCTGTCTAATTCTCTAGGGACTCAGGTTCTATCCCACCACAGCAGATGGTGAAGTTTGAATTCAATACAAATCTGAAATTAAAAGTCTAATTTTAATTTCATTGGTGATTGAACCTATCTGGTTCACTAGCGTCCTTTAGTGAAGGGAATCTGCTGTCCTTACCTGGCCTGGCCTATTTGTGACTCCAGATCCGCAGCAATGTAGTTGCCTCTTAAATGCCCTTGGGGATGGGCAATAAATTCCAGCCCAAGCAGACACACGCACATCCTTTGAATGATTTTGTTAAAAAGTCCCTGAGGTGTAGGTACACCCACAGTGCTGTTAAGGGAGGCAGTTTCAGGATTTTGATCCAACGACAGTGAAGGAACGGTGATAGATTTCCAAGTCAGGATGGTAAATGACTTGGAGGGGAGCTTCCAGGTGGCAGTGTTCCCAGGAATCTGCTGGTTTCTAAATGGTAGCGGCCGTGGGTTTGGAAGATACTATATAAGGAGCCTCGGTGAATTCCTGCAGTGCATTTGTAGATGGTGCACACTGCTGCCACTGTGTGTTGGTGGTGAAAGGAGTGAATATTTGTGGATGGGGTACCAGTCAAACAGGCTGCTTTGTCCTGCATAGTGTTGAGCCTCTTGAGTATTGTTGGAGCTGCACTCATCCAGACAAGTGGAGAGTATTCCACTACACTTATGACTTGTACCTTTGGAGATCATGAGGTGAGTTGCTCGCCACATGATTCCAAGCCTCAGATCTGTTCTTGTAGCCATTGCATTTAAATGGCTAGTCCAGTTCAGTTTCTTATCAATGGTAACCCCCAGGATGTTGATAGTGGGGGACTCAGCAATGGTAAAACCATTGAATGTCAAGGGGCAATTGTTACATCCTCTCTTTTTGGAGATAGCCATTGCCTGGCACTTGTGCGGATATTGTCCAGGTCTTGCTACACTTGCACATGGACTGCTTCAATATCTGCAGAGTCATAGATGGTGCTGAACGTTGTGCAATCATCATCGAACACCCCCACTTCCGACCTTGTGATGAAAGGAAAGACATTGATGAAGCAGCTGAAGACAGTTGGACCTAGGACACTATCCTACAGCGATGTCCTGGAACTGAGATGATTGCCCTCCAACCACCACAACTATCTTCCTTTGTGCCAATTATGACTCCAACTAGCGGAGGGTTTTCCCCCTGATGCCCATTGACTCCATTTTTGCTGTAGATGATGATGATGCCATAATCGATCAAATGCTGCCTAAATGTCAAGGGCAACCACTCTCCCCTCACTTCTGGAATTCAGCTTTTTTGTTCATATTTGACCAAGACTGTAATGAGGTCAGGAGCTGAGTGACACTGGCAGAACGCAAAATGAGCATCCATGAACAGGTTATTGCTGTGTAAGTGCCACTTGATAACACTGTTGATGACTCCTTCCATCAATTGCTGATGATCAAGAGTAGGTTGATGAGTCAGTAATTGGCCGGGTTGGATTTGTCCTGTTTCTTGTGTACAGGACATAAATGGGCCATTATCCATATTGCTGGATAGATGCCAGTGTTGTAACTGTACTGGAACAGCTTGGTCAGGGGAGCGCAATTTATGGAGCAAAGATCTTCAGTACTGTTATGGAATATTATCAGGACCCATAGCCTTTGCAGTAACCAGTGCCCTCAGCTGTTTCTTGATATCACGTGGAGTGAATTGAATTGAATTGCCTGAAGACTGGCACCTGTGATGCTGGAGACCTCCGGAGGAGGCCGTGACGGATCATCCAAATAGCACTTCTCACTGAAGGTCGTTGCAAATGCCTTATATTTGCACTGATGTGCTGGGTTCCTCCATCATTGAGGATGGAGATGTTTTTGAAGCCTTCTTCTCCAGTGAATAAGGGCGCAGGGCCGTGAGTCTTATCGCTACATGGACCACCTCTGAAGCCGTACAGGTCATTAATTCAGATGTCCCAGTGTTGCCATCTTCGTTGCTTCCCCTGCTGCCCCTGTTGCCACAGCCACCCCTGGTTCCGCCATCTGTCCAGGGGTTATATTTGGGGCTACCGAAATGTCAGTCAAGGAAACGCCTAGTTCCGACTCTGAAACCGAGATGGGCGTTTCACCACCGCCAGAGGCACCCTTCCTAGCTCTCGTGGCCACACCCGCAACACCGCCAGCGCCCAGATGCTCATTATGCATCCGATATACACCTCTTGATGCTGCGTGATCTGCGACTGAACGCCATCCACGGGCAAAACGGTCAAAAGACCCAACGCACTTGCCTATGGATGTGGATGTTGCTCCGGACTTGGTGGGGGGAGGAGTGTTATAACCCCAATGGAGACCCCAACCTGGGTGCAGGTCGGAGCAGGAGACCCTTCAGGGAGTGGAGGAGTTTGGATTTGTATCGTAATAAACCTTGTTCGTTAATTTCTACCTATCATCTATGTGTCCTGCTTCCGTGGATACAACAAGGTCAATGACCTTTCATCAGAACTAGAGAAGTTTAGAGATTATTAGTAGTTTTCAAACAAGTACAGCATCAGGGAAAAGGAGGTGGGCATAATTGTGGGAATGTTTGCGACAGGGCAGAGAGAAGCACTGATTAAATAAGAAATTATTTTTCATGTCTACCTAATTCCAAAATAATGTCTCTGGGTATCAGAGGGCAAACAGGGTCCCAGGATGAGTTGTTTTTAACTCTGTATCATGGGGCTGCTGAGACATGGGGCTGCTCAGTCTTTGACCAGAAAAATGCAGCAAATTTTAATGATAGACTTCTTTTGTTCTCTTTAAACTATTATGTGACCTCATTGAGGTTACACAAAATAGGAAGTTCTAGCGAGTCAGCACATCTGCAGATCTCAGTAATCAATACTTCCCAGAAAGGGTTCCACCAAACAACTGAAATAACGTTGGCAGAGAGTTTTACCTTGATATGTGCTCTTCATAAAGATTTTGCCACCCTCTTTAATCAGCTCCAGTCATCTCCACAGCAGCAACCGGTATCTTCCCATCATCATGGGAAAAGGGTCTCTTTTTATCTCTCCTCAAAGCCCCCCGAGAGTTGCATCGGCCTTGCACCCATTGCCAGAGTACCTGCTCTTTTGCCTCCAGCTTCCAACTTCCCCAACTTCAATCTTTCGATTATCCCTTTAAATATGAGTGTTAAGATTGGAGTGTGTGGGTCTGCATCATCAATGTGGGAGTAAAATGATAAAGAGGAAGAAATAAAGTATACTTTCCTTTTATCTCCATGGATAAAGGCATTACAATACAATCTAAAGTAAATTCAATCATCGGTTTGCTAAATTTAAAGCTTTTGTAATATTGGATGAGTGATACTTGGAAACCCCAGACAAAATATTCAACCAGGTTTAAAAGCAGGTTTAAAGGCCTCCACCTCCATTTCTCCCACACACTTTCTTAGTTTAAGCTAATAAACTATGTTGCATCAAAACACTTACATTGATATACATATTTTCCTCCTTAAAGATACGTGGCCTGTCCTTTTAAATATGGGTACACCTATAGGCAACAGCAAACACAAATAAGGATCAATAGTTTTACTAATGGGTTGAAATTGTTTGAGCAGTTATAAGGTCTAGATGCTGAACATCGCAGAGTTTTCAGTGTTTTCACAACTTAATTAACAGAAATGAAAATGATTGATAAGTAGTTGTCATCCATGGAGCAATTAGAGCAAAGCAACATGAAGCTGAAATCTTCATCTCACATTAACACTCAAATGATTTCCCCACTGACTGGTCTGAAATGATGACAAGGTAGGCTTGCAATTGATGAGCAAAAATTATGAGAGGAAATTGGCATTACTGGAAAGTGAAAGTTGAGTTGGTACAATACTGTAGCCAATAGGAATGTGTGATAAATAGGTCATGAGCTGCCTCTTGCACCATTTTTGTGCTTGCTTTACCACCATGGGAGAGAGGAGGGAGATAATGGTGGTCCAGGCTCATAAACCTCGATTTAGTTGACCACAGATAAAGTCAATTGGTGTGGCTCCCCATCCAAGAGACCAGGTCACATTGCTGCAAGCTAACACTGACATTGCTATAACTTGGGCCTTCGCCCTGAGCTCATTTTAAAAGGAGCGCGCATGGACCAATGAAACTTTTAAAACATGGTATGGATTTTTAATGTCACATGCTCATTAATGTTTTTTTTTTAAAAAACATTTTATTAGGGTATTTGAAATTTTATAATGACAATAACAGAAAAGAAAGCAAGTCCAAATATAAACGTAGTACATACATCATTTCCAGCCCTAACAAGTACCCTTAACAGAAAATAGCCTAACTCCCCCCGCCCTTTAGATTATTGCCTCTGCTGACAGTTAATTTTCCCCGAAGAAGTCAATAAACGGCTGCCACCTCTGGACTAAACCTAGCGTTGACCCTCTTAGGGCGAACTTGATTTTCTCAAGACTGAGAATCCCAGCCATGTCGCTAACCCTGGTCTTTGATTTCAGGGGCTTTGAGTCCCTCCACACTAACGATATCCGTCTCCGGGCTACCGGGGAGGCAAAGGCCAGGACATCAGCCTCTCTCGCCCCCTGGACTCCCGGATCTTCCGACACGCCAAAGTTCGCCACCTCTGGATTCGGCACCACTGTGTTTTTAGTACCGTGGGAAAGACATCCACAAAACCCTGCCAGAATCCCCTACGTTTCGGGCATGCCCAAAACATATAGACATGATTTGCTGCCCCCCGCTCTTCCCCACCATACACCTCGCACACCTGTCCTCTACCCAAAAAAACTTGCTCATCCGGGCCACCATCATGTGTGCTGGTGAACTACCTTAAATTGCAACAGGCTAAGCCTGGCACATAATGAGGATGTGTTAACTCTGCTCAAAGCATCCGCCCACAGACCAGCCTCTATCTCTCCCCCTAGCTCATCTTCCCACTTGCCCTATAGCTCCTCTATCTGAGTTTCCTCCGACTCCATAAGCTCTTTGTAGATGTCCGATACCTTCCCCTCACCCACCCCCGTTCTGGAAACTACCCTGTCCTGTATCCTCCGTGGCGGTCGGAGTCGAAAGGTCGCAAAAAATCCCATACCTGCAGATACCGGAATCCATTTCCTGCTGGCAGTTCAAACTTCTCCTCTAAATCCTTCAAACAAGGGAAGCTCCCATCTATGAATAGATCCCACATTCTCTTAGTGCATCCCTCTGCCATCTCCGAAACCCCCCATCCAACCTTCCCGGTACAAACCGATGATTATTGCAAATCGGAGCCCAGACCGATGCTCCCTCCACTCTCATATGTTTCCTCCACTGTCCCAGACTCTCAGGGCCGCCACTACCACCGGGCTTGTGGAGTATTGGGCCGGCGAGAACGGCATAGGTGCCGTTATCAATGCCCCCAGTCTTGTGTCCTTGCATGATGCCAGTCTCATTAACATTAACTATTAGTTGCTGGGTTAGGGCGGCACAGTGGTTAGCAGTGCTCCCTACGGTGCTGAGGACCCGGATTCGATCTCAGCCCCGGGTCACTGTCTCTGTGGAGTTTGCACATTCTCCCTGTGTCTGCTTGGGTCTCACCCCCACAACCTAAAGATGTGCAGGTTAGGTGGATTAGCCACCCTAAATTGCCCCCGAATTGAAAAAAAATTGGGTACTCTAAATTTATTTTTAAAAACTATTAGTTACTGGGAATGAAGTTCTGTACATTTGTGAAAGCAAACAAGAGTTTTATTCTTGCGCCACTTAAGCACCAGTTATACAATGGCCAGTCTGTGGGACAGACACCTTGAACTGGTAGTTACAGTATACCTGAAGCCTTAGACAGGGACAGAGAACAGTAACACCGGTCAGGGAGAAAACCAAGAAGGCGATTATTTGGTGTTTAGAATCATAGAAAGGTTACAGCACAGAAGGAGGCCATTCTTGTCTATGCCAGCCTGACACCCAGGTGCCCTCTCTGATCTCACCTTCCTGCACCCGATCCACAGCCATGTAGCTTACAGCGCTTAAGGTGCAGATCCAGATACCTTTTAAAAGAGTTTAGAGTCTCTGCCTCCACCACCCACTCAGGCAGAGAATTCCAGACATCCACTGGAATATGGTTTTAATGGTTAACTCATGTGCACCCATACTGGGCCATTCAGATGGCAGTCTTGTACCTAAATCAAGACATGCAATTTTACTTCTGGATCTTTTAAGCATTTCAATTCAATAGAATGGCATATTTTCCTTCACTTGTAAATTCCATTTACTTTATGCCGCCCCAAGAATGTGATTATGTCTCACATTGTTTCCTAAAATGCCTGTCAAATACCAGCCTGAGCATTATATTGTGTTTAAGGGCATGTCAACAGATGATGCTGCAATACTGCTGTAATTTGTACAGTGGTAGACATCTTAGGTTTGTGGATCCCGCTGTGAACATGATTATGCCACTTAGTATCAGAAATATATTTTTGTGGCATGTTGGACATTTTATTCACCAACTCTGGGAAATCATAGAGGAAGAAAAGATCAAACTCTCGCTCCATTATTTCTGTGGTAAGACAATGAACTTTGTCAAAACTCGAATAGCCCAGTGGTGAAGGGTAGATACTGGAGCCTAGTCTTGATTCAATTACAAGGTTTTATTTACAGAAACACACATTGCTTACTCCACACAAAGAGCCTCCTTCAGCCTACTTTTTTATAGATATAATGGGCGCGATTTAACAAAAAAGTTTCTTAGTGTGTTAGCGAGCGGGAACTGCTGGGAACTCGCGATGGCTGACCCAGCGAGGCCGTCACCGGTATCTAACGTTAATTAGGGGATTTAATAATGCCCCACGGGCTTCTCAGCAGAAAATACTGTCCCGCAGGCTAACGAGGAGAATCAGCACTTAAGCCGATCCCGCAGCGCAACCCCAGACAGCACGCAGCCACGCCACCGCGCAGACCAGCTCCATGCTGCAGTGCCAAGTTGTGGAGGGCACAGCAGATCACCACACAGCAGGCGACCCTCCGCGTGGTGTACTGCAGGGCACCACCAGGGCGGCCGAAGCATCGGAACCACATTTTAGGAAGTCTGATGCACCACTCAATGGCAGTCTGGGTGGCCACATGGGCCTCGTTATATCAGGTCACCGGCCCCCATACTGGCGTCATTCGCCAGTACCCCTTATCCCCCAAAAGCCATCCGGTCATCCTAGGGTGGCCCTCGAAGATACTGAGGATCTCCGACTGCCCTAGGATGCAGCTGTCATGCACATTCCCTGTGCATGATCTTGAGATCGTGGTCACACAGAAGTTGGACGTTCAGGGGGCGGAACCCCTTCCTGTTAATGAAGGGCCCTTCCAGAGCACCCAGTGTGTGCAAGGTGACTTGCGTGCAATCTATTATCCCCTGGACCTGGGGCATTCCGGTGATGGTGGAGAATTCTGCTGCACGGGTATCTTGAAGGACTTGGTCCAGGTCAAAGTTTATATAGTTGGCTGCCTGGGCAAACAGAGCACCTGTGACTTCACAAATGTACTTGTGGGCTGTTGGTTGGGATATGCCCCGCTCGAACCCTGGAATAAACCCGTGGCGTAAAAGTTCAGGGCTGCGGTAACCTTGACGGCCACCAGGAGCGGGTATCCTGGTTAAGTGGTGCTAAGCCCACAAGGACATGGCACAGTTGCTGCACCTTCCCCTTGTCCGACGTTGCTTCGAACGACCAGCGATACCTGTATACCTTGGGCTGTCGCTGGCCTCTCCCTCTGGGTCCCTCCCTGGCCTGATGGGCAGTCGGGTCCCTGCACATCCCCACCTCAGCCCCCGGGCTGACTGCCTGTATTCCAAGATGGCTACCTCCCCCGATCCCCGCAGCAGCCATTTTGCTAGCTTCACATTTTTAATAGGTATGCTAAAGGGCGCCCACTTGACCACTTGCTGGGGATCCGATTAGATTACGGGTGGCCATTAGATATGGGGTACTTGGGGCGGCATGGTGGCACAGTGGTTAGCACTGCTGCCTCACGGCACTGAGGACCCGGGTACAATTCCAGCCCTGGGTCACTGTCTGTGTGGAGTTTGTACATTCTCCCATGTCTGTGTGGGTCTCAACCCCACAACCCAACATGGGGAGATAGTGTAGACTCCGCAGAAAGTGAGCCAGTAGGAAATCGAACCTGGGACCCTGGCTCTGTGAAGCCACAGTGCTAATCACTTGTGCTACCGTACTGCCCAAAATAAATATTGTTTCTACAAAGGCAGGGCAGAGGCTAGAAATCCTGCAGCAAATCACTCACCTCCTGATTTCCCAAAACCTGTCCACAATCTACAAGGCACAAGTCAGTAGAGTAATGGAACTCTTGCCTGGATGAGTGCAGCTCCAACAACATTAAAGAAGCTCAACGCCAACCAGGACAAAGCAACCCCGCTTATTGGCATCCCATCCACAAACTTTCATTCCCTCCCACCACCGATGCACATTGGTAGCAATGCGTACCATCCACAAGATGCAATCCAGTAACCCACCAAGACTCCATAGGTAGCACCTTCCAAGCCCACAGCCGCTACCATCAAGGACAGGGGCAGCAATGCATGGAAATGCTTGGAGGTTTCCCTCCAAGCCACTGACTTGGAAATGTATCTCCATTCCTTGGGTCACTGGGTCAATATCCTGGTACTCCCTCCCTAACAGCACTGTGGGTGTAGCCAGATCACCTGGACTGCAGCAGTTCAAGAAGGCAGCTCACCATCACCATCTGAAGGACTATTAGGATGGGCAACAAATGCTGGTCTAGCCAGTGACGACCATATCCCCTGAGCGAATTTTAAATAGTAACAGATCCTCTATTCGGCACTCCTGGGGTTTGTGATGATGAGTGTATCTGAGTGAGTTTGTGAATGAAGAGAAAGGAGAAGGATATTGAAAAAAATGGATAAAAGAAAACAAAAGTCTAGAAACCACTCAAAAAATGAAAGTATTGGAAATATACAACAGCTATTGGCAGTGGCAGAGTTACACTTTGTGGACCCCCCCAATGGCATCACACCCCTCCCACAATGATGTCACACTCCCCATAACATCACACCACTCCCGACCCCACCCACCCTCACACCACAGAACAAAAATACACAATGTGATCACTGCTTAAATGCTTTATAACTTTTAAAAACACACCTTCAGCTTAGCCTCCTCGCCAGGTTTCCCCCTCCCAATTTTATCCCCATCCCAGTTTTGTCCCTTATCTCAACTTTACCACCTCACAGTTTCCCCCCCCCCACTCACTCCCAGCTTTGCCCCCTGAATCCCAAATGTATCCCCCATCGCAGGTTTCCCCCATCCCAGTTTTGCCCCTTGTCCAGTTTTACCAGCTTCGCAACTCACCTTAATGACCCTGCCTTGCTGCTGGCTGCCTGGCTATGGCCTACCCAGCCCTCCTCAGCCCTGGCCTGGTGATCGAATTGCCCCACTGCTCAACCTGATGACCGCCGCCTCTCAACTCACCTCGCTCGACGATCTTGTCTCACTGCTGGCTGCCTGGCTCTGGCCTGATTCCTCAGCCTTGGGTCAAGATTGAGAAGCTGTTTTTTTTTTTGCAAAAACACGAGATCTTCACCTTGACTGCTGCCTCTCTCCCTTCTCGTCACCTCAACGACTTCACGTAAGTTTTTCCCGCTCTCAGGGGACTCGACCAATCGGAGTCTGATGTCACTCCACATTGCCCGCTGATAGACTCAATGAGCCGATCAGTAAATGCAGAGCTCACAGGCTCTGATTGGTGCTCTAGAACTAACCACAGACAACGGCCAACAACTTGGTTGGGACTCTGTGCCTAGGCACGGTATGTTTCCTTGTAAGTTTGCTTCTAGCTCTCAGAAAGGCTTTGACCTTCACCGTCACTCACACCCTCTAGATTCCCTCATGCTAACAACCACAGTGCAGTCCATTTGTACCCTAGAGAGGCTGAGCTGAGGAAGTGCACCATTTCAAATCTGATCCATCCTGTTCTGAGAAGCTTTGTGCTGCAAACAGGAAAGTATTATGGTGTGAGAAACAGCAAAATCACATAGAATACTGAAAGACAAATGGTTAGGCTACGTCATGAAAGTTAGTTGTGTGGTAAACTTGTTTTGTGGGGTCACCTTTCCAAGAAATCAGGCGGCAACAGTTACAGTGCTTGAGTGACAGTCATAAAGTATTCAGTGATTTGGGAATGCATGTGAAGCTTTGAAACAGCTGTTTACTGAGAGTTCAGCATACAGCATCTGTCAGTGTACATTGGGGCAGGGAAACCGGGCAGATCTGGATTCTTTATCCACTCATTTTAGCTTACACCAGACTTGCGTTCAGATAGCGCCTTTCATGACTTCAATGTCAAAGCACTTCACAGCCAGTGAAGTACCTTTTTGAAGTGAATCATTGTTGTAATGCAGCACAGTGCTTTCGATAAAGATGTTTACTGATTAACCTTGCAACACTCACTTAATAGATGCAGTGATGACCTATTGGTAAACTGACTGAGATTACAGTAAAATCTAATAGGAAAGCAAACATTCACATCATTAAGGTTGTTTTACTTCCTGAGACATTTCTTGAAATTTGAACAATTCAGATTTTAAAATCTGAATTGAATCAATAATAGATCAAACCTTTTTAGGGTACGGAGTTTAATTGGTGAAATATTGGTTCGTATTACAGTAAAAAATAAAGCCTAATCATTTTTGTTCAGTTACACAATGTGCTTTTTAATTATAACCCTGTGTTCTGAGCCCACACCCAAGAGGAAATATTATGCTGGCAAAAATTAATTTCCTTCAGTGCATTGTGCTCAATGTCTACAACCTCGAGGGCTGAAATATCTCCTCCTTCACAGTCAGGATGAATTTGTTCAAACTTAAACCCACAGATGAATTGAGGTGAGGATTTTCTCTTGTACCTATGGGGAAGCATCTAACCTTCACTGGTCACATACTCATACCAATATTGGTCAGACTGGAAGCTCCATGCATGAGGAATCAAGTTCCACATTATCATCTACTCCTGATAAATTAAATTTGTTACAGAGCTTGAATTACCTAATAATTCGATTTAAGTAATACATATGAAACAGCAAAAAATCTATATATATTTTTAAATCAGGCAATTGAGTGAGGCAGTTTTGAATTAAGGAGTCATTTGTTAGAGTGTCTACAATTGAAGACTGAGGCATGGGTCCATCACTTACTCATAGCAAAAAAAAGGCAACACTCAATACTTCTACATTAAAAGCTGCCACCTAAAAGACAAATCAAGCGATTGAAATGGGGGTCATGTTGTTATTCTGATGTCACTTACAAGTATCTTTGGTGTCCTATGATTTATTGGTGAAATGCCTGCAATGTAGAGGTCAGAGGCGGAATCAGTAGAAGTAGTGTGAATGAGACTCTGAGTGCGGCACTCGTACAGAAATCATGAAGTATGTGGGGCGTCATTCTCCGCCGGCGGGAGTCTCCGTTTTGCCGGCGCCCGGATGTTTCCCGATGGCGTGGGGCTGCCCTACAATTGACCGGCCGGTGTTACGGAGACTCCCGCCGGCCGATCGGCGCAGAAATGTGGCGGGGCGGGTAGGAGAATTTCGCCCCAGATGTCTTAACCAAGATCAGGGATGGGATTCTCCGCAATCGGCGCGATGTCCGCCGACCGGCGCCAAAAACGGCGCAAATCAGTCTGGCATCGCGCCGCCCCAAAGGTGCGGACGTCTCCGCATCTTGAGGGGCCGAGCCCTCACTTTGAGGGGCTAGGCCCGTGCCGCACTGATTTCCGCCCCGCCAGCTGGCGGGAAAGGCCTTTGGTGCCCCGCCAGCTGCCGCGAAACTGACTTTGCCGGGCTGCGCATGCGCGGGAGCGTCAGCCCACGGCAACCCCGCGCATGCGCAGTGGAGGGGGTCTCTTCCGCCTCCACCATGGTGGAGACCAAGGCAAAGGCGGAGGAAAAGCGTGCCCCCACGGCACAGGCCCGCCCGCGGATCGGTGGGCCCTGATCGCGGGCCAGGCCACCGTGGGAACACCCTCCGGGGCCAGATCACCCCGCGCCCCCCACAGGACCCCGGAGCTTGCCCGCGCCGCCTTGTCCCGCCGGTAAGAGATGTGGTTTGATTCTCGCCGGCGGGACAGGCATTCCAGCAGTGGGACTTCGGCCCATCGCGGTCCGGAGAATCGCCGCGGGGGGGGGGGGCCGCCAACCAGCACGGCGCGATTCCCACCCCCGCCGAATATCCGGTGCCGGAGAATTCGGCAACCGGCAGGGGCTGGCCCCTGAATCCATACCAGAATTGGCAAGTACGATGTCTCAATGAAGACTGACCCTGCAATTTCACAACTGCATATGTGTGTACTCAGATGTTTAAAGAAACTAGAGGAATTAAAACAAATAAGTTGTCCAAGACCTGGGGCTGGGTTTGAAAAGGCGGGAATCAGGAGTCTGGCCATTTTCCTATGTTGCAATCCTACCTTCCGAATGTTCATTCCCTCCCAACATTCTTTCACCCGAAGATCAGGCTGGAGTCAGGTCCATGACCTCCAGAAGTAGGGCGGATACAAACAAGGAGTTGGACAGATGCTAAAGTAGCCAGTTTAGAATGTCTGCTTCCATTTCCTGGGACATTGCCCCAGTTCTTCAGATGAGGGTGAACCCCAACCGTTGTCCCCTACCCCTCCCACATACCACTCAATCCACATGCTCACCCATGTCCTCCCCATGACTCCCTGATCTCCCATTTCCCCCATGCTCCTACACTTACATGCCTCCCTCATCCACTCACCCCTCATAACCTCATCTCTCCATATCCTTTCACATGCCCATTCACTTTGTACCTACCATATTGGGAAGAATTTGAGGTGCTCATAACATTGCTAAGAAAAATAAACATTAATTTGAAAATCACTTCAAAATCACAATCCTATTACATAGTCATAAAATTATTCAGATAAAAAAACAGTCCTCTTGACAACTGTGTCAAAAACTCCTGCTGAACTGAATCCATTATTGGGATTTTGAGATCAGCCAAACATTCGTATGTGATTCCATTGCACAGCTAAATAAACAGACTCTCCAGAACTGTATATTAAAACCTTTGAAGTTGTTGAAAGAGCTCAGCCATCTGCTCAAGCTTAAAAGCTGCAGAACCGATGCCTGAGCAGTCAATTAATGAAAAGATCAAAACACAAGGGACAATTGATACAGCCATATCTAAATATCACTATTGTTCAGTGCAGAAGAACACAATATCCATTGAATAACGTACTCTATGAATCTGAACATATTTTCGCTTTTGCTATGGTGGCCAATTTAATGGTCACTTACCTTTTAAGAAAAAAGCCCTATCATTAATCACTATATTTAAAACATATTTAACTAATCATGTAACATTATTTCCCCAAAAGGTTTGGTGGGGTTACTGGGTTATGGGGATAGGGTGGAGGCGTGGGCTTAAGTCAGGTGCTCTTTCCAAAGGCAGGTGCAGACTCAATGGGCTGAATGGCTATGATTCTATGATTATACTGTGACATAAGAAGTTGTCAAGACCATTGGACGTACCTGTCAAAAGATTTTCAACTTCAGACAAGGGCACCCTCATTGTTCATGACACCTCTGACCCGGTATGAAATACATCTTCTTCAGAAGCTAGCCCACTTCTCTCAAAATTGCAGGGAATCTAATATGCCCTTTCCCACAATGAGCCCAAACTCTGGAGTGCCGTGTGCAGGCTCATGATCCACCCACTTTCCTTCATCCATCAAAATAGCTAGTGATGGGAATGGGGTGGGTCCTCCACATAGGGGACCCACCCACCTCTTTTGTCTGCCCACCCAATGCAGTTTTTCCCCATGTCAAGACAACCACTGATGTCACTGGCCACTGATATTTGACAAATATTTACATAACATACAAGGATGACAAGCTTATCCCTGGGTCGCTTTAAAATGTTTCCAAGCTTGGCTGATTCTAGCATCATTGAGCATCGGGAAATTTTGCTCAGTTACCTTATTGTCCACAAATAATTTTGGGTAGAAAAGACAAGAGGAAATATAGATGATTACACCCACTGTATAATATAATATCAAATTATTTTGATACAAATCTATTTTAATAACCTGCAGTGCATTATAATCAATAACATTCTTCATTGATGTTCCAGGCCTCTTCAAAACCCCTATCCAACTCCAAACGTTCTATCCTGATAAAAGCGTTTCACATATCCAATGTAATTAATTACTAGTGAGTTTACTGTAGCGACCTTATGATGGCACTGATGCATCTCATCAGATAATTAAAATCCTGCAAGACCTCATTTTCATTAAAAATGCCAAAATCTTTCATAATTTTAATGAAGCGACCCAAATTTAAAGAAGCAAACGTCAGCATCTTTGTGCACCAATTAAACCATCTGAGGTTCAAATAGTTCCTCTTTCGAGATTTGGTACTGCATTCACCCCCGAACAACATTTATTCTAATTATAAACAGAAACGCTTATGTCCAGATCAATGCTGTTAATTGTCACTGGCAATGTAGGTCAAGACCCTCACTGTGCCGGGAATCTTGTGCGGCCCCTGGTGGCGAGATTGGAGGCAGGAAGGGTATGTCATTCTGTAAGATTGTGGAGTGTCACACACCCCCGCTGATATTCCACCTCTGTCAGAATTAAATTCTACGCGGGAAGGCCCATTTTCCCACCCCAATACTTATTGAGGCTCTTCAGTGTGACCATTTAAGTGTCTCTTCCTTGTCCCGGATATTGGCCCAGTGGTGGGCCGACCTGTCACCATGCAGTGTGCATGACAAGTAAACTTGTACGGACAGTTTATCAGCTCTGGAGTGGGGGATAGGGCGTCTGCATTTCCGGGATCAAAGGCACTCAGTGCCGGATCGAACAACTGGACACCAGGAAGGGGGAGCCTGCTGACAGCCAACCTCTGTGCATGTTGCCGACCCCAACGCACACTTCTCCCCGTGACCCTCACCCTGTGAAACAACCCCACAGGTTACTTACCTGTGACTTGGGTCATACTGCGTTCCTGGCACTCCGGTGCCGATCCTTGCAGCAGGAGTCATGGCCCTCCCAGCGGCGCTGCAGTCGATAAAGTGTCGCCTATCGATAGGTGACACTTTGGCCCCTGGGGTCTTCATTCCAGGGAACGTCCCGCCATCAGCCTCACCATTGCCTGATCGCTCTGAGGCTCACAGGGCCTTCCCAAAAAGAGGTTGCATGGGTCTCCCAAAGGTTCTCCTGCCAGCAGGTATGACCTCTGACTCCTTAACAAGACCAGGTTAAAGTCCAACAGGTTTGTTTCGATGTCACAAGCTTTCGGAGCGCTGCTCCTTCATCGGGTGAATGAAGAGGTCTGTTCCAGAAACATATATGTAGACAGATTCAAAGATGCCAGACAATGCTTGGAATGCGAGCATTAGCAGGTGATTGAATCTTTACAGATCCAGAGATGGGGTAACCCCAGGTTAAAGAGGTGTGAATTGTGTCAAGCCAGGACAGTTGGTAGGATTTCGCAGGCCAGATGATGGGGGATGAATGTAATGTGACATGAATCCCAGGTCCCGGTTGAGGCCGCACTCATTTGTGCGGAACTTGGCTATAAGCTTCTGCTCGGCGATTCTGCGTTGTTGCGCGTCCTGAAGGCCGCCTTGGACAACGCTTACCCGGATATCAGAGGCCGAATGCCCTTGACTGCTGAAGTGTTTCCCGACTGGAAGGGAACATTCCTGCCTGGTGATTGTCGCGCGATGTCCGTTCATTCGTTGTCGCAGCGTCTGCATGGTCTCGCCAATGTACCACGCTTCGGGACATCCTTTCCTGCAGCGTATGAGGTAGACAACGTTGGCCGAGTCGCACGAGTATGTACCGCGTACCTGGTGGGTGGTGTTCTCACGTGTAATGGTGGTATCCATGTCGATGATCTGGCACGTCTTGCAGAGATTGCCATGACAGGGTTGTGTGGTGTCGTGGTCACTGTTCTGAAGACTGGGTAGTTTGCTGCAAACAATGGTTTGTTTGAGGTTGCGCGGTTGTTTGAAGGCAAGTAGTGGGGGTGTGGGGATGACCTTGGCAAGATGTTTTTATGTAAGTTGTTCTATCATTGGAGCCCAAGCAGCAGTCAACATGTGAGTAACACCTCAGAGATTAACCTGCTTGGCATTTTGTGATCCAATGAACTCTTTTCCATCGGGTGTGGTGGGAATTCTAATTTGAACAGGCAAGTTTACAAACACCATAAAACAAGCCAAGGCCACAAGGACACAAACATGTACCTCCTTTTGAAGGGAGGGATACCACTGGCATTTACAGTATATAACATGACAGAGCCCTATTCTAGGGTAATATGAAAGAGATGTATTTTGAATAAGCATGCAATTGCAGATAAGCCTAGCCCCTGTGGTGAATGTATAATTACTGATAATTCACCAGTGCATTGTATTGTGTTATGTTATGTTATTAACCCTGTGGGCTCCACCTATGGGCCATTGTGTGGCTTCACCCACAGGGGGGATATGTTGGGGCATGTACGGGCTCCGCCCATGGCTCCACCCCTGTCATAATATACACCAGTATATCATGGTGCAGACACACACTGATGGACACACAGTGGGACCAATCAACATACACAACACCACAGCCAATCACCAGTGAGAACACACACGCTATAAAGACAGGGGACATCAGAGTTCCTGCTCATTCGAGTAGCAGCTAGATAGGAGCACAGAGCTCACAGCCTGCAACACAGACATTCACCATGTGTTGAGTGCATCAACTGGTTAGGACAAGGCAAAGGTCTTTAGTTAAAGCTGGTATCGTGTTTACCCACAGTTCATGTATGTTTAAATAGTTAACCTTTTAATAAAATAGTGTTGCACTACTTCAAGTGTTTGTGACCTGTATGTGATCCAGAACACCCAACACATCATGATACCAGGAGTGGTTGCATACTAGCACTTCTTAGACCTACCTGCAAGTGATCTGCCTTCCGCCAGCATTCCGTCATTCTGCAACATGGACAACATCAGCCCGCCGCCTCCGCACCGCCGCCAACCTCGGGGCCAACTGGAAGATTTTCAAACAGCGCTTCCAGCTCTACCTCGAACCACAGACAGGGAGGGCGCCTCGGCCACCAGAGAGATTGCTCTTCTCCTCTCCACGGCCGGGGACCATGCCATCCACATTTTCAACTCTCTCACCTTTGCAGATGACGAAGACAAGACGAAGTTCAAGACAGTTCTCCTCAAATTTGACGCTCACTGCAGCGTAGAGGTGAATGAAAGTTTTGAACGCTACGTGCTCCAGCAGCATTTGCAGGGTAAGGACAAACCTTTCCAAATTTTTTTTTTTTTTTAAATATATTTTATTGAAATATTTTTCCCTGAGCAACATTTTTCCCGCTTACAAAACAAGCGAAACGATAACAATAACAAAACAGAATTTTTTTATCTTTTTAACAATAATAACAATAATAATAATAATAATAATATACAAGTAACAAAACCTCGTACTCTATTGACCTATACTCAACTAAGCCTCCTCTCCCCCCACCCCCACCCCCGCCCCCCCCCCCCCCCCCCCCTCTCCCCGGGTTGCTGCTGCTGGTCATCTGTCTTCCCTCTAACGTTCCCCTAGGTAGTCGAGAAATGGCTGCCACCGCCTGGTGAACCCTTGAGCCGATCCTCTCAGGGCAAACTTTATCTGCTCCAGTTTAATAAACCCCGCCATATCGTTTACCCAGGCCTCCAGTCCGGGGGGTTTCGCCTCCTTCCACATGAGTAGGATCCTGCGCTGGGCTACGAGGGACGCAAAGGCCACAACATCGGCCTCTTTCGCCTCCTGCACTCCCGGCTCTTCCGCAACTCCAAATAGAGCTAACCCCCAGCTTGGTTTGACCCGGGCCTTCACCACCTGCGAAATCACTCCCATCACTCCCTTCCAATACCCTTCCAGTGCCGGACACGCCCAAAACATATGTGCGTGGTTTGCCGGGCTCCCGCCACACCTCCCACATTTGTCCTCCACTCCAAAGAACCTGCTCAATCTTGCCCCCGTTATGTGTGCTCTATGTAGCACCTTAAATTGAATCAGGCTAAGCCTGGCGCATGAGGAAGAGGAATTTACCCTGCTTAGGGCATCAGCCCACATACCCCCCTGTATCTCCTCCCCTAATTCTTCTTCCCACTTTCTTTTTAGTTCGCCCACCGACTCCTCCCCCTCTTCCCTCATCTCACTATAAATCTCTGACACCTTGCCCTCTCCGACCCACACCCCTGAAAGCACCCTGTCCTGTATCCCCTGTGTCGGGAGCCGCGGAAATTCCCTCACCTGTTGTCTAGTAAACGCCCTCACCTGCATATATCTCAAGAAATTCCCCCGGGGTAACTTATACTTTTCCTCCAGTGCTCCCAAGCTCGCAAAAGTCCCATCTATGAATAAATCTCCCACCTTCCTAATTCCCAACTGGTACTAGCTCTGAAATCCTCCATCCATTCTTCCTGGGGCGAACCTATGGTTGTTCCTGATAGGGGACCCCACCAGGGCTCCCCGCACCCCTCTCTGTCGCCTCCACTGTCCCCATATGTTCAGTGTTGCCGCCACCACCGGGTTCGTGGTGTACTTTTTAGGTGAGAACGGTAGCGGCGCCGTCACCAGCGCCTCTAGACTCGTCCCTTTACAGGACCTTCTCTCCAGCCTTTTCCACGCCGCTCCCTCACCCTCCATCATCCATCTACGTATCATTGCCACATTGGCGGCCCAATAATAATCTCCCAAGTTCGGTAGTGCCAGTCCTCCTCTGTCCCTACTGCGCTGAAGGAACCCCCTCCTTACTCTCGGAACTTTCCCTGCCCACACAAAGCTCGTGATGCTCCTATCTATTTTATTAAAAAGGTCCTGGTGATTAAAATAGGGAGACATTGAAATACAAATAAGAACCTCGGGAGGACCATCATCTTAATTGGTTGCACCCTGCCCGCCAGCGATAAAGGCTGCATGTCCCACCTCTTAAAGTCCTCCTCCATTTGTTCTACCAGCTGTGTCAGATTAAGTCTGTGCAAGGTTCCCCAGCTCCTAGCGATCTGAATCCCCAAGTATCGGAAGTTTCTTTCCACTTTCCTTAGCGGTAAGCCTTCTATCTCTCTACTCTGGTCCCCTGGATGTATCACATATAATTCACTCTTCCCCATGTTTAACCTATACCCCGAAAATTCCCCGAACCTCCTCAAGATTCGCATAACCTCTATCATCCCCCCCGCTGGGTCCGACACGTATAGCAATAGGTCATCCGCGTATAACGAGACTCGGTGTTCTTCTCCCCCTCTAGTCACCCCTCTCCATTTCCTGGAGTCTCTCAGCGCCATGGCCAGAGGTTCAATTGCCAGCGCAAACAACAATGGAGACAGCGGGCATCCCTGTCTTGTTCCCCTATATAATCGGAAATACTCCGATCTATGTCGACCTGTAACTACGCTTGCCGTTGGTGCCCCATAAAGTAGTCTAACCCAGCGAATAAATCCGTTCCCAAACCCAAACCTCCTTAACACTTCCCATAAATACTCCCACTCCACCCTATCAAATGCCTTCTCTGCGTCCATTGCCGCCACTATCTCTGCCTCCCCCTCCACTGAGGGCATCATTATCACCCCTAATAGCCGTCGCACGTTAACATTCAATTGTCTCCCTTTTACGAACCCTGTCTGGTCTTCGTGCACCACCCCTGGGACACAGTCCTCTATCCTCGATGCCAGCACCTTTGCTAGCAGTTTGGCGTCCACGTTCAATAGTGAAATAGGCCTATGGGACCCACACTGCATCGGATCTTTGTCCCTCTTCAAAATTAGCGATATCGTCGCCTCCGACATTGTCGGGGGTAGTGTCCCCCCTTCCCTGGCCTCATTGAACATCCTCGCCAACAACGGGGCCAACAAGTCCACATATTTTCTGTAGAATTCCACCGGGAACCCGTCCGGCCCCGGGGCCTTCCCTGCTTGCATGCTTCCCAGTCCCTTAATAACCTCGTCCACCTCAATCGGCGCCCCCAGGCCTGCCACCGCCTGCTCCTCCACCTTCGGGAACCTCAATTGGTCCTGGAACTGCCGCATCCCCTCCTCTCCCTCTGGGGGCTGAGACCTATACAGTTCTTCATAAAAGGTCTTAAACACCTCATTTATCTTTCCTGCCCTTCGCACAGTGTCTCCCCTTTCATCCCTAATTCATCCTATCTCCCTCGCTGCTGCCCTCTTTCGCAGTTGGTGCGCCAACAGGCGACTCGCCTTTTCCCCATATTCATACCTCCTCCCCTGTGCCTTCCTCCACAGTACCTCCGCCTTTCTGGTGGTCAGAAGGTCCAACTCGGTCTGGAGTCGTCTCCTCTCCCTGTACAGCTCCTCCTCCGGGGTCTCTGCAAATTCCCTGTCCACCCTTAAAATCTCCCCCAGTAATCTATCCCTTTCCTTGGCCTCTGTTTTCCTTTTGTGGGCCCCAATAGAAATCAGCTCTCCTCTGACCACCGCTTTTAGTGCTTCCCAGACCACTCCCACAGGGACCTCGCCGTCGTCATTGACCTCCAGGTATCTCCCGATACACCCCCTCACTCTTGCACACACTCCCTCATCCGCCATCAGTCCCACATCTAATCGCCAGAGTGTTCTCTGCTCCCTGTCCTCTCCTACTTCCAGGTCCACCCAATGTGGGGCATGATCCGAAACCGCTATGGCTGAGTATTCAGCTTCTTCCACCCTAGAGATCAACGACCTTCCTAGAACAAAAAAATCTACCGGGAGTACACTTTATGGACGTGGGAGAAGAAGGAATACTCCCTAGCCCTGGGTCTAAGAAATCGCCATGGATCCACTCCCCCCATTTGGTCCATAAACCCCTTAAGCACCTTGGCCGCTGCCGGCCTTCTTCCAGTCCTTGAGCTGGATCTATCTAGCCCCGGGTCCAGCACCGTATTGAAGTCCCCTCCTAAAATCAAATTTCCTACCTCCAGGTCCAGAATACGCCCCAGCATCCGTCTCATGAACCCCGCATCGTCCCAATTTGGGGCATACACATTAACCAACACGACCTCCATTCCCTCCAGCCTACCACTCACCATTACATATCTACCTCCACTATCTGCTACGATGTTCTTTGCTTCAAATGCTACCCGTTTCCCCACCAAAATGGCCACCCCTCTGTTCTTTGCGTCCAGTCCTGAGTGGAACACCTGTCCCACCCATCCTTTCCTTAGCCTAACTTAGTCCGCCACCGTTAGGTGCGTCTCTTGGAGCATAACCACGTCTGCCCTTAGTCCTTTCAAATGTGCGAGCGCTCGGGCCCTTTTTATCGGTCCATTCAGGCCTCTCACGTTCCACGTGATCAGCCTTACTGGGGGGCTACCTGCCCCCCTCCCGTGTCGACTAGCCATTACCTTCTCTAGGCCAGTCCCATATCCCGCCTCCGCGCTCCCGCTCGCTCCCCCAGCGTCGCATTCCGCCCCGACCACCCTCTCTTTAGCCATTTCCTTTTGGATTTCCGCAGCAGCAACCCAGTTGTTCCCCCCCCTCCCCCCCCCCCCCCCCCCGCTAGATCCCTATCTAGCTTGATTGCTTCCCCCATATCACTTCCGTAAGTCAGCTGACTTCAACTGACCCCGGCCACTCCTACTCGCTCCTCGACCCCCCCGGTGTGTGGGAACTCCCATCCGCCTTGCGCCTGTTTTCCGGCCTTATTCTTTCTGGCGCGGGAACATCCCTTTACCTGACCCGCCTCTTATGGCGCAGCTCCCTTTCCCCTCCCCGCCTCCTTCCCCATTCTCCGACTATGTCCCGCCTCTCTCCCCTCACCGGCGCCCACATTTCCCCAGTGTCCCCCCCCCTTCCCTGTTTACTTCTCGATTAACTTTCACCATCCCATTAACAAAAACGATAATAACAACAATAACAGTTCCCTGCAGCATCAGTCCCTCAGTTCCGGTCCAGTTTCTCTTCATTGATGAAGGACCATGCTTCCTCCGCCGTCTCAAAATAATAGTGTCTCTCCTGATGCGTGACCCATAGTCTTGCCGGCTGCAGCATCCCAAACTTCACCTTCCTTTTGTGCAAAACCTCTTTGGCTCGGTTGAAGCTCGCCCTCCTTCTCGCCACCTCCGCACTCCAATCCTGGTAGATCCTTACCACCGCATTCTCCCATCTGCTACTCCGCACCTTTTTAGCCCATCTCAGGACCTCTTCTCTGTCCTTAAGGCAGTAGAATCGCACGATTATCGCCCTCGGTGGTTCTCCCGCTTTTGGTCTTCTCGCCGGGATCCGATTTGCCCACTCCACCTCCATGGGGCCCGTAGGGGCCTCAGCACCCATCAGTGAGCTCAGCATCTTACTTGCGTACACTCCACAGTCCACTCCTTCCACACCCTCCGGGAGACCTAGTATCCTAAGGTTCTTCCTTCGCGCTCCATTTTCAAGGGCCTCAATCCTGTCAGCACACTTTTTATGAAGTGCCTCGTGCGTCTGAGTCTTGACCGCCAGGCCCAGGACCTCGTCCTCAATACCTGACACCTTCTGCTCCACCACGCGAAGTTCAGTCTGCTGGGTCTTTAAAGTCTCCTTAAGCCCCTCAATTGCCTGTAACAACGGGGTCATTACCTCCTTCTTCAGCAGGTCCACGCACTGTCTCACGACCTCGTCCTGCTCAGGCCCCCATGTCACCTGTGGTTTCTCCGCCGCCATTTTGTTCCACTCCCTCTGGTTGCAGATTCTTCGGGCTGCAGCCGCCGCCGCTGGTTTTTCCCTCCGTCGTTCGGGGGGGACTCCCTTCCCTCGCGCCTCGCACCGGGTTTTTCGGCCGTCAAAAAAAGAGCTCGAAGTTCCGTCGGAGCTGGAGCCGCCGAAACGTGCGGCTAGCTCATCCCTGCCGCAACCGGAAGTCTTTCCAATCCTTTTTAACGCACCTCCGCATCCTTGCGCAATCTTGCAGCTACGGGCCCACATCCGACTCCTGATGCGCGACCAGATAGTTTTCGGTGTTCAGTCGGAACCCCTACGTCAGCAGCTCCTCAAAGTAAAGCAACTCACCCTAGCGACCGCCATCAAGACCTGTGTCCTACATGAAAATGCCACCAGTCGGTACTCCCAGAAACAAGCGGCTGAAACGGCGCACAAGGTCCCCACAAGGCGGAACGGGTCCAAGTGATTGAACACCTCCAGAGCCTCAGCCTGGATAAGGGCGGCCATTTCGCGCGCATTTCGCAGACTCCCGCGCTTGTACGCACCAAACGAGGGGAGGCGACATGGAGGAACGTAATGCACAGGCACGCACCACGCAGGACCGCACCTTGCATGCGCGGTGGTGCAGCGAACGTGCTGACGTCACGACATGTGGCAACTGTGGCTTCGCCCATTTTAAGCGGCAATGCCCCGCAAAATCTCGACAATGCCTACGATGTGGAAGACTTGGCCACATGCTGCCTGCTGTTGAGCAACTCAGCCTTCCCCAATTCACCGTCGAGACTGACCATCGACCGCTGGTCCATATAATACAAAAAGACTTGAACGACATGACGCCTCGCCTCCAGCGCATTCTGCTCAAACTCCGGCGATACAACTTTCAGCTCGTATACACCCCGAGCAAAGACCTGATCATAGCCGACGCTCTGTCCAGGGCAGTCAACACCCCGTGTGACCCAGCGGGATTCGTCTGCCAGGTTGACGCCCATGTGGCTTTTGTGGCCTCCAATCTACCGGCCACGGATGAACGCCTCGTCCAAATTCGACGCGAGACTGCGGCTGACCCCCTACTACAGCGTGTCATGCGCCACCTAACAGACGGGTGGCTCAAGGGCCAATGCCCGCAGTTCTACAACATCAGAGACGATCTGCCGGTAGTCGATGGTGTCCTCCTGAAGCTGGACCGCATTGTTATCCCGCACAGCATGCGCCAGCTCATCTTGGAACAGCTACACGAGGGCCATCTTGGCGTGGAGAAGTGCCGCCGACGGGCTCAAGAGGCAGTGTACTGGCCCGGCATCAATGATGACATCGCCAACACAGTGCTCAACTGCCCCACCTGTCAGCGGTTCCAGCCGGCCCAACCACGTGAGACCCTACAGCCCCATGAGTTGGTCACATCCCCTTGGTCCAAGGTCGGTATTGACCTGTTCCACGCGCTGGGCAGGGACTATATTCTGATTGTAGACTATTTTTCAAACTACCCGGATGTGGTACGTTTGCATGACATCACACCGTCTGCAGTCATCCGTGCCTGTAAGGACACCTTTGCTCGTCACGGCATCCCACTCACTGTGATGTCGGACAATGGCCCCTGCTTCGCGAGCCAGGAATGGTCTAACTTTGCCAGGAGGTACAATTTTGCACATGTGACATCCAGTCCCCTGTACCTCCAATCCAATGGCAAAGTGGAGAAGGGCGTCCACATAGTCAAACGGCTCCTCTGCAAGGCAGCCGATGCGGGATCCGACTTCTACCTCGCCCTGCTGGCCTATCACTCAGCCCCACTGTCCACTGGACTGTCGCCAGCCCAGCTGCTCATGGGTTGCACCCTGAGGATGACGGTGCTGTCCATTCATGTCCCAGACCTCACCCACGTTCCGGTCCTTCAACGAATGCAACTGTCTCGTGCACAGCACAAGGCGGCTCATGACATCCGTGCAGCTGATCTCCCTGCTCTGGCTCCAGATGACAACGTCCGCATTCATCTTTCCGGATGGGGGCTGGTCTGCAACTGCTGTGGTTCTTCGGCAGGTGGCTCCCAGCTCTTTCCTGGTTCGTCTACCGGATGGTTCCATTCTGCGCCGTAATCGGCGTGCCCTTCGTGTCGTTCCACGCTCGCTACGTGATCCTCCACCAGTGCCACGCCCTCCCGTTGTCCCTGACCTGGACTATGCAGAGATTCTGGTCACTCTGCACCCTCCTCACTTTGATGCAGTCCAGCCCGCTCCTCAACTGGTGGCTCCTGACTCACCCTTGAGGTGGTCAACCAGAATTCGTCGCCCACCTCAGAGATTTAATTTGTGAACTTTGCACTAATGGACTCTGGTCTGTTCTGTTCTTCCGTTTAATCATTCAAGTTGTTTGTATATAGTGTTCATCTTGATACTTGTGTGACACACTGTTTTTTTCTGCACCAGGCACATTCCCATGTAAATAGCTTAGTTTTATGTACATAGTCCTGGAAATATTTCGCACACATGTAGTCAGGAACATTCACCACACACTATTTATTGTCACGCAGGCACATTTTTTTATATAAAAGGGGGGATGTCATAATATACACCAGAATCTCATGGTGCAGACACACACTGATGGACACACAGTGGGACCAATCAACATACACAACACCGCAGCCAATCACCAGTGAGAGCACACGCACTATAAAGACAGGGGACATCAGAGTTCCCGCTCATTCGAGTAGCATCTAGCTAGGAGCACAGAGCTCACAGCCTGCAACACAGACATTCACCATGTGTTGAGTGCATCAACTGGTTAGGACAAGGCAAAGGTCTTTAGTTAAAGCTGGTATTGTATTTACCCACAGTTCAAGTATGTTTAAATAGTTAACCTGTTAATAAAATAGTGTTGCACTACTTCAAGTGTTGGTGACCTGTATGTGATCCAGAACACCCAACACATCAACCCCTTTAGAGGAAGTATAAGAGCAGCTGACCTGCGGGGCCACCTTCAGTATTGTACCGGTCGCAGGCAGGCACAGTTCTACGCTGCTTAATACCACGGTTTACTTCTCCACGTGTCTTCGAGTGAATTGATGGTCGCATCAATTTAATCAGCTTAAAATACTTCTATGGAATCAGCCCTCAAACCTGACAGACTGGAACTCGATCCACAGGCCACGGAGGCGAAAGACATTTTTTCACATTGGCTTCGATGCTTCAAGGCCTATCTCGCCGCATCGTCTACGCATCCGTCACTGATGAACAGAAGCTGAGCCTCCTCCATGCACGGGTGAGCCATCGCATTTCTGTCCAGCTCGACGAGGCCGCCTCCTATACAGATGCCCTCACGCTGCTCGAACGCCTCTACATACGGCCTGTGAACGAGGTCTACGCGCGACACGTCTTCACCACTCGCTGCCAGCACCCCGGGGAGTCGCTAGATGATTACCTACGCGACCTCAAAGCCCTCGCACGCAACTGTAACTACCAGGCCGTTACGGCCACTCAGCACATGGAGCTCGCCGTCCGAGACGTTTACGTGGCGGGGGTCCGATTGAACTATGTGAGACAGCGCCTGCTCGAAAAAGGGGCCCAGGACCTGGACGACACGGTAAAACTGGCTACCTTTCTGGAGGTCGCTTTTCAGAGCCTTACTGCGTTCCCAGCCGACCACGCGAGCCCCTCGTGGGCCCCCGACCAGAGACTACCCCAGGCCTGTGCCGCGCGGCCGCCCGCCCATCATGGGGGGCTACCCTGCTATTTTTGCGGCCAGTCCCAACACCCCCTGCAGTCCCAGAACTACCCAGCCCGCAACACGAACTGCAGCAGCTGCGGGCGAAAAGGACACTTCACCAAGGTCAGCCTGGCCAGGTCTAAGAACTCGAACTCACAGACCCGATCCACGGACTCAAAGGCCCGCAGACCCCGCAAGGTGGCAGCCTGTCTGCCGACTCCGCCTCCGCACAACACGTGCAACTCATGGGGGCGCCATCTTGGCCATCCTCCCCAAGGTGGCCGACCACATGCGATCCATGGGGGCCGCCATCTTGGACGCCATCTTCCTCACCGCCCGCCACGCTCGACCAACAGGGGCCGGCATCTGCTATGCCATTCGACGTGTACGACCTACACGGACAGCCATCGCGGGGCCGCCCCAGCACCTCCGATCACGCCGCCGGCTACCCGCAATTTAGCGCGGTCACCCTGGACCAGTCGTGACCTAAGCACCTCCGGAGCTCCATGATGGCCCTCTGGGTAAACGGGCACGAGACACCTTGCCTCTTCGACTCCGGGAGCACAGAGAGCTTCATTCACCCGGACATGGAAAGACGCTGTTCGCTCCCAATATTCCCGACGCAATAAACCATCTCCCTCGCCTCTGGGTCGCACTCAGTGCAAATCCAAGGGTGCACTACTGCAACCCTAGCGATACAGGGTGCTGAGTACGCTAATTTTCAACTATATGTGCTCCCAGAATTCTGCGCTCCTCTCCTTTTGGGACTCGACTTCCAGTGCAACCTCAGGAGCCTAACTCTTATGTTCGGGGGGGCCCTGCCCCCGCTCACCATATGCAGCCTCGCGACCCTAACAATCGACCCCCCCCCCCCTCTTCGCAAACCTCACCGCCGATTGCAAGCCAGTAGCCACCAGAAGCAGGCGGTATAGCATGCAGGGCAGGACATTCATTAGGTCCAAGGTCCAGCATCTCTTGCGGGAGGGGGTCATAGAGGCCAGCAATAGCCCTTGGAGAGCTCAGGTGGTGGTCGTCAAGACCGGGAAAAAGTTCCGGATGGTGGTTGATTAGAGCCAGACCATTAACCGGTTTACGCAACTCAATGCGTACCCCCTTCCCCGGATTGCAGACATGGTAAATCAGATCGCGCACTACCGCGTGTTCTCCACGATGGATCTGAAGTCTGCATACTACCAGCTCCCAATCCGCCCGGAGGACCGCCACTACATGGCGTTTGAGGCAGACGGCCACCTTTTCCATTTCCCCCGGGTCCCCTTTGGCGTCACAAACAGGATTTTGGTGTTCCAACGAGCGATGGACCGAATAGTGGACCAGTACGGGCTGCGGGCCACGTTTCCGTACTTGGGCAATGTCACCATCTGCGGCCATGATCAGCAGGACCACGACGCCAACCTCCACCGATTTCTCCAAACCGCCCAAAAACTCAACCTCACCTACAACAAAGAGAAATGCGTTTTCCGCACAACCAGGCTAGCCATCCTCGGCTACGTCGTGGAAAACCGGGTCCCAGGGCCCGACCCTGACCGTACGTGCCCCCTCCTACAACTCCCTCTCCCTCACAGTCCCAAGGCCCTGAAGAGGTGCCTTGGATTTTTCTCCTATTACGCCCAATGGGTCCCCCAGTATTCGGACAAAGCCCGCCCACTATTTAAGTCCACCCTCTTTCCACAGGCAGCCGAGGCCCGCCAGGCCTTCAACTGCATCAAGGCGGACATCGGCAAAGCCGCAATGCGCGCGGTGGACGAGTCCGTCCCCTTCCAGGTGGAGAGCGACGCCTCAGAGGTCGGTCTCGCCGCCACCCTCAACCAAGCAGGCAGACAAGTAGCGTTCTTTTCACGCAACCTCACCACCTCTGAAATTCGACACTCCTCAGTTGAAAAAGAAGCCCAAGCCACCGTGGAAGCCGTGCGGCACTGGAGGCACTACCTCGCTGGTCGGAGGTCTACTCTCGTCACCGACCAACGATCGGTTGCCTTCATGTTTGACAATACGCAGCGGGGCAAGATCAAGAATGATAAGATCTTGAGGTGGAGGATCGAACTCTCCACCTATAACTACGATATAGTATATCGTCCTGGGAAGCTCAACGAGCCCCCAGATGCCCTGTCCCGCGGCACATGCGCCAGCGCGCAAGGTGACCGACTACGGGCTATCCACGATGACCTCTGCCACCCGGAGGTCACCCGGCTCGCCCATTACATCAAGGCCCGCAACCTGCCCTACTCCACCGAGGAGGTCAGAGCTATAACCAGAGACTGCCAAATCTGTGCGGAGTCTAAACCGCACTTCGATCGACCGGATAAGGCCCACCTGGTAAAGGCATCCCGGCCCTTTGTACGCCTCAGTATCGATTTCAAAGGGCCCCTCCTCTCCAATAACCACAACACGTACTTCCTTAACATCATAGATGAGTTCTCCCACTTCCCGTTTGCCATCCCCTGCCCCGATATGACCACCCCCACTGTCATTAAAGCCCTGCATAGTGTCTTCACCCTGTTTGGTTTCCCCAGTTATGTCCACATCGACAGGGGCTCGTCGTTCCTGAGCGACGAACTGCGTCAGTACCTGCTCAGTAAGGGCATCGTCTCGAGCAGGACTACCAGTTATAACCCCAGGGGAAACGGGCAGGTGGAGAGGGAGAACGCGACGGTCTGGAAGACCGTCCTCCTGACCCTACGGTCCCGGAATCTCCTAGTTTCTCACTGGCAGGAGGTCCTGCCCGATGCGCTCCATGCTATTAGGTCCCTCCTTTGCACGGCCACAAACCAGACTCCTCATGACCGCTTGTTTGTTTTCCCTAGGAGAGCTACCTCAGGGGCCTCACTGGCTGACGACACCGGGTCCAGTCCTTCTCCGAAATCACGTTCGGAGCCATAAAACCGGCCCCCTGGTAGAGAGGGTCCAGCTCCTGCACTCCAACCCACACTATGCGTACGTCGAACACCCCGATGGCCGGCAAGATACCGTCTCCCTCCGGGACCTAGCGCCCGCAGGCTCCGACACCACAGCCACTACTGCATCCCCCACACTAGGTCCCGTCCAACCTCCCATGTTCAGCGCCTCCACCCCTATATGTTTCCAGCGCTGCCTCCCACCCGCCGCACCGGTCCACAGGAATGAAGCTCCGGAAGAGCCTCCCCCGGTATCCACGCCTGTGCCCGCTCCGGACCCACTTCCACAGCCCCCCGAAGCGGCTGCAACACCAGTGCTTCGGCGGTCGCAACATATGATCCGGGCACCGGACCAACTGAATCTATGAGCCTGTCACCCCCGCCGGACTTCATTTTTTAAACAGGGGGTGAATGTGGTGAATGTATAATTACTGATAATTCACCAGTGCGCTGTATTGTGTTATGTTATGTTATTAACCCTGTGGACTCCACCTATGGGCCATTGTGTGGCTTCACCCACAGGGGGATATGTTGGGGCATGTACGGGCTCCGCCCATGACTCTGCCCCTTAAAGGAAGTATAAGAGCAGCTGACCTGCGGGGCCACCTTCAGTATTGTACCGGTCGCAGGCAGGCATAGTTCTAAGCTGATTAATACCACGGTTTACTTCTCCACGTGTCTTTGAGTGAATTGATGGTCGCATCAGCCCCACTGAGATTCTTTTGTGACATAGTTTTTTACGGTCTTGGTCAAGAACTGGTGGTAAAATATTAATTCAGGTATCACCTCTAGTGATTGCAGGAAGATCCTTACTGATATTCTGAGACTAAATTGATATAATAAATCTTATTAAGGCGAAATGGTCAGACTGCGTAATAATAGAAATGTTGAACATCTTGGGCCGGGATGTTTAGAAAGACCTGGGCCGGAATGCCCAGCAGCGCAACCCGTCCAGCGGATTTCCAGGCAAAGTGGGGTGGCTTCAATCGGAAATCCCATTGGCAAGTGGCGGGAGTATCGAATCCCGCCGCCAGCGAACAGCACCGAGAAACACGCGGCTGGGGAAACGGAGAATCCAGCTCCTGTGCCCAAACCTTTCTGCCACGGATCGGAGGCCCCCGGTGCTTGCCCTCTAGGTGGCACCCTGGCACTGCTGGTGCCAACTAAGCACCTTGGCATTGCCAGCCTGGCACCCTGGCAGTGCCATCTGTGTGCTAGTCTGGCACTTCCAGGCTGGTGGTGCCAAGTTGGAATTTTTCCCACGACGGGTATCGGGCCCGGGGGTGCTCTGCACTGGTGCGGGACGTCCCTTTGGGGATTTGGGGGCTCGAGTTAAGGGGTTGAGAGATCGTCAAACCTTTCCAAAATGGAACTAAGTGCAGCCTCGGTGGGGGTTGGGGGGGAAGGGGGGGGGCTCATTACGGAACTCTGTTCCCATTTGGTTAGATCGCACCCAATAATTCAACTTGAGTTGAGATGTGATGTGGATGAGATGTTGTCCAAAATGACCATAATGTTTTCATTTCTGAACGTCAATGACCCATTTCAGTAACTTTGTCAGTATCGTTGAGACCAATCAGAAATGAGCTAGCACTTCATATTGACATCGCAGTAACAATGGTCAGGATTCTAAGGCCCCTCCCACCTTGTGGGCTATCACAGTCCCATCGAAGTAAACAATTTAAGTGGCCCACCACATCCACCAGCAGAGGATACTCTGCAACAGACCCAGAAAGTCTTGGCCAATCTCATTCTTTATCCTTATCAGAGAAATGTTGACATCCTTAATATTTGTCCCACGTCAGGAAGAGAACAACAGTCTTTCAATTCCTTTACTACTGCTTTTAAAGAGAAGTTCCCATAGCCCCATACAATGCTGACCTTATCACTATTTTAGAGGTCATCAAGTGAGCATTTAGTAAGGTTGACAGGGGAAAAGTGGACCTATTGTTCCACAATATTGAAGTAGACACGGTACGGTACGGCATGGTAGCATAGTGGTTAGCACTGTTAGCACTGTTGTTTCACAGCGCTAGGGTCCCAGGTTTGATTACTGGCTTGGGTCACTGTCTATGCGGAGTCTGCACGTTCTCCCTGTATCTGCTTGGGTTTCCTCCCACAAGTCCAGAAAGACATGCTGTTAGGTGAATTGGACATTCTGAATCTCCCTCTGTGTACCCGAACAGGCGCCGGAGTGTAGCAGCTAGGGGCTTTTCACAGTAACTTCATTGCAGTGTTAATGGAAGCCCACTTGTGACAATAAAGATTATAATTTTAAAAATATTATATTGTGAGCTTTTTGCACGCCAATGTATTCTTCAGCTTTCACAAATACCATCAGCCACTTGAGGATTGAAGTGAAATAGCTAGCGTTACAATTGCCTCTGCATATTCATTTAATATTGATTCTCAATCATTTAACCTTCATTTTCCTGATGGAGTCATCAACCCCACTACTGCTGCTTTGTGATCTCTTCCATCTTTTAGGATTGGATGAATGTGGATATGGCAAGTTTGAATTGTTAAAGAGTATTCTTGAAATGGTTAGATTTTTTTAATGGTCTCTTTTAGACATGTGAACAATATGAGCAGGGTAGTATTTCTTGCCCATTCCTAGTCGCCCTGAGGGACTGGAGTATGGTGTAGGTTAGACCAGGTCGGGGTGGCAGTGTCCTTGGAGGATATTAGTGAATGTGTTTTTTGCAACAAACCAGCAGATTACAAAGAACAAAGAACAAAGAACAAAGAAATGTACAGCACAGGAACAGGCCCTTCGGCCCTCCAAGCCCGTGCCGACCATACTGCCCGACTAAAGTACAATCTTCTACACTTCCTGGGTCCGTATCCTTCTATTCCCATCCTATTCATATATTTGTCAAGATGCCCCTTAAATGTCCCTATCGTCCCTGCCTCCACTACCTCCTCCGGTAGTGAGTTCCAGGCACCCACTACCCTCTGCGTAAAAAACTTGCCTCGTACATCTACTCTAAACTTTGCCCCTCTCACCTTAAACCTATGCCCCCTAGTAATTGACCCCTCTACCCTGGGGAAAAGCCTCTGACTATCCACTCTGTCTATGCCCCTCATAATTTTGTATACCTCTATCAGGTCGCCCCTCAACCTCCTTTGTTCCAGTGAGAACAAACCGAGTTTATTCAATCGCTCCTCATAGCTTATGCCCTCCATACCAGGCAACATTCTGGTAAATCTCTTCTGCACCCTCTCTAAAGCCTCCACATCCTTCTGGTAGTGTGGCGACCAGAATTGAACACTATACTCCAAGTGTGGCCTAACTAAGGTTCTATACAGCTGCAACATGACTTGCCAATTCTTATACTCAATGCCCCGGCCAATGAAGGCAAGCATGCCGTATGCCTTCTTGACTACCTTCTCCACCTGTGTAGCCCCTTTCAATGACCTGTGGACCTGTACTCCTAGATCTCTTTGACTTTCAATACTCTTGAGGGTTCTACCATTCACTGTATATTCCCTACCTGCATTAGCCCTTCCAAAATGCATTACCTCACATTTGTCCAGGTTAAACTCCATCTGCCATCTCTCCGCCCAAGTCTCCAGACAATCTAAATCCTGCTGTATCCTCAGACAGTCCTCATCGCTATCCGCAATTCCACCAACCTTTGTGTCGTCTGCAAACTTACTAATCAGACCAGTTACATTTTCCTCCAAATCATTTATATATACTACAAAGAGCAAAGGTCCCAGCACTGATCCCTGTGGAACACCACTGGTCACAGCCCTCCAATTAGAAAAGCATCCCTCCATTGCTACCCTCTGCCTTCTATGGCCTAGCCAGTTCTGTATCCACCTTGCCAGTTCACCCCTGATCCCGTGTGACTTCACCTTTTGTACTAGTCTACCATGAGGGACCTTGTCAAAGGCCTTACTGAAGTCCATATAGACAACATCTACTGCCCTACCTGCATCAATCATCTTAGTGACCTCCTCGAAAAACTCTATCAAGTTAGTAAAAACTCTATCAAGTTAGTAAAAACTCTATCAAGTTAGTGAAAACTCTATCAAGTTATACACAACAAGGCACGCATGGACCACTTCTGATTTAGTTTGTTCACTCACCACTTCCCAAATGCATAATCAGTACCATAATCACTAGGCTACAGTGTCCCCATGTGCTAAAAGCAGGGATTGGTGTTAAGCAGAGACTAATGTATTTAAAATGGCTGCAAAACTTTCCGTTTAGCAGAATGTAATGCTAATAATAGTTTAACTTATGATAAATATTGCACAAGACTGGGCTTTGGCTGCGTTCGACAGTGCAGTGAGCTTGGTTAATAGGATGTTTTCTGGGCAATGTTTCTCAAGGAATAATGTCTCAATCATTAACTGCTGGTAAAACGTTAATGGATTTGAAGATGAAGAGCCATTTAATGAGACAATATACTTTCACTTTGCTACAACGCTAGTGGCCTTCAGTGTAGTTGGAGTGATCTAGTAAAAGTTAAACAATTGAATACCTTACTTTTATAAGGTAAAATTCATCTGCGCTGGAAATAAATAGAGGATCAATTAGTGGCTCTTACAAACTCGTCAAAAGAATACAGTCAAATTACATTTAGTTGATATATGATAACAGCAAAGTAGAGGCAAGAAACTCAATTTGTGTTCCACGCTCAACAGGAATGAAACTCCGTGAAATGAGGATTGCTTTTCTAATTTAGATAATGCATGTGGCTAATACAACCCGGTGAATAAATAGTTCTTATCTTAACTGTGGAATATAGAATTTATTCCGTTTCAATGAAACATCAGCACAACAGAATTACCTTTGTGTGAGCTACTAGCTGTAAGTAGTGCCTGCATCACATTGACCCTTGATATCTGTCCCTTGGCCAAGATACTAGCTTGTTGTAACCTGGCCAGCATAAGAACACAAATGTGAATAGCTTGCCTACAATTACATGATGTACTTTAACGGTGGACACTACTTGATTTACTTGTAACTTCTCTCGGTTTAATTGGACTTTATATTGGACCAGTGTTTTCCAAACTGTTTTGCCCAGGACCCATTTTTATCAACCGGCCATCCTTCGGAACACATGGCGGCCGATCTTCACGATCCAAGCTGGCCTACCTTTACGACTGATGCCAGCCGACCTTCACAATCCATGCCGGCCGGCCTTCGTGATCCACGCCGGCCGACTTTTGCGACCGACGCCGACCGACCTTCACGATCCATGCTGGCCGACCTTTGCGACCCACACCAGCCGGCCTTCGTGACTCATGCCGGTCGACCTTCACAACGCATGCCGCCTGAACTTCGCAACCCCACGCATCCCAAACTTTGCGACCCACCATTTCAGCTTACCTTTAATGTGACAGGTGAGCCTGCTTGGTCCTCACGACTGCATTAGCTTTGTCATTCAATGTTGCATTTCTGCTAAGGATTTCAGCTCATGATTTAAATTCTCACTGCATCCGTTGAAATAAAATCTAGAGGTTTGTCCCATAACTCACCATGCTTAGTCTTTTTTTTTTAAATATAGACTACTCAAATTTTTTTTTTTCCCAATTAAGGAGCAATTTAGCATGGCCAATCCACCTAACCTGCGTATCTTTGGGTTTTGAGGGTGAAACCCATGCAGATACGGGGAGCATGTGCAAACTCCTCACGGACAGTGACCCGGGGCCGGGATCGAATACAGGTCCTCAGTGCCGTAGGCAGCAGTGCTAACCACTGTGCCACCGTGCCATCCTGCATCAAGCTTAATCTTCAAATGCCTTTGATGTTTTGAGGGTATTTATCTTACTTTGCCAGTACTTCCCTGCATATAACACACATGAGCTTTGCATCCTGAATTGCAGTGGCACAATTAATAAACCCATACCTTAAGAAATCATAGAATATACAGTGCAGAAGGAGGCCATTCGGCCCATCGAGTCTGCACCGTACCCACTTAAGCCCTCACTTCCCCCCTATCACCGTCACCCAATATCCCCTCCTCATCTTTTACATTATCCTCGTGTTTGCGTGGGTCTCGCCCCCACAAACCAAAGATGCGCAGGCTAGGTGGATTGGCCACGTTAAATTGCCCCTTAACTGGAAAAAATGAATCGGGTACTCTAAATTAAAAAAAAAAGAAATCATCTTTATCCTGCTTTGTTCCTGTTTTCAGCTTCTTCTTCATGGGTTGTTCACCAGTGGCCCTGGAGTTCACACCAGCACTGCTGGCAGCTACAAATTAGAGGAATCTTTCTCGCGCCCAGAGCATGTGACGTCTGTATATGCGCACTGCTGAGGGGACACACATGCGCGGGACGGACAGCATTCTGAAAGCCGGTGGCGGTCATTGGGCACTTCCTCCCATGAACAGGAACTGATGGCCCCGCGACCATCCCAACACCTGCCTGAGGTCCATCCGCGGGTTGCGACCCTGAGTTTGAAAATGACTGATCTATACAATGGTGACTTTATTCTTCCCTATTCATTCCTGTTAACAATAGCTTTGTATTTATATTATGTTTAACTAAATTTCAAACCAGATTAAATACCTGTCATCTGCATAATATGTTGAATTTTCCCAAAATTGCACAGAGTGCTGGAGCAGGTGGACAGGAGAACATCCCCCAACCCCCACACGCAGAAGGACAGTCACCCCAACCATGTAAAGATCAGGGAAACCCTCCTCCCCAAACCATGCAAGGGTGACCCAACCCCCCCTCCCCTCGCCGGCATTAGGGCACTTCCCTCACTACCACTCCTCCCACACCCTGGCACTCGCAACGCCCCCTCCCCATCAGTGGCATCACCCCACCTCTTTCCACAGTCTCCAGCCCACCCCCACCGCAATATATCAATGTATGCACAACACCCCACCCACAGCCATTGAACCCCCCTCAGACATAAGAACCCCCTCAATGGGGCACCCCAGAGGACATGCCCCTGCCACTGCCAACCTGTGTGTGACAGGGGGCAGCTCTAGAGCACTGCCCGGTCCTGTCCCTCACCACCCGGCGGCTATACTTACCTGTGCATCCTCACCATGGTCATCGCGACTGATTTGCATTTTCGAAAACCAGCATTGATTCACGCTGGTATGGCGTCAAGCCAACTGGGTGGGAGGGCAGGGCATGGGTGGACGTTATGGCACCAAGCCTGGTAAGTCTGTGTAAATATAATTAAAATTATGGAAATCAAGGTGTGAACTTGATTATGTCACTGGTGGAGGTTGGATGGGGGGGGAGGGGGGGGGGGGCGGGAGATGTCAAACTGAGATCTCGTTGGTCCAAATCCCGTTATGACCTTCTCACGGAATTTAGCAGCCATGATGGGATTTGCGCCTGCGGCGAGAGGGCCCGCAAAATCCCGCTTACGTCTTTAACTCTTCTGTTAAAGTAAAGGCATTGAGTCCTATAATAATGCTTCATTATAACTTTAGCATGGATTAAGCTTCAAGTGAAATTAGCCGTTCCATTCCAACTAAATAGTGAATAATAGCCACCAACATGTTCGGTTCCAAATTCCTACTTGCAGTACTTGTGTTTTTTTTCATTATTCTCACTGTTAATTTCCATTTTGGTCAGATTTCAGTATTAGCTTAAATTTTTCTTTTAGTTTCTTAATTTTCTTTAAGATTATTCCCCCTGTGGTATTGATACATCTAACTCAAGTAATCTTGGACTTTTAAGCAGGCCTGTAGCTATGTGAAGGCAGCTAAAAACAAAACTGAGTTGCTTCTAGTTTCTGTGACTGGAGTTGTTAGTCCTGTGTAAAATATAATCTTTATTAGTGTCACAACTAGGCTTACATTAACACTGCAGTGAAGTTACTGTGAAAAGTCCCTCGTCGCCACATTTCGGCAACTGTTCAAGTACACAGAGGGAGAATTCAGAATGTCCAAACTACCCAACAGCACATCTTTTGGGACTTGTGGGAGGAAACCGGAGCACCCGGAGGAAACCCATGCAGATACGGGGAGAACGTGCAGATTCCACACAGACAGTGACCCAAGCCGGGAATCAAACCCGGGTCCCTGGCGCTGTGAAGCAACAGTGCCAACCACTGTGCTAACGTGCCTGTTCTGGTATGCACCAGTATCCATTGAATACTGAGGCCATTCTTGTGCAGCTTTAAGACTCAAGTTAGATGGAGTGGCGTCTTTTGATGGGAGATGTTGGATTATCAGAAAATGCATTACAAGTCTCACAATCTGTTATCAGTCAGCCGTATTTTCTATGTTTTTAATGTGGTGTTTCACAGTTTTTACAAGATTGACTTATACAATTATTGTAATTCCTAAAACACAAATGTGGCTCTTTTAATGGGCTAATTTGACAGTTTGAATTTGGGGCATCATGAAGTAAAATGTGATGTGATTTAACATTTGATACTGCTCATCCCGTGCTGTTTACACTTTACACATGTATCGTCACCTCGTGTGTTAATTAGGCTTTTGTGGCAGACTTGTTTGAATTTTCAATGGCCAGTGCGGAGCGATTATAAAATACTGAGTGTGTCAACCTTTCCTTGATTAAGGAGACAGGAGAAGATGAGTAATCATTATGCTTTCACTACAAGAGTCACATCCTATTTGCAAGAAGAGTGTAACAAGCTTTCCTTCCCTGTTATAGGGCCTGCCACCAACATTAAACCTGACAGCAGGTTAATATAGATGCAACTCTCTTCCACCGATCTGCCTTGACAGTGGAGCTACATATTCAACAAGTCATAATCAAAATAGGGACAACTCTTTTACAAAATGTTGTCCTCGTTTTTTTATTCCCTGACCCACATAACTCTTGTCAGTTGATCAGTTCGGGCTGCGTGACTTCCTGTGTAAACATGTCTGAGTAATAATAATAATATTTGTTAGTGTCACAAGTAGGCTTACATTAACACTGCAGTGAAGTTACTGTGAAACTTCCCTAGTCGCCACATTCAGGTGCCTGTTCGGGTACATGGAGGGAGAATTCAGAATGTCCAATTCACCTAACAAGCACGTCTTTCGGGACTTGTGGGAGGAAACCGGAGCATCCAGAGGAAACCCACGCAGACACGGGGAGAACATGCAGACTCCGCACAGACAGTGACCCAAGCCGGGAATCGAACCAAGGTCCCTGGAGCTGTGAAGCAACAGTGCTAACCACTGTGCTATCGTGCATCAGTATATCTTCCAAGTTGACCTATGGAAGACATCTGAAAAGAAACATTCCTGAGACAGTTTTCCTTCTGTTCTTTAACATTCCAGTTAAGGAAGGTTAAATATGTCACTTCCCCATGGAAAAGTCCAAGGGTGAATAAATGTCAGTCAACTTTGGCTCAGTCAACAATCTATTGCTGTAGCTTTGTGGCTGCCAACAGATTATGAGAACCGTGTTTATACGTGCCTCTAGTCAAGCATTTCTAATAGCTTTTAATTAAAGTTCAGCCAACATTCACCTCCTGCCTGCAGATCTGAGGTTGGCTTTGATGGATGTAATGCAGGCCAAGAGGGCAGGCTGTCTCCACCATAGTGTAACAATGCATGATCTCATTAAAATTAGGAGGGCAGTCACACAGATCTAGTTAGAGTTCTGTCCTGGGACCAATGTGCTGAATTCAAGACTTGCATTGCAACTCTGTTCGCCTGTGAAAAAACATGCTTTGCTTTATCACAGCTAATGAATAATTTCCTCTTACAGGGAAAGGAAATGAGTGAAAATTCAGGCGGTGACACATCTTTCCATTGAATATGAACTGCCATTAATAGTCTGTGGTTCAATCTCCTCCTTTCCGCCAACTGAGGAAAAAGGCAGTGAATGTTTAAAGAGGTGTTAAAGCGGTGAGCTTTTGGAGTTAACCCTCTGAAAATAACCAGGGAGATGGAAGCATAAGCGACAGATAGAATGAGGAATCGTAAGATGCTGGTTTTCAACAAACTGCTGGAAATTCAGCATTCTGCATTATCATGCAAATTGGGAATTGGGGTTAGAAGACTCACACTAAGAGTTTCTATAAGTACGTGAAGAGAAAGAGATTGGTGAAGATGAGTGTAGGTCCCCTGCAGACAGAAACGGGGCAATGTATAATAGGGGACAAAGAAATGGCTGAGCAACTGAATACGTATTTTGGTTCTATCTTCACAAATGAGGACACAAATCAGATACCAGAAATGTTGGAGAATGCAAGATTTAGTGAGAGGGAAAAATTGAGGGAGATCAATATTAGTCGAGAAATGGTGCTGGGGAAATTAATGGGCTTGCAGGCTGATAAATCCCCAGGGCCTGATAATCTTCATCCCAGAGTACTTGAGGAAATTGCTCTAGCAATATTGGATGCATTGGTGGCCATCTTCCAGGATTCTATAGACTCTGGAACAGTCCCTGCAAATTGGAGGGTAGCTAATGTCACTCCAATATTCATAAATGGGGGTAGAGAGAAAACAGGGAATTATAGACCAGTACGCCGAACATCAGGGGCGACATTCTCCGACCCCCCGCCGGGTCGGAGAATCGCCGGGGGCTGGCGTGAATCCCGCCCCCGCCGGTTGCCGAAGTCTCCGGCACTGGAGATTCGGCGGGGGCGGGAATCGCGCTGCGCTGGTTGGCGCCCCCCCACCCCCCCCCACCCCCCCCGCTCGATTCTCCGGCCCGGATGGGCTGAAGTCCCGCTGATAAATTGCCTGTCCCGCCGGCGTAAATTAAATCACCTACCTTGCCGGCGGGACAAGGCGGCGTGGGCGGGCTCCGGGGTCCTGGGAGGGGGGCGCGGGGTGATCTGATCCCGGGGCGTGCTCCCACGGTGGCCTGGCCCGTGATCGGGGCCCACCGATCCGCGGGCGGGCCTGTGCCGTGGGGGCACTCTTTCCCTTCCGCCTCTGCCACGGTCTCCACCATGGCAGAGGCGGAAGAGACTCCCTCCACTGCGCATGCGTGGGAAACTGTCAGTGGCCGCTGACGCTCCCGCGCATGCGCCGCCCGGTGATGTCATTTCCGCGCCAGCTGGCGGGGCAACAAAGGCCGTTTCCGCCAGCTGGCGGGGCGGAAATTCCTCCGGCGTCGGCCTAGCCCCTCAATGTTGGGGCTCGGCCCCCAAAGATGCGGAGCATTCCGCAGCTTTGGGGCGGCGCGATGCCCGTCTGATTGGCGCCGTTTTGGGCGCTAGTCGGCTGACGTCGCGCCATTTCGGGAGAATTTCGCCCCAGTAGTAGGAAAAATTCTCAAATCAATTATCAAGGGCTTTATAGTGGAGCATTTACATAGCTACATAGATACTTAGAAGATAGGAGCAGGAGGAGGCCTATTGGCCCTTCGAGCCTGCTCCGCCATTCATCAAGATCATGGCTGATCATCCAACTCAGTAGCCTAATCCTGCTTTCTCTCCACAGCCTTTGATCCCATTCTCCCCAAGTGCTATATCCAGTCGCCTCTTGAATATATTCAAAGTTTTAGCATCAACTACTTCCTGTGGTAATGAATTCCACAGGCTCACCACTCTTTGTGTGAAGAAATGCCTCCTTATCTCTGTCCGAAATGATTTACCCTGAATCCTCAAAACTGCACACAATACTCCAAGTGTGGCCTCACCAAGGCACTGTACAATTGCAGTAACACATCCCTGCTTCTATACTCGAAACCTGTCGCAATTATGTTATTCTCTAATTCTGAATAACGACTGTAGACTTACAGTTAACACAAACACTTTATTCAAAGGGTTCGTTATGCTTCCAGAGCTCAACTAGTAAAACAGTCAAGAGGTATCACCAGTGAAACTGAGGTAAACTGCCTATGCTAAGCTATCCCTGTGTGCTGCTGCTCACTAGCTCTGTGCTTCTAAAAGAGGCGGATCCTGCCTTGGGCTCGACCCTTTATACCCGTCTCTGATGCTCCCTCTAGTGATGCTGTGGCTGTCACATCTGTGCTGCAGTCCCTGGTGTATGTGCAGATGTATGTACAGATGTACAGACCCTTTTGACTTGAAATTTTTTCAGACTGGCCTCAAGAAACTGTACATAACAAGCGGTGAGAATAAGCAAAGCTGCACACTGTGAAAATGATAAAATAATACAGAAACAATTAACTGTGTTGTGAGTCCATCGTGCGAAATGTCCATATTCGTCTTGTGGATGTGTTGAAGTGTCGTTACAAATCTAGCCGGTCGATGCCTTACGGCTTCTGCTGGAGCGTCTTAACGGTGGTGGTGGGGATGACGGTTTGATGTTATCAAGAGTATTGTCTGGCGTTGTGTGGCGAGGAATGTCCTGTGGACTAATGGACTTAGTCAAGTCCAGTGTGGGAAACACCGGCGTTGTAGGCCAAAGCATTAACAGATCCCAGCGGTTACGGCGAAAGAGTACTCCTACCGACGACTTGACAATGTAGGACCGCGGTGCCTCCTGCCTGATCACCGTGGCTGGATCAGACCATCCGCCTTCTGGGTCCCTGATCCTGACGATGTCGCCCATGTTCAGTGGCTTGAGTGGGATCACATGTTGATCGTAGTATTGTTTTTGTTTGGACCGTAGTACCCGCATTTTGTCGAGTACCAGAGCGTTATCGGCGTCTCGGAATTGAATCACCGGGAGGGTTGTCCGGATGTCCCTGCCAAAGAGCATCTGCGCTGGCGACAGTCCTGAGCTCACTGGGGTTGCTCGTTAGGACAACAGCGCTAGGTTGATGTCCGAGCGTGAATCTGTTGCCTTGCTAATAAGTTGTTTAACAATGTGGACACCCTTTTCCACTTTCCCATTTGACTGTGGGTAGCGCGGACTGGATGTTACATGCCGAAAGCTGTAGCGGTCTGAGAACACTTTCCATTCCCAGCTCGCGAAGCAGGGACCATTATCACACGCGGGATTCCATGTCGCGAGAATGTCTCCTGGCACGCCTTGATGACAGATGAAGACGTGAGATCATGGAGTTTCAGTACCTCCGGATAGTTTGAGTAATAGTCCATGATCAAGATGTAATCACGCCCTGTGGCATGAAATAGGTCAATGCCCACTTTTGTCCACGGCTCCATTGTGAGTTTGTGTTGCTGCAGTGGTTCTTTACACTGTGCGGGTTGATGTCTTTGACAGGTGTCACATGTCATGACCATGTCCGTTATGTCTTGGTTCATGCCGGGCCAGTACACAGCCTGTCGTGCTCGCCTTTTGCATTTCTCAATGCCTAGGTGGCCTTCATGAATCTTCCGTAGCATCTCGGCGCGGAGAGTGGCCGGAATCACAATCTGCGCATTGCGTAGCAGGAGGCCGTCAACTTCAATCAGTTCTGGCTTGACATTCTGAAATTGTGGACATTGTCCCCTCGTCCAACCGTGCTGGAGTAGGTGCAGCACCCTCCATAAGGTTGCGTCTTTCTGCGTCTCCTGCCGGATTAGCAAAGCTTCTCATCCGAAGCAGGCAAATTCTCCATGCATGTGTTTGGGCCTCGATTTCTCTGATAGGGGCTGATGGTGCGTTGTCAGTGCCAATTGATCGGGACAGTGCATCGGCAATGGCAAGGTCTCTTCCCGGAGTGTATACTGGGGTGAAATCATACCTTCGCAGCTTCATCATGATGCGCTGCAGATGAGGTGTCATGTCATTTAGATCCTTGTCTATGATATGGACCAACGGTCTGTGGTCGGTTTCCACTATGAACGTGGGCCGGCCGTACACATAGTCCTGGAACTTCAGAATCCCAGTCAGGAGTCCGAGACATTCTTTCTCGATTTGTGCATATCTGCACTCAGTTGCGGTCATGGCCCTGGACGCGTATGCCACCGGGACCCAGTCAGACTGGTCAGCCTGTTGGAGGAGAACGGCGCCAATCCCGTCCTGGCTGGCGTCAGTGGAGATCTTGGTGGGTCTGGTTGCGTCAAAGATAGCAAGGGTCGGTGCCCTCGTTAGTTGCTGTTTGAGATCCACCCATTCATTTTGGTGACGTTGTGTCCACTCAAACGCGGTGGTCTTTCGTAGGAGATTGCGTAAAGCTGCCGTCCTGAGGACAGGTTTGGGATGAACCTGCCGAGGAAGTTGACGAAGCCCAGAAATTGTAGCACCGCCTTCTTGTCGTGTGGCGTCTTCATGGTCCCGATTGCAGCGATTTTCGCCTCATCAGGGCTGTCACCCTGAGATGATATGGTGTCACCCAAAAAGGTTACAGACTCCTTCGCAAATGTGCATTTTGCCTGGTTCAGTTTCAACCCGTATTTATGAATCCTCTGAAACACCTTCTTCAGACGACAGAAGTGATCTTCTTCAGGGGTGGATCATACGATGATGTCATCCACATAGACTCTGACACCCTCGATGCCCTCGGTCATTTGCTCCATTATCCTGTCGAAGATCTCTGATGCAGAGATAATGCCAAAGGGCATGTGATTGAAGCAGAAATGTCCGAATGGCGTGTTGAACGTACACAGTAATCTGCTCGAGTCATCGAGCTGTATCTGTCAAAATCCCTGCGAGGCGTCGAGTTTGGTGAAGATACGAGCATTCGCCTTCTCAGATGTGATCTCTTCACGCTTGGGGATGGGGTAGTGTTCCCGGCGAATGTTCTGGTTCAGGGCCTTCAGGTCTATGCATATGCGAAAATCTCCAGAAGGTTTCTTAACACAGACAATGGAGCTAACCCAGTCAGTCGGCTGTGTGACTCGCGATATTACGCCTTGTGACTGCAGTCTGTTGAGTTCCGCTTTCAACTTCTCCCGCAGTGAGTTGGAACCCTCCTGGGTGGCTGAATGACGGGTTTGGCGTCTGTCTTCAGCATGATTTTGTATTGGCAGGGTAGGGGGCCCATGCCTTTGAATGTGTCGGGGTATTCTTGTAGCATGCTGTGGATTTTAGCTTCCAGGCTTGATGGATCCTGGGTGTGCATGTAAATGCGTTGTTCCAGACGCAAGTCTTTGCAGGACTGAGTGCCTAACAGTGATGATTTATTGTCGTCTACGATCTCAAATCGTAGCTGCTTGCGTATCGTCTTGTTGTCCACCCAGAGATGGCACGATCCCTTTGAGGCGATCTGACTGCCGTTGTAGTCCTTCAGCCAACATGCAGCGGGTATTATTTCATGGTCTCCTGGAGTCGAATGGAGATCCTTATTAGTGAGGAGGTTAGCTGAGGCCCCAGTGTCAAGCTTGAAGACTAATGGAAAGTCATTGACTTGCACAGTCGCAGTCCACTCACTGCTGGAATCAATGCTGTTGACCGGGTGAGGCGTGGCCATTGTTGCGTCATGTTCCTCAATTGTCTCGATCGTGTCCACGACAAACGAGTTGTCGCAAGCGAGGTTGTCCTCATCTGAGGAATACTCATCATTGTTTTTTTTGTGCTCTGTTGAGTCTGCTTTTTACGTTGAAGTTCATGTGTTTCTGTCTTGTTGTCTTCATTAGCAGTGCAGCTCTGCACTGTGAGGCAAAGTGGTTGTATTTGCCACACTTTAAACATTGTTTTCCAGAAGCTGGACGTGGGGCGTGTCTGCAGCAGGGACACGTCATGACGCTGTCCCTCCACACTCGCGCATGTGCCATAGGCCTTTCTTCCGTGTCAAATCTTCGGGAGAACTGCGCATGCATGTGGCCTCCATCCAGGTTCGCGCGCGCGGGATTGCCGCTAGAGGAGCGCCTTTTGGACTCCTGGGCCATCAGCTTGACGGGCTCGACCTCGTGGTGAAGGCCTTGGTCCCGGTAAGTAAACTCCTCATATTCTTCTTTACTTTTTTCATAAGTAGAAGCATCTTTGCATGGCTGTTTCTAGGGTTAGGTCTTTTCGTTTTAATAATGATTTTCTAAGTCCCTCACCAGATATACCATTGACTATCTGGGGCGTCATTCTCCGACCCCCCGCCGGGTCGGAGAATGGCCGTTGGCCGCCGTGAATCCCGGCCCCGCCGAAGTCTCCGGTACCAGAGATTGGGCGGGGCCGGGAATCGGGCCGCGCAGGTTGGCGGGACCCCCCGCTCAATTCTCCGGCCCGGATGGGCCGAAGTCCCGCCCAGAAATTGCCTGTCCCGCCGGCGTAAATCAAAGCTGGTATTTACCGGCGGGACCAGGCGGTGTGGGCGGGCTCCGGGGTCCTGGGGGGGGGGCGCGGGGCGATCTGACCCCGGGGGGTGCCCCCACGGTGGCCTGGCCCGCGATCGGGGCCCACCGATCCGCGGGCGGGCCTGTGCCGTGGGGGCACTCTTTCCCTTCCGCCTCCGCCACGGCCTCCACCATGGCGGAGGCGGAAGAGACTCTCCCCACTGCGCATGCGCGGCAAACTGTCGGCGGCCGCTGACACTCCCGCGCATGCGCCGCATTTCCGCGCCAGCTGGCGGGGCACCAAACGCCATTTCCGCCAGCTGGCGGGGCACCAAACGCCATTTCCACCAGCTGGCGGGGCGGAAATCCCTCCGGCGCCAGCCTAGCCCCTCAATGTTGGGGCTCGGCCCCCAAAGATGCGGAGCATTCCGCACCTTTGGGCCGGCGCGATGCCCGTCTGATTGGCGCCGTTTCTGGCGCCAGTCGGCGGACATCGCGCCGTTGGGGGAGAATTTCGCCCCTGGTCTCTGATGAGGGAGTCACGGAGGTTTTCAAAGTTGCAGGATTGAGCTAGTAATTTTAAATCAGTCACAAAACGGCTGAAAGATTCTCCCAGTTTTTGCATATGCCTGGTGAACTTGAATCTTTCAAATATCTCATTGACTTCAGATTGACAGTGGGTTTCAAATTTTTTGATGATTATTTCCAGCTTGCCCTTGTCCTCCCCTTCCAGGTAGGTAAAGGAATTATATATTCCTAGTGCCTGCAGCCCAGCCAGGGATAAGAGCAAGGTTATCTTCTTGGCATCAGACGCTGAGGTTAGATCCTTAGCTTCTAGATATATTTTGAACTGTTGTATGAAAAGTTTCCAATTGGAATGCATATTACCAGTGGTCTTGAGCAGGCGTGGAGGTTGGATTGGGTCCATCGTGCCGATTGGTATCTGAAGGGTCCGAATGCTGCGAGGCCTTCCTTGGTCGAATGTCTGGTTTAAGTTCCCTTCTCTTGCTGGTGTCTAGCTGGCTTGCTGAAACCACTCCTGGTACTATATGTTATTCTCTAATTCTGAATAATGACTGTAGACTTACAGTTAACACAAACACTTTATTCAAAGGGTTTGTTCTGCTTCCAGAGCTCAACTAGATGTAAAACAGTCAAGAGGTATCACCAGTGAAACTGAGGTAAACTGCCTATGCTAAGCACTCCCTGTGTGCTGCTGCTCACTAGCTCTGTGCTTCTAAAAGAGGCAGATCCTGCCTTGGGCTCGACACTTTATACCCGTCTCTGATGCTACCTCTAGTGATGCTGTGGCTGTCACATCTGTGCTGCAGTCCCTGGTGTATGTGCAGATGTATGTACAGGTCACTACAGCAATGAAGGCCAACAAACCGTTTGCATTCTTTACCACCTGCTGCATCTGCACCTGCATGCTTACCTTCAGCGAATGGTGCACAAGGACACCCAGGTCCCACTGCACACTCCCCTCTCCAAATTTACAGCCATTCAGGGAGTAATCTGCCTTCCTATTTTTGCTTCCAAATTATACTGCATCTGCCAATGATTTGCCCACTCGCCCAACCTGTCCAGATCATGCTGTAGGATCACTGCACCCAAGTCACAATTCACCCCCCCCTCCCACCTTATTTGGTATCGTCTACAAACTTTGAGATGTTACATTTTGTTCCCTGATCTAAATCATTAATATATATTGTGAATAGCTGGGGTCCCAGCACCTATCCCTGTGGTACCCCACTAGTTACTGCCTGCCAATTTGAAAAGGACCCATTAATCCCTACTCTTTGTTTCCTCTCTGCCAACCAGTTTTCTATCCACCTCAATACATTTCCCCCAATCCCATGCGCTTTAATTTTACACAATAATCACTTATGCGGGACTTTGTCGAACGCCTTCTGAAAGTCCAAATATACCACATCGACTGGCTCATATTGGGAGGAAGGTGGTCGGCTGGTGTGTCAAGCCCAGTTGGGTCGGGGGTCGGGGAATCCTGGGGAGGGTAATGCCATGGGGGTTGGGGTACTTAATTTCATAGATTATCATAGAATTTACAGTGCAGAAGGGCTAGTTGAGAGGGGCTAGGTGCTTAGTTGGTGGGGGGGGGATCTCTTGGGAGCGGGCCAGGGGGGTGGGGGTGACATGTCCCGTATGGGGCTCAGTCTGGGCAATTAAAATAGTTACTCTGAAGTTACAAATGCTTTTTTTCCCCCCTTCTAACTCTTTCAGAGTAACTATGACGGTAAAACTGATAGAACTACCTGAAGTTAGCAATTTAAATCACTTTGGCGGATCATTCCCAGCCCAGCGCAATTGTCCAGGAGGAGTTAGCCCAGGTAAACCCTCACCTGGGAACTTCCGAAAGGGATTCCGAAGGGGTATCCCTCAAATCCGATGCCAGGGAGCCAGGAAATTACAGTCTGTTTACTATTGTCTCAATTTTGTGCAGAATATTTTACTTAACTGTGTAGTTCATGTAGTGCAAATGATGCTGCAGTTAAGCCCACATTTCTTTCCACATGACTGTGTGATTGGAAAGAAAACACATGTAATAAGTCCAGAGAGGCAGAAGTCCCTTCACCAGAATCCCTTTTATTAGGACTCGTATTCCAATTGCCAATCTCAAAGGCCTGGTCTAAGTTATTACAACATAAAAGTACAAAAAGAAACCTGGGATTAAAGTGAAAATATTTATTGAACTCCCATAAAATCTGAAGTATAAAAATAAAAAGTGTGATGTGTCTGTGTGTGTATATATATATATATATATATATATATATTCTATTAAAACAGGACACAGTCAGATGGTACTTCAGTCTTCCCTTGTTCTTGTCCTTTTTTCATCTCCAGATTCTTTTAGGGTACATTTTTCTGATTGCCAAAAGACCTCTGGAATCTTGCGCCAAGTGGCATTGTTAATATATGAAACTGGCAGTGTGTGTTGGCAGGCTAGTTGATCACGAGGAACATCACAGATGAGCCAATTATATTCTCACCTTCGACCCACATATGTATAATATCAGAGGAATCACTGAATAACAAACAGAAACTGTTTTAATGGCTGGAGGTTGCCCTGCCGCGACACCAAGCAGAGCAGGTTTTTACAAATTTACAGTAAAGACATTTAACCTATTTGGTTGCTACTTGAATTTCCATTGGGAGCAGGAATTTTTGTGGAAACGTTGAATGTCTGCACGTTTTGCTATTTGCAAAATGAAGTTCGATCTTTTAAAAAACAAAGTTGCAGGGTATGAGAGCCAGGGACAGGAATGGTTTGATTCAGATCATGTGACAATTTGCCGCCAGCCCATTAACCTTTGTACTGTGATTGACAGCTGCAGAATTCTGTTTGATGATTGCTTCATTCTCTGGAAACTACAAAAAAAACTCCAATAAAAAAAACATCAAATGCTCACAGGCTGTGGAGCAGTAATCTTATCCCATGTGGGGAGGAGATTGACAGATGAGACAATGAAAACATGAGGCCCTTGATGCATATTTTAAACGTTGAATTTTCATTACAACTTTGTGACATAAAAGAGTGACCTACATTCAGATACATTAGAATTGTGCTTTATTACAATAGATAATTGAAAAGGAGGGAATGGCGTGAGAGACAGTTCAGTATTGCTCCTTTACCAAGAATATAGTGCATTGTTTATATTTTACTTTAGTTTCACTACATTAAATCTCTTTATTTTGATTAATTTTCTCTTAAGTATTCCTCTTCTCTTTTGAAGCCATTGTTGGAATAGGTTTCACAAACAATATGCCATACCCTCAGCGTGAGTTTCCATGCTTTTCTTTTATATTTATGTTATTTTGGGATTATGAAATCTGTTGTGTTATGTACTCTGGGATAACACAGGCTGCAACTGGATGCAGCTTTAACCAAAAGATACTCCAGACCTTGAAGTTAGTTCAATCTGATTTATTGAACCAGTAGCACAGTTCTCTATGAGTTTGACTCTCTGCTGATCTAAGTGTGGTTACTCTGTCTGACTGAACCAGCCTAGCTCTTAGCCACGGGCTGGAGGTGTGATACTGTACACACACCCTGACTCACTCTGTAGATGTTCATCAGTGGAAAGAGGCGGAGTGTGAGTGCCTCGTGCCTTTTATAGTGAGATTCCACGCCTGAGTGTCCTGCCTGCTCATTGGTCATGTCCTGTTCTCTGTGTTGATTAGCTGCCTGTTTGTGCCTGTCTGTATATCATTATCTGCATGTCTGCATATCATGACACTATGAAGGTGCAGACAGATCATATATCCCAGAGAGAACTGGGTTCCTTATGATTATTCTTTGTGATGGGCGTCTCTGGCATTGTTGGAGTGGGGGAAATATGTAATGGTGCTCGCCTGGGTGTGGTCAGTTAATCCTTGATTGGCTAGTCTTCTTTGGGTTGGTCTTCAATATTTACTTGCATGCATGGGTAGTGGCAGTGATCACTTGATTGAGTAGGTGATGCTCGATCAATGACTCCAGAAGCGAGATTGGATGACAATTGATGGCTTTATTGGACTAGATGTTTCCCCAGCAGCGCAGGTACAGAATGCAGCTGCTAGGGAGACACAGACTCTTATACTCTGCCTTACTGGGCGGAACCAGCAGGCAGGCTTCACCAATGATCTTCCTGTCTCAGGTACCTCCCACACCAATGATCTTACAGCCTCAACCTAGGTACCGTAATACCCCTAATACAGACTACCACATTCACCCCCTGTTAAAAAAGAGTCCGGCGGAGGTGGTGGTCTCACGTCATACAGTGGTAGAGGTTATGGTGGTACCCGTCGGTGGTACAGTGTTTTGCCTTATTACATGTCACAACTATTTACAGTATTTATTTTACATGTACATATCAGAATGAAGCAATTAGTCGATCGGGGGCCCTGGTCATTCTCTGTGATCATCGCAGTTTCGGCGGTGATGCAGGCTCCGGCATCCGTGACTCCGGGAGCGTGACTTTGGCTTCTTCGGTAGCTTCATCACTCCTGGGTGGGACCAGTGGAAGATCCGATCCACCTGGGAAGGGGGCAGCCGTGGGGTGCGCCGTTGGGAGGGAGGGTGGGGTTGGTGGGGGGGATGTGGGTGGGGATCCAGCGGGCGCCAGGTCCCGTAGGGAGACCGTATCCTGCCGGCCATCGGGGTATGCCACGTAGGCGTACTGAGGGCTAGCGTGAAGGAGGTGGACCCTGTCTACCAATGGGTTCAACTTGTGCGCCGACACATGTTTGCGGAGCAGAATGGGTCCAGGAGCTGTCAGCCAGGTTGGGAGCGAGGTCCCGGAGGAGGACTTCCTGGGGAAGACAAGGAGACGTTCATGAGGTGTTTCGTTTGTTGTGGTACACAGCAGTGATCGGATGGAGTGGAGTGCATAGGGAAGGACCTCCTGCCAGCGGGAGACTGGGAGATTCCTGGACCGTAGGGCCAGTAGGATGGTCTTCCAGACCGTTACCTTCTCCCTCTCTACCTGTCTGTTTCCCCGGGGGTCATAACTGGTCGTCCTGCTCTTGGCGGAATTGACGCAGTTCGTTGCTCATGAAGGAGGACCCCCTATCGCTGTGTATGTAGACGGGGAAACCGAACAGGGTAAAGATACTGTAGAGGGCTTTTATGACGGTGGCTGCGGTCATGTCGGGGCAAGGGATGGCGAATGGGAACCGGTAGTACTCGTCAATCACGTTCAGGAAGTACGTGTTGCGGTCGGTGGAGGGGAGGGGCCCTTTGAAGTCCATACTGAGGTGTTCAAAGGGACGGGAAGCCTTTATCAGGCCGTTCTCTGGCCTGTAGAAGTGCGGCTTGCACTCCGCGCAGATTTGGCAGTTCCTGGTGGCGGTCCTGACCTCCTCGAGGGAGTAGGGCAGGTTGCGGGTCTCGATAAAATGAAAGAATCGAGTGACCCCCCAGGTGGCAGAAGTCCTCATGGAGGGCCTGGAGTCGGTCCACTTGTGCTTTGGCACATGTGCTGCAGGATAGGGCATCAGGAGGCTCGCTTAGCTTCCCGGGACGATACAAGATCTCATAGTTGTAGGTGGAGAGCTCGATCCTCAACCGTAAGATCTTGTCGTTCTTTATCTTGCCCCGCTGTGCATTATCGAACATGAAAGCTCCCGACCATAGGTCAGTGAGGAGAGTGAATCTCCTGCCGGCCAGGTGCCTCCAGTGCCGCACAGCTTCTACTATGGCCTGGGCCTCCTTTTCAAAGGAGGAATGACGGATTTGAAATGAAAATGAAATGAAAATTGCTTATTGTCACAAGTAGGCTTCAAATGAAGTTACTGTGAAAAGCCCCTAGTCGCCACATTCCGGCGCCTGTTCGGGGAGGCTGGTACAGGAATTGAACCGTGCTGTTGGCCTGCCTTGGTCTGCTTTAAAAGCCAGCTCTTTAGCCTAGTGTGCTAAACCAGCCCCATTTTCTGAAGCATGCAGGGTGCGTGAGAAGAAGGCCACGGGCCTGCCCGCTTGGTTGAGGGTGGCCGCCAGAGCTACGTCGGACGCGTTGCTCTCGACTTGGAAGGGAAGGGGTTCATCGATTGCGTGCATCGTGGCCTTTGCGATGTCTGCCTTTATGCGGCTGAAGGCCTGGTGGGCCTCTGCTGACAGGGGGAAATCTGAGGATTGGATTAATGGGTGGGCCTTGTCTGCATAATTGGGGAGCCACTTGGCGTAATATGAAAAAAATCCCAGGCGGCGTTTCAGGGCCTTGGAGCAGTGGGGGAGGGGAAACTCCATGAGGGGGCGCATGCGTTCGGGATCTGGGCCTATGACTCCATCATGCACTACGTAGCCGAGGATGGCTAGACGGTCGGTGCTGAACACACATTTGTCCTTGTTGTTGGTTAAGTTAAGGGTTTTTGCGTTGTGGAGGAATTTGCGGAGGTTGGTGTCGTGGTCCTGCTGGTCGTGGCCACAGATGGTGACGTTGTCGAGGTACGGAAACGTGGCCCGCAAACCGTACCCGTCAACCATTCGGTCCAGCTCTTGTTGGAAGACCGAGACTGCATTGTGACACCGAAGGGAACCCTTAGGAAGTGGTAGAGCCGCCCATCTGCTTCAAATGCAGTATACTTGCGGTCGCCCGGGTGGATGGGGAGCTGGTGGTAGGCGGATTTGAGGTCCACCATGGAAAAGACCTTGCATTGTGCAATCTGATTGACCGAATCAGATATGCGGGGGAGAGGGTACGCGTCGAGCTGCGTATACCTGTTGATGGTCTGACTATAATCGATGACCATCCTGTGCTTCTCCCCGGTCGTTACAACCAATACTTGAGCTCTCCAGGGGCTGTTGCTAGCCTCGATAATACCTTCCTTCAGTAGCTGCTGGACTTCCGACCTGATGAAGGTCCGGTCCTGGGCGCTGTACCGTCTGCTCCTGGTGGCGACGGGTTTGCAATCCAGGTTGAGGTTCGCAAAAAGGGAAGGCGGGTCGACCTTGAGGGTCGCGCGGCTGCAGACAGTGAGGGGGGGGTATAGGGCCGCCAAATTTAAAGGTTAAGCTCTGGAGGTTGCATTGGAAGTCCAATCCCAGGAGCGTGGCAGCACAGAGGTGCGGGAGGACGTAGAGACGGAAATTTTTTAATTCTCTTCCCTGAACCGTGAGGTTCGCTACGCAGAACCCCTTGATCTCTACAGAGTGAGACCCGGAGGCCAGGGAGATTCTTTGGTTAACTGGGTGTATGGGAAGAGAACAGCGCCTTACCGTGTTGGGGTGTATGAAGCTCTCTGTGCTCCCAGAGTCGATCAGGCAGGATGTTTTGCGTGGTCGTTGTCGCGGTCGAGAGCATTCGGGGCCGAGACTTGTCCAGGGTCACCGAGGCGGGTCGTGGTAAAAGTTGAAGATTTTCCTCGGGCGGTGCGTGATCATCCGAATCGGGGTCCTGAGACTCCAGCCAAGATGGCGGCGCCCACGCGTCGCACATGGCTGGGGGTGGGCATGATGGCGGTGCCCACGCATCGCACGTGGTCCCTGGGGAAAATGAAGATGGCGGCGCCCGCGGCCCGCACATGGCCCGTGGAGAGAGTTGTGGTGGCAGCCCCGGTTTGCCCCCGGAGACAGCGGCGACCGCCCGGGCCTGGCATACCGCCACGAAATGGCCCTTTTTGCCACAACCTTTGCAGGTGGAAGAGCGGGGTGGGCAGCGCTGCCTGGGGTTGCCTGGTAGCCGCGCAGCACAAACTTGTGGGGGTATGGGGGCTGCATCGGGGTTGGCCGCGGGTGGATTCCACGCTGCCATGGGGCTGCCGCGCGTTTGGGGACGTACGCGCGAGTGTTTCGGGAGGCCACATCCAGGGAGCTAGCAAGGGCCCGTGCCTCCTTGAGCCTACTGTCTCTTTCTCCAGCAGCTGCTGACGGATTTGGGAGGACAGCATACCTGCAACGAATGCATCCCGGATGAAAAGTTCTGTGTTGTCGCTGGCTGAAACTTGCAGACAGTCACAGTTCCTACCCAGTACCAGGAGCGCGCGGTAGAATTCATCCAGTGATTCCCCTGGGATTTGTCGCATTGCCGCTAGCAGATGTTGGGCGTAAACCTGGTTTACTGGGCGAATGTAGTGTCCTTTCAACAGGGCCATCGCGGCCTCGAAATCGTCCGCATCCTCGATGAGTGTGTAGATCTCTGGGCTCACCCTCGAGTGGAGAACTTGCAGTTTCTGGTCCTCCGTGGGTGCAATTGTGGCCGTACTGAGGTACCCTTTGAAGTACGCCAGCCAGTGTTTGAAAGTTGCCGCTGAGTTTGCCGCGTGGGGGCTGAGTTGCAAACACTCCGGCTTGATTCGGAGCTCCATTCTTTAAAATATAGTCCAATAAATTGATGCTCCATCAATGACTCCAGAAGCGAGATTGGATGACGATTGAAGGCTTTATTGGACTAGATGTTTCCCCCAGCAGCGCAGGTACAGAATGCAGCTGTTAGGGAGACACAGACTCTTATATTCCGCCTTACTGGGCAGAACCAGCATGCAGGCTTCACCAGTGATCTTCCTGTCTCAGGTACCTCCCACACCAATGATCTTACAGCCTCAACCTAGGTACCGCAATACCCCTAATACAGACTACCACTGTAGGTTCGGGCAATAGTAACTGCGTTTACCTGGGTCGGGTGGAGGGGTGATGCAGACTCGATGGGCCTCCTTCTGCACTGTAGTGATTCTCTGGGAAGGTACATGCCATTTTACCTTGTTTTCATGGTCTTATCCTTTTCACCCTCACTCTCTAGCTTTTCCATTGGTACATAAAGAGGTACTGAGTTTAATGATTGAGCTGAACCAACTGAGTTGTTGTTCTCCTGTCTTTTTCTGTATTTTTGTCTGCTGAGGTACATATGCAGTGCTGTACTAATCCTGAGGATTTGTTGCATTATTTGTAAAAATGGAGAAACTCTAATATAAATATATATATATATAAATAAAAGACCCAGAGGGGAGACAAGGTGAAAATCCTTTGTGCAGCAAGTTATGCGGATCTGGAATGTCCTGCCTGAAAGAGTGTTGGAGGCAGAGTCAATAATAAACTTCAAAAAGGATTGCAACAACTTTCATGCCTCAAAGAAGATTTCTATACTTAGAGAAAATGGACACAAATGATTCTATGCACATATGTTGTTGTTTATGATGGTTTAATTTAAAATAAAGTGCTTTTGTTTTACAAGGGGAAAAATATGCTGTGTTTAATTGTTTGGTGTTGTGCATGTCTGTTGACCGTTTTCTGTTTCACGTGTCGTTAGTCAAACATGGTGTGGTGACTAAGAAAGAGGAACTAAATTGAAAGCAGGCAGCTGGACACTTGTGCCTGCAGATATTTTATAAGCCTTGTAAATACATAAACACTTTAGAAACTGGTGTGTCATCTCTGCATATCCCCGAGGTATTAACTGGTGTGTCATCTCTGCTTATCTCCGAGGTATTATACACGACCTTCAACATCATCACCATAATCATTCCTCGAAGTGGAGAAACCCATGTTAAAACCATGCCCTCCTTCTGGCGATTTTCAACCTCGGGGAAGTTCCAACATTGAGGGAAAGACAGGGAGAGACATATGAGGGAGCGTTATCGGTGGTTCATTGTTTTATGGATTCTTACAACCAACTCCAGAGGCACCGACAGAACTCCAGGGGCCGCTCATGGAAGAGACATGGCCTTGGAGAAAGTGGGACGGAGAGGTTAAGGAACTTTCTCACCATAAATAGCATACATGCAACATGATTTTATATGAAGAAGGGAAAACCAAACAGAACCACTGAGCAGAAATGTTTCGAGCAAGTTAAATCAATAATCCTGGCAATTGTATCCCATTTCATTTCAGGTAGTTGAGTTCATAAGTGATAGTCTGGGACTCAGGTGGTGTTTGTTATTTTGATTCCTGAGTAAAGACTTGTACTCTGTCTGACTGATTATTCACAGAAGTGTGTCAGAAACCTGCCAGACTGTGAATTCATTCTTGAAACCTAACAAAGGACCCAAGTAAATTGAACTAAATATTCCCCATGTCTTACAGAACAGCACTGTCTTTTATTATGGACATTTCTTCTAGATCTACGGAGATTTTGGACAAGTGTGAGCACGGATCACTTCACAAAGAGCAGATGTGAAATGCGAGAGTGCATTAAAATTCAGATTAATGGGGCATTATTGTCCGTCTCTCGGTTTTACTCTTCCTCTAATAATTGAGTTCGCTGTCAACTGAACTCTATTATAATTCAGCTTCAATTTTAGCGAGTGCATGAAAGACGTGAATTAATAAACTGCCGATCAGTTTGCAACCAACACTTATTTCCAAATATTTACCGCAAAGTTATCCAAAACTCTAAGCAGGGACTTTGCTGCATTTTTACTTGCCCCTGGTCCAATGCCTCCTGTTATATTTTAAATAATGACTTATCTGAAATAAATATGTTACTCTTGAATCCACCAGGATGATAAAATGACCAGCAGTCTTCTTGTTGAAAGATGAACTACTTAATGAGTAATAAAATAATAGACTGAGTTTTTTTACTCAATACTAAACTAACAATAAAGAATTAAAGTACAATACAGATAACTATGTAACAAACTAGTTCTAACTTCTCTCTCTCTAGCTATTCTACATCTTGCTTCTTCACTCTTCTGAATCACATTATCATCTGCATTATCTTAGAAAAGATGACTTAGAAAAGGTGGGAAATCAGGGATGGGATTCTCCGCGAACCGGCTGGTCGGGCCACTCCGGTGCCGAGGAGTGGCGTGAACCACTCCGGCGTCGGGCCGCCCCAAAGGTGCAGAATCCTCCGCACCTTCAGGGGCCAGGCCGGTACCGGAGTGTTTGGCACCGCGCCAGCCGGTGCGGAAGGGCTTGGCACCACGCCAACCGGGCCTGCCGGCCGGCGTGAATTGGCGCATGCGCGGGAGCGCCAGCGTGTGCTGGCATCATCCCAGCGCATGCGCAGGGGGGTTCTTCTCCTCACCGGCAATGATGGAGGTTGACAGCGGCCGGTGCAGAGGGAAAGAGTGCCCCCACGGCCCAGGTCCGCCCGCGGATCGGTGGGCCCTGATCGTGGGCCAGGCCACCGTGGGGACAGCACCTGGGGCCTGATCCCCCCGCAACCCCCGAGGACTCTGCAGGCCGCCCGTGGAGCCAGGTCCCACCGGTAAGGACCTGTTGTGATTTACGCTGGCGGGACCTGTCGAAAACGAGCAGCCACTCAGCCCATCATGGGCCGGAGAATCGGCGGGGGGGGGGGACGCTGCCAGCAGCCGCCGACCGGCGTGCCACGATTCACGCCCCCGCCAAAACTCCGGTGCCAGAGAATTCAGCAGCCGGCGGGGGCGGGATTCACACCGCCCCCCCCCCCCGGCGATTCTCCGACCCATGATGGGCTGAGTGGCTCCGACCGGTGGGTGGGTCAGAGAATCCCGTCCCAGTTCTTATAGTATCTGACTGTGAGCCATCTAGTGTTGAAATGACTGTACTACATTTACATGCCTTGATCATGTATATTGATATCTGAATATCACCACACCTTCTATTTAAAGATGGGATTTTGTTGGAAGCGTTTGCTCTCCATCACCTTAATGATGACATAATGATGCTGCTGAAAGATCACTCACCAGGGTCGGGATTCTCCGACCCCCCGCCGAGCCGGAGAATCACCGGGGGCGGCGTGAATCCTGCCCCCGCCGGCCGCCGAATTCTCCGGCGCCGGAGATTCGGCGGGGGCGGGAATCGCGCCGCACTGGTCGGGCCCCCCCCCCGGCGATTCTCCGGCCCACAATGGGCCTAAGTCCCGTTGCTGGAATGCCGGCCCCGCTGGCGTGAGTTAAACCACCTCCCTTACCGGCGGGACCAGGCGGCGCGGGCGGGCTCCGGGATCCTGGGGGGGGGGCGCAGGGCGGTCTGGCCCCGGGGGTGCCCCCACGGTGGCCTGGCCCGCAATCGGGGCCCACCGATCCGCGGTCGATGGCCCACGCGGAGGTGCCCACCCCCCCCCCCCCCCCGCGCATGCACGGGGATGACGTCAGCAGGCATAGTCCCTTCGGCCCCGGTTGGCGTGGCGCCAAAGGCCTTCCACGCCAGCCGGCGGGACGGCAACCACTCCAGCGCGGGCCTAGCCCCTATAGGTGAGGGCTTGGCCCCAAAGGTGCGGAAAAATCCGCACCTTTGGGGCGGCCTGACGCCGGAGTCATTCACGCCACTCCATCCCGCCGGGACCCCCCACCGGGTAGGGGAGAATCCCGGGCCAGATGTCTCATCATGAACACCACCATGTTACATATACCTGCTGAGCCACAACAGGCAGTGCCTCTTTAACATTTTCATGTCATGGGTAGCTTTAGAATGCCCACATATTGATGAAAATTCCTCTTTTACACTCTTCTACCTGCAGGAAAACAGCTATCCTGGCTACGGCATGAATATTTACACTGCTGCCTGTCCTACACGCTTCCAAACAGTTCTTGACATTCTAAATGGCAAGCAGAACCAGATGGAAGTTGCTGGAATTTTAGAAAACAGAAACATGCTATTCGGCCCAAATGGTTTAGGCTGGTGTCCACAGGAGCCTCCTCCTGAATTACTTTATCTAAACCTATTAGGATGGCCATTCATTCCTTCTTCATGTACTGATCTAGCTTTTGTTGAAATAAATCTGTGCTATTCAGCTCAACTACTCCATGTTAGCATGTTATCCATTCAAATCACTCTGGGTAAAGAAGTTTCTCCGAGGATCTCTTTTGGATTTATTCATGATCTTGAGCTTTGGATTCCACCAAAAATGGAACCATCTATCCGATCAAACCTCATAATTTTAAAGTCCTCTATTAGGTCATTCACTCTCAGCCTTCTCTTTACAATGAAAGACAACCCAGATTGATCTATCTTTCCTGGTAGCTAAAAAATTCAAGTTGTCACATCATCCTTGTAAATATTTTGGGCGGGATTCTCCGAACCCCCGCCGGGTCGGAGAATCCCCGGGGAGCAGCGTGAATCCCGCCCCACCACTCCGACGCCGGCTGCCGTATTCTCCAGTGCCGGTTTTCGGGCGGGGGCAGGGATGACGCCACGCCGGTCGGGGGCTGTTGGCACCGGCCCCCACGGTGGCCTGGCCCATGATCGGGGCCCACCGATCTGCAGGCGGTCCTGTGACGGGAGGGCACTCCTTCCTTCCGTGCCAGCCCCTGTAGGGCTCTGCCATGGCCAGCGCGGTGAAGACACCCCCCCCCTGCGCATGCGCTAGAAAACGCCGGCCGATCTGCGCATGCGGTGAACCACGCCGGCAGTTCTACACATGCGCTAACTCGCGCAGTCCCTTCGGCGCCGGCTGGCACGGCGCCAAGCCCTCCGGAGCCGACCTAGCCCCCAGAAGTGCGGAGAATTCCGCAACTTCCGGTCGGCCCGACGCCGGAGTGGTTCGCGCCGATTTCTACGCCGGCATCAGGCCGTCGCGCGAATTCAGGAGAATGCCGCCCTTTATATTTTGCACCTTCTCCGGTGCTTCTATATCTTTTCAGTAGCATTGAGACCAGAACTGTGCAAAGTCTGGTCCGATGGAAGTTCTGCAAGATTGCCTGCCAACCATGGACCCAGGCACCAAAAAACTATTCTGAGGTTGACTCCAACCAGCAGTTCTAAAACATAAAACACAGTGGCCAGAAAACAACACATCAGTGCCCAGAAGAAATGTCCAAAATTCCTGAGTCACATCTCACATCATAAAACAATTAAGATAAATATTACGTCATTAATATATGGCCACTAATCTCTTTGTAGAATTTGAGATTTCTGTTTTTTTCTTTAGTCATCATGATCTTCATAATTTCCCAGCCCCAGGTCACTATCCGTGTGGAGTTTGCACATTCTCCCCATGTCTGTGTGGGTCTCACCCCCACACGTGTGGGCAGCACGGTAACATAGGTGGGCAGCACGGTAACATAGTGGTTTGCACTGTGGCTTCACAGCGGCAGGTTCCCAGGTTCGATTCCCTGCTGGGTCACTGTGCGGAGTCTGCACCTTCTCCCAGTGTCTGCGTGGGTTTCCCCGGGTGCTCCGGTTTCCTCCCACAGTCTATAGACGTGCAGGTTAGGGGCCACACTAAATTGCCCTTAATGTCCAAAAAGGTTAGGAGGAGTTATTGGGTCAGGGGGATAGGGTGGAAGTGAGGGCTTAAGTAGGTGGGTGCAGACTCGATGGACCGAATGGCCTCCTTCTGCACTGTATGTATGTTCTATGTTAACCCAAAAAGATATGCAGGGTAGGTGGATTGGCCGTGCTAAATTGCCCCTTCATTGGAAAAAAGGAATTGGGTACTCTAAATTTTAAAAAAACAGGTCTTCATATGTTTGTCTATGTCTGATATATTACATTGTTTTGGTTTAATGACAATTACGTTGTTGTGATGGTTATTTGTGCACCACGAAATGGGGATAGTTGGGGCACTGGAGGGGAGCTGCTTTGGAGTTGTGGTGCCCATGAACTAAGTCAACAAGCTCTTGCCAGCAAAGAAAGCAGCTGTGTCTCAGTTTTAACTTCACCAACCAACGGGGATCCGATTAAAAATGTTCTCCACATAATATGCTGGATACCACCTTCAAAAGATGGAGGCGGGACGGGGGCACATTGACGGGCGGGGACTTCTACGTAGGGCACAGACTGGTGACACGAGATGAACTGACGAGGAAGTGGAGGCTAGCAAAAGGACAGGAAATGAGACACCTCCAAATAAAGCACTTCCTCCGCAAAGAGACGGTAGGGTACCCCGGGGCCCCAGAAAGCACGCTACTAGAGGACCTGATAGGCACAAGCAACGGGAAGGGGGGGCTATGTGGGAAAATATACGGACAGCTACTGGACAGAGCCCGGACTCCACTGGACGAGACCAGACAGAAATGGGAGGACGAACTGGGGACAGAGGTAGGATGGGACTCTGGAGCGAAGCACTGAGCAGGGTGAACTCCACTTCCTCCTGCACAAGGTGAAGCCTAATGCAGCTCAAAATGGTGCACAGAGCGCACCCGAGCAGAACCCGAATGAGCAGGTTCTTCCCGGAGGTGGAGGACAAATGTGAGCGGTGCCGGAGGGGCCCGGCCAACCACACCCACATGTTTTGGGCTTGCCCCAAGCTTGCTGGGTTCTGGACAGCCTTCTCCGAGGCAATGTCCAGGGTTGTGGGGGTGAGGGTGAAGCCATGCCCAATCGTGGCAATCTTCGGGGCATCGGAGCAGCCACAGTTACACATGGGGAAGGTAGAGGAACCATAAACCGATCCAGAGGGCAACAAAATGCACATAGTCAGTTAAACCAAGGACAAACTAAACCTCTCTGTATAATAAAGGAAATTAGCGCAGGCAAGAAAAATGTGATGTGTACAACTGCTTATAAATATGGGAAATGCCAATAAAAAGAATTATTTTTAAAAATGTTCTCCACATAATAATATCCAAGCAGTGCCCACTATGTGTCTCCTTCCATGTTCTGTCAGCATTGCTATAAATTTAATATTGGAAGAAGTGTGATCTCTTCTTATAATTCTTCATCTAGCCCTCCTTTCTTTGAAGGTGTCTACCCCAATGCTAGCTGGAGCTCAGCGGAATTGTAGCAGGGGAAAGGATTAAACCTGTAACTTGCACAAAAAGTGTTTGGGAATAATTTATGATTTAAGTGTTGTGTTTGAAACAAAGTGAATAATTACAGGCAAAAAATGTACAAATATACATATTAAGAACAGGAGTAGGCCATTCAGCCCCACAAACCTGCTCCACCATTCAGTAAGACCATGGTAGATTTGATTGCGGCTTCTGCATTCTACTTATCCCCGATGACCTTTCACACCCTTGTTAGTCAGGAATCTGACTACTCTGCCTTAGAAATATTCAAAGACACCACCTCCTGTATGTTCATGGCCAGAATTCTCCGGCCGTTGGGATTCTCTTTTCCCACTGGCAACGCACCCCCGCCTGCGGGTTTCCCGGCGGCATGGGGTGGCTTCAGTGAGAAATCCCATTGACAAAAGGCAGTAAATGAGAGAATCCTGCCACCAGCGAATGGCGCGCCCCCAGGAAACACTCTGGTGGGATCGGAGAATCCCAGCACAACTTCTATACTCAATAGCACAAATGGGATTATTTGTTCATGAGCCAGGCATTGAAGATGTGGGGCGGGATTCTCCGTTGGCCGACGCTGACATCGGGGCGTATGATTGGGCGGAGAATAGCTTGTGACACCGAATTGGTCGACAGTCATGCCGCTGGCCGGGGGGGCTTCTGCCAGGGCTGGGAGTAGCATGGGGGGTGGCCAGGAGGTGGGCTGTGGGGTCAGGGTGGACGGGTGCGCAACACCATTACCGCAGCCGGCAGGGCAGCCATGCGGCTGCTCATGCTGCTAACAGCCCATTATAAATCTGGTGCCCTGGGTCGTATAGGCCACACAATCCAGTTTGTGGAATGCTAGAGCTCACAGTCTACTTCAAACTGAGACAATAGGGCGCAATGCACCCTAAAAATGAATAAGGGCGCGATTCTTCCAAAACATTTCCAAGTTAATTTATGGCGGCTTTTCAGGGAGTTTCCCGCTGGCTCTTAAGGGTGGGTTCTCCAATCCTGCGGCTACGTCTGCAGGTTCTGTCTGGTCTTATAACCAGAATGTTATTCACTTTGGGAATAAGAACAGAATATTTTTAAATGTTGCAGTTCAGATAGACTTGAGTGTGCTCAAATAAGAAACACAGCAAGTCAACATTTAGGACCAGCAAGCAATTAGGAAGGTGATTGGCATGTTGTCCTTCATTGCAAAGGTTTTTTTTTATTCGTTCATAGGATGTGGGCATAGGAAGCCTGCGGGTATGGGTACGCGGCTGGCACAAGGGAGAATCCCATCAGTACGGGACCCAGGCCAAAATATTTCAAAGTGGCTTGGCAGGATCGACACAGAGAGGTTTGGGTCATTTGTTGAGATGAGGAGAAATTTCTTCATCAAAGGGTTGTTAATTTTGAATTCTCGACTTCAAGAGTGGATGTTCCATCCGTGAGTATATTCAAAGCTGAGAAAATGGATTTTTAATTTCTCATGGAATCAATGGATTTGGGGAATGGGAGCAGCAGAAGGTAAGCCATGATCGTTTTGAATGATGGAGCAGGTTCTAGGGGCCACATGGTCTACTCCTGCTCCTATTTCTTGTGACTGTATGCCGATGGTGTTTGCCATGTTCCTTGTAGCAGCATGGCTCTCATTGGAGATCTACATTGCACTTGTGTACAGGTTCTGGACCAGAGTCATGAGCCATTTGAGGAGTGGAGATCCATTGCCAGCCAAAAACCAGCATTTGAAATACTGTGAAGGGTCAAATCCAACTGTTCCAGAGGATTGCCACACAATGAAGAATTGTGACTACTGCCGGGTTAACAGGCATTCATTTTCAGGAAGCCCGTATTTGCACACCAGCTACACTTTGAGAGAGTGAAATCATCTACTGTTTAATGAAAATGGCAGAGTCAACATGTGGTGCACACAAGGCAGCTTGCATCCAGTCAATAGGACCCTATAAAAGGAGGAAGCCATTGTAATCTATACAAACACTCCTGCTACTCTGCCTGCTTGTCTTTGGCAAGATGGAATGTGATTAAACAATTTCTGTCAAAGCTTCAGTAAATTCCCCAATGCAGCTGCTATATGTTGCTTATTATCTCCAGCAACAGCTTCAAAGGAAGCAAATGTTTAAATGTTAAGAGCCTCAGTCATTTTGACAGCTACAGACAATACTGCCATTGCCATCTTTAAGGTTGATATTGTGGTTATCGTAGTTAGCAGACTTATTTGTTAAGCAGTGAAATCGAAAACATAAATATTTGCTGAAGACCTATGCCTGAGACTCCTCCCCAACCCGCTTTTCTCCTCTCCCTTCCAGCAATGTGTCCTACTTTGCTCGACCTCTATTCATTCTCCCAGACATGCTCAATTCCAAGAGAAAGGCCTACCTGGCCACCTATGTGTAGAAGCAATTGTTTCAACAGAAACTTTGAACTGAATAAAAACATACCTCAACGAGATAAATCCTGCAGACTATTGAAACTTTTGGCTTTGATCTAGCATTGGAAAGATTTCAAAACTTGTGGACCGGGAATTTTTGCCCCCCCCCACCGCCTCCCCTCACCACCACCGAACTGCACCGGGTTTTTCCATGGCAGATGGGGCTGGCCATTGGCTACCAGCAGGATCTTCGCGCCCCGCCAAAGTCTACTGGCTTTTGCATGGCTCATCTGCCCCGCTGCCAAGGATCTGCGCAGGGGGGGGTTAACGTCAGCAGGACCGGAAGTTTTTTCCTCAGGAAAGACCGGAAAACCCTATCCATATAGACACCAAATACCAGAGAAAATAATGCAGCAACTAGCCCATAAGGGTTTAATATGGTATTAGTTAAGCCAGGATGGAGGCTGTAGCTTGCCATTCAAAAATGGCAGTGTTTACACCAAATCAGCGATGCACACTAACATCTGGCTGCTCCTTATGCTGCCGGCAGTTGTTAGCTGCGAACGCATAAGCTCCTTAACCAGAATGATGTTCAGTGTACTTTCTGTCAAAAGTATGCACACACATCTTGGATGCCATTTTCAAGTTTTAGGAAGTCAAGCAGCCTGTGAAAAATGAGCAGTTTATAAACATCTAGCTATGATTGACAGCTCATGACCACACCAAAAGCAATTAAGTTCTTCCTGCTGAGAAAAAGAGGAAAGGACTTAACTCCTAGATGTTTAGAAACATTAGCGTCAGGTTCAAAGCAGGGTAATAGAGATCCATTCAAACATGAGGGGAAATGAAATTAAACAATCCAGACATCTGGCTGTCTGGAAGTTGCCAATTACAGCCCAGTAAAAGCTATTTCTCATTGAAGTGAATAAAAATCTTGCAGATCAAAGGATCTTGGGGGGGTTTAAAACCTTGTGATGGGGATTTCACTTTCTATGTTTGCGTGGGTCTCACCCCCACAACCCAAAGATGTGCAAGTTAGGTGGATTTGCCAAGCTAAATTGGCTGTTAATTGAAAACATTAAAAAAAAACATTTAACCTATTTGCATCTTCCCGCTGGCGCGGGGCACAAACGTCAATGCCACCCACCGCCAGCGGGCTCCGGGGCATTGGAAATGAATTTGTGCCCGGCACTGATCCCGTTTGTTCCACAGAACGGGAATCTCTGCTGCATCCGGAACTCCGCTACCAGCAGTGGGTGACGGAGAATCCAATCTATAAAGTGCTATCACAAGCTATACCCAATGATGTCTATAGGGTCAGAGGCAACTGTGAGAATAGGCAGTGGGATTCTCCCCACGCCGGCGGGAGAACCGGCCCCAACCACTCCGGCGTCAACAGACCCCAAAAGTGCGGAATTCTCCATACTTACGGGGGCTAGGTGGACGCCAAAGGGTTTGGCGCCGCTCCAACCGATGCCGAAGGGACTGCCGAGTTTGCACATGCGCCGAATGGGCCGGCGTGATCTCGCGCATGCGCGGAACCGCCGGCGTGGTTGACCGGCGGCGTATTTTGCCGCATGCGCGGCGGGTTCTCTTCTCTGCGCCGGCCATGGCGGAGCTGGTGGAAGGAAGGAGTGCCCCCACAGCACAGGCCCGCCCGCAGATCGGTGGGTCCCGATTGTGGGCCAGGCCACCGCGGGGCCCCTCCAGGGTCGGATTCCCCCCCCCCCGCACTCCCCCGAGGACCGCCCCCACCGACTTACCTGCCAGGTCCCGCCATGTGGGGCCATGCGTAACCCACACCGGCGGGACTGGCCAAAAACTGATGGCCGCTCGGCCCATCAGGGCCCGGAGAATTGCTGGAGGGGCCGCTGACAACGGTTCCCGACCGGCGTGGCGTGAACCCCGCCCCTGCCTGAAAAACGGCGCCGGAGAATACGGCAGCCAGCGTCGGGGCGGGATTCGCGCGGCCCCCCGGGGATTCTCTGACCCGGCGGGAGAGTCGGACAATTCCACCCAACATGTTTCACTCTCAGTAATGTGAAAGTGTAACAGCAGGGTTCCCATCATTAACGAACTGACCATTTTATCTCACAGTACGGATACCGACTGACACAATCTTTGAATGGAAATAATTGAAATAGGCTGATGAGGGAGAGGAGGTAGGACACGCAGAGGGACGACTGAGGGCTGCCGGTCCTGCCGCTGGCAGGGCTGGCTGTGGAATAGGGGGGGCCTCTGCCAGGTTCAGGAATGGGGGGTGCAGGAGGGTGATGGAGGTGACACCAGGGGAGGGGCCGTGGACACTCGGGACTGGGGTGCCCAGGCAGGGACCGCCATTGCCGCAAGGCAGCCACCTTGCTGCACTGCCCACTGACTGCCCACCGAGGCCCATGGTTGTGAAGAATGACACCGTGCTACTACGTGGGACTGGGGTTCGAGCAGAGCTATCCCCTAAGGCTCCCCTGCCACCTAGTGCTGCCGGTCCTGAAGGCCCCCTCCCATCTCGACCGGATCTCAATGCTCGTGACCATGGATCACAGGGAGTGGACCACCTCCCTCTGGGACTGCGCCACATCACTCAGTGAGCGTGCCACCACCATCTGGGTCTATGCCACATCGGCCAATGACTGTGCCACCTCCCAGGCAATGCCGCTGATGCCCTCAGCCATGGCCCTCTGTGACTGGGCCACACTCTGGACCCCCGCTGCAATGTAATCTGGCCCTGGTACATGGTTGCCTGTGACAGGGCAGCCCTGTCCTGTGCCTTGGCCACTGCCCACACAGAGTGCCGCAGGCTTTTGACATCCTGACCCATGGATATCACCCCCAAGGCCTCCACCGCAGACGCCACCCATTCGGTATTGGCCAGGGTGGCACGCATGGTCACCTCCGCTTCCTGCTCTGCAGGAGATTCGACTCCTCCAGCTGCACCTCCAGACGCTGGTAAGAAGCCCAAAACCGTCTGGACAGCAGCTAGGCCGCCCCCTCGGTGTCTGGCCGCCCACCGACCGACCGCCCCCTCAGTGATTCCTACCTCCATCTGATGTACCACGGCACATGTGTGGTGCGCACCAGTAGTGCCGCAGGAGCCTCTTCACTAAAGTGCCCAACTGAGTGTCTGTGTGATGGTGGAGGGTGTTGGAGACAGCTATGGCAGGACGTCAGTGGACTGGTGCTCTGGGCAGTCTCGGGCTGCAATCTGCAGACTTCCGTCGCTGTCCGTGTCCTCACTGCTATCTGCTTGGGGTTGGGTTCGGGTGCAAGGGGGCACCAGAAGAGCCCGCTTCATTCCCAGGTGATACTGCAAGACACAAGACATGACGCATGATTGGATTGCAGATTGTGGTAGTGGGTGGTGGTGGAGTGGGGTGTGGGGGAAGTGGGGGTGGTGGAAGGGGTGTGGGGTGGTGTGGAGAGTTTGGGGATGCATGGGGGGGTGGATGGTGGTGGAGGAGGGGGTGAGGTGTTGGTGGTGGTGGAGGGGGTGGTGACACACGTACCATGGGGAACCGCAACTTGGCTGCAGTGTTTGCTCTATTAAAACTCCCGCTAGACTTCAAAACTACTTAATTGGTTAAAAGGCATTTTGAGAAGTCCCGAGATTGCAAAAGGCAATAAATAAATGCAAGTTCTTTCTTTCTCTTTCCAAAGGTGCTCCCTGCCCTGCTGAGTTTTTTTCCCCCAGCAGTTTCTGCTTTTTCCTAAGTTCTCACACAATCACTCTTAGCCTCCTTGTGTGAAATTGCAATTTAATGCCAAACTGCAGGCAGTCTTATGCTGTGCACATGCACCCACCCAGGTAAGTAGAGAGCTTTCCATCACTTTTCTCATTTTTGCCTCAATGATAATAATCATCACAAGTAGGCTTCAATGAAGTTACTGTGAAAAGCCCCTAGTCGCCACATTCCGGCGCCTGTTCGGGGAGGCAGGTACAGGAATTGAACCCTTGCTACTGGCGTTGTTCAGCATGATAAGCCAGCTGTTTAGCCTACTGTGCTAAACCAGCCCCAGTACCTTATACCTGATCAAGATTCTTTGGGGACATTAGAAGGTCACCTCAGAATACCCAGACCACCCAGCTCCCAACTTGTTTTTGTCGCCATGACATTTATGTGGCCGGTTCCTATTAGGTTTTTGCTAAAGGATGACCCCCCAGGAAGCCGATGGAAGGGAAGTAGGTGACGTTAATGACATTTGAATGTGAGCATTGATGTGTTACGTACTCTGGGATAACACAGGCTGCAACTGGATGCAGCTTTAACCAAAAGATACTCCAGACCTTGAAGTTAGTTCAATCTGATTTATTGAACCAGTAACACAGTTAGCACAGTTCTCTATGAGTTTGACTCTCTGCTAACCTAAGTGTAGTTACTCTGTCTGACTGAGCCACACTAGCTCTTAGCCACGTGCTGGAGCCACGTGATACTGTACATACACCCTGACTCACTCTGTAGATGTTCATCAGTGGAAAGAGACGGAGTGTGAGTGCCTCATGCCTTTTATAGTGAGATACCACCCGAGTGTCCTGCCTGCTCATTGGTCATGTCCTGTTCTCTGTGTTGATTAGCTGCCTGTCTGTGCCTGTCTGTATATCATTATCTGCATGTCTGCATATCATGACGAGCATTAAGCTTCTTTTTTTTACTGGAAAAGGATATCGCCTGACATTTGTTACATTCCACTTATCAACTCAAGTCTGGATGTTGTTCAGGTCTTGCTGCATGCAAGGACTGTTTTGTTATTGAAGGAAATGCAAATGGTGAACACTGAAATTATTAACCGCCAATTTCTGATATTCTGATGGAGGAAAGGTTTTGATGAGGCAGCTGAAGATAACTTGACTTAAAATGCTGCCTCATGAACTCCTGCTGCCCTGTGATTAATATGGTTGGCCTGCAACAACCATCTTCCTTTGCGCTAGTAATCTCCATTGATTACAATCTTTAATATCTCATGTTTTCTCTGATTTCTGTGCTATATCTTTTCCATTTCTCTCCAGAATTTGCCTCATAATTTTCAGCTTTATCTTAAAACCTTGTAGTGTGACATTTTTGTAAGGGCCCCGAAGAATCCAGCACGAGTTTTAAGGATACAAAATAATAAAGTTTATTTACAATAACAATATATACATAGCAGTAGCAGTAACTTCCCTTGCTACCTTCTCCTTCCTCCTGGTTCCTGGACTGGCCAGCTTATTTATAGTAGGAGTTTCTCCGCCCCCCTCATTGGGAAAGTTCATACTCCCATAGGATTGTGGGATAGTCATTAGTCCCCAGCCAATCGTCAGTAGGCAGGTTATAACATCCCTCCCCCCCAAAGTCCAAGGAATCCACCGTAGGCCCTGGCGAAGGAAGGCGTCGAACTCGTTTGGCCGCAGGCCGGACGCCATTTGCACGCGGCGCTGGATCAGGCGGCGTATAACGAGACGGAGACCGGCGCTTCCGTGATGAACGGCGCGGTTGTACATCCACGGCCTGTGGACCCGAGGATTCCCCCTCTGATTCATCCTGTGTCTCCATCTCGGAGTCAGAGTCTGCTGCCTCCGTCATGTCAGCGTCTCTGTCCCCATTCGGTCCCGTCATGACCTGCGCAGGCTTTGAGTGAGGCACCAGTGGAAGATTTGGAGGACTACCTTCCCTTGTTTCTGGTCTTTGCCGCTGTTGAACTGAGCTCCGGGGGCGGGGAATCTTTTGCGGGGATGATCTTCTGGACCGGACGTGGTCTACATGTTTTCGCTGGAGACGACCCTGGGCTTGCACTTGGTACGATATAGGGCCCGTTTGGCGAAAGATTACCCCAGGAACCCATTGGGCACCACCAGCAAAATTCCGCACGAATACTGGGTCACCGGGCGCAAACTGCCGAATCGGACGATGCTGAGACAATCCCGGTCCCTGCCGTTCTTGTGTGCGGCGTACTTTTGCGGCAATGTCCGGGAAGACCATACTAAGGCGGGTGCGAAGTCTCCGGCCCATTAGGAGTTCTGCGGGAGCTACCCCAGTCACTGTATGGGGGGTGGTCCTGTACATAAACAAAAACCGAGCCAGTCTCGTGTCCATTGATCCGGAAGACTGCTTCTTTAGGCCTCTTTTGAATGTTTGCACTGCACGCTCTGCCAACCCATTTGAAGCCGGGTGGTAAGGGGCAGTGCGGATATGGCGGATGCCGTTCATCTTTGTAAACCTAGCAAACTCCTCACTCGTGAATGGAGTGCCATTATCCGTGACCAGCACCTCGGGGAGGCCATGCGTGCTAAATGATAAACGCATTTTTTCAATTGTTGCACAGGACGTTGTCCCCTGCATCTTATGCACCTCCAGCCATTTGGACTGGGCGTCAATTAGTAGAAGGAACATGGATCCCTGAAAAGGGCCTGCGAAATCTGCATGTAAGCGTGCCCAAGGCCGCCATGGCCATTCCCAGTGATGTAGGGGCGCGGCCGGCGGAAGCTTCTGATGCTCCTGGCAAATGGAGCAGTTTTGGGCCACCTTCTCAATGTCGGTGTCGAGGCCTGGCCACCAGACATAACTCCGGGCCAACATTTTCATCCTGGTCACGCCCGGATGCCCATTGTGCAAGTCTGATAATATCAGCTCCTGGCCTTTTTCCGGGACAACCACACGCGTCCCCCACAAGAGGATGCCGTCTTCCACGCTGAACTCTGACAGCTTGGAGGAAAATGCCCGTAACTCGCCTGGGAGCTGTCTATGCTGCCCACCATACAGGACTATGTGCCGAACCTTTGACAGGACTGGCTCCGTCTGGGTCCACTCACGGATCTGTGATGCCGTGACAGGCAAGGTGTCCATAAAATTTAGGGTTGCGACCACCTCACCGGTCGTGGGGGTCGACATGGGGCCGGTCGATAAAGGCAATCGGCTCAGTGCGTCGGCATTTGCTATCTGCGTACCTGGTTTGTGCTCCAGAGAATACTCATATGCAGCAAGCAACAAAGCCCAGCGCTGGATCCGTGCAGAAGCAATGGGCGGTATCGGCTTTTCCTCTCTGAAGAGTCCCAGCAGGGGCTTATGATCAGTCACGATAGTGAAATGGCGGACGTACACATACTGGTGGAAGCGTTTCACCGCGAAAACCACTGCCATTCCCTCCTTCTCGATCTGCGCGTACTTCTTCTCCGCTGCAGTCAATGTGCGGGAGGCGAAAGCTATCGGTCGCTCGGCCCCGTTCTCCATCTTGTGGGACAGGACAGCCCCAATACCATACGGGGATGCATCACATGTGACGAGCAAAGGCTTTCCCGGATCATAGTGGGTTAGTAACCCAGACGACGACAATTGTTGCTTTACCCGCCGGAAAGCGGTTTCTTGCGGCTGACCCCAAACCCAGGTGTGATTTTTCTTTAGCAGCAGGTGCAAGGGGGCCAGCGTAGTTGCCAGATTGGGGAGGAACTTCCCGTAATAGTTTATGAGACCGAGAAAAGAACGAAGATGCGAAGTGTCAGTCGGGGTGGGGGCATGTTGAATTGCACGCACCTTCTCTGCGACGGGGTGCAGACCCTCGCGGTCCACCCGATAACCTAGGTAGACTACTTCTTTTGCCTGAAATACGCACTTTGTGTGACGTAAATGGACTCCAGCCTCCGAAAGGCGTTTAAGGACAGCCTCCAGATTTTCCAAATGCTCTTGCTCCGACGTCCCTGTAATCAACACGTCATCTAGGTAGACAGCCACACGTGGTAAACCTCTCAAAATGCCCTCCATAACACGTTGAAAAATTGCGCAGGCAGAGGATACTCCAAAGGGCAACCGTGTATATTCATACAGGCCCCGGTGTGTGTTAATTGTTACATATGGTCGGGAGGCAGGGTCCAGCTCCAACTGCAGGTAGGCGTGACTCATATCTAATTTTGTGAATGAGAGTCCGCCTGCAAGTTTCGCGTAGAGATCCTCTATGCGAGGCATTGGGTATCGGTCGAGTCGGGAAACTGTATTCACTGTAAGTTTATAGTCGCCACACAAGCGAACTGTGGCATCTGGCTTCATTACTGGCACAATTGGTGCTGCCCAGTCAGCAAAACGGACGGGCCTGATAATACCCAAACTCTCCAAACGAGTGAGCTCCCCTTCTACCTTCTCGAGCAAAGCGTAAGGCACTCGGCGCGCCCGGAAATAGCGTGGTGTGGCTCCTGGTTCAACTTGGATATGGGCTACGGCCCCTTTTATTTTCCCCAGACCAGGCTGGAATACCTCTGGGTATCGTCCTAGCACCTCAGTCAACCCTCCAGAAACTGTTTGGAGGATGTGCTGCCATTGCAACCGCAAATGGCGCAACCAGTCCCGACCCAACAGGCTGGGCCCATGGCCACGCACTACGATAAGTGGGAAACGCCCCTCCTGGCGTCCATAGACAACAGGGGTCATTGTAGTTCCTGCAATGTCCAGTGGTTCCCCCGTGTAGGTGGCCAACCTGGCCTGTGAGTCAGTTAGTGTAAGGGTCTGTATACCCTGCTTGATGCGGTCGAATGTCCTCTGGGCGATCACGGAGACCGCTGCGCCAGTATCCAACTCCATCTCCAGCGGGTGGCCATTGACCCGTACTGTCACCTTAATGGGGGCCACACGGGGAGCTGCCACACAATGCAGCTGCAGGCAGTCGTCCTCCGTCTCCACGTCCTCAGGAGTGGTCGCCGCAGGTTCATCCACATGGAAGGTGCGGCCTCTGGGCTGGTCCCAGTTACGGCCCCTGGGCTGGTCCCAGTTTCGGTCGGAACGACGGCGCCTCTGGCGTCCCCAGGACCGCCGTCCGCGACGGGGTCGGCGCCTACAAGTCTGACACGGACATGGCTCCTCATCCATTGGCTCTGGAGAAGGCTCCCTTCGGCGAGGAATGTCCGATGGCCACTGGCGTCGGTCTGGTCGTTGCCTCGCCCAAGGTACCGCAGGAGTGCGGGGGGACGTTTTTGGGCGGAAAGGGTTTCGCCCCAAGGCATGCACTTCCATTCCCTGTAGCTCCTGTACTCCTCGCTCTGCGCTCTCTCGGGACAAGACTATTTGTATTGCCTGTTGAAAAGCCAATGTTGGCTCCGCTAACAACTTTCTCTGGGTGGCCGCATTGTTAATACCGCAAACCAAACGGTCGCGTAACATTTCTGACAAGGTCTCACCATAGTCACAGTATTCCACAATCCCGCGTAGCCTGGATAAAAAATCGGCAAGGGATTCTCCAGGGGTCCTCTCAGCGGTATTAAACCGGTAACGCTGGACTATCGTGGACGGGGTTGGGTTAAAGTGTTGCCCCACTATATTCACAAGTTCGTCAAACGTTTTGGTGTCCGGCGCAGCTGGGTACGTAAGGCTCCTAATCACCCCAAACGTATGCGACCCGCAGGCGGGGAGCAATATGACCACCTGGCGCTCGTTTTCAATGATATTGTTTGCCCGGAAATAGTAACGCATCCGTTGCGTGTACTGGTTCCAGCTTTCCAGCGCAGCATCAAAAACATCCAAACGTCCGTACAGAGGCATGGTATAATAGAAAACAACTTCCAACCTGTATCCAACAAAAATCCAGGGAGGTGGCTTCAGCAGTGTAGACAGCTATTCACTTTTACCTTCGTCGCCAGTTTTGTAAGGGCCCCGAAGAATCCAGCACGAGTTTTAAGGATACAAAATAATAAAGTTTATTTACTATAACAATATATACATAGCAGTAGCAGTAACTTCCCTTGCTACCTTCTCCTTCCTCCTGGTTCCTGGACTGGCCAGCTTATTTATAGTAGGAGTTTCTCCGCCCCCCCTCATTGGGGAAGTTCATACTCCCATAGGATTGTGGGATAATCATTAGTCCCCAGCCAATCGTCAGTAGGCAGGTTATAACAGACATCTACATATTTGATAAGGCATGTCGATTTGTGTGCATACCGTATATTCTTATTAAGTTCCAGTTTGGCTCAGCTGTTAGTAACCTTACCGGTGAAGTCAGGGCATGCATTCAATCACCCAACTCTGAAATTTGAGGCTGACAATTAAGCATAATACTGGAGGATTATTGAACTGATGGATGTGTTATCCTGTTAAACTGAAGCCCTCACCTGACTATTCAGATGGAGATCAAAGATCCCAAGGCATATTTAGCTGCGGACAGGGAGGTATCTCAATATCTGAAACAATATCTGCCCGATTTGTGGAACATTTCAGTGCACTGCGTGTTTTCCTACAGTGTCTCTATTTCCAAATCAATTCATCAGCTCTGAAGGATATGTTCGGTTCTATGTAAAGTGATTTCTTGCTAAAGAATTAGATCCACTCCCACACCTGCACTAATCCGTATGCAGAACTGAGCCAGCAATACACTCAATGAAGAGCAACCGGTGTAGGCAAATATAAATCTTTTACACTTAGGATGATGCTTTGCTCTGAGGTTGGCAATTTTGTAATGCGGTAACCGGAGCTTCACATTTCTTCACACCTTTACTTTACTCGAATTGGCCTGGTAGTCCTGAATGGCCAATGTCGGCATTGTCCATCACCTGAATGACACAAGAGGACATTGACAATGACCCGGTGTAGTCTAAGGCTGAGTATCCTGGGTACATAGAACATAGAACATAGAACAAACAGTGCCATTCGACCCACCGAATCTGCACTGACCCACTTAAGCCCTCACTTCCACCCAATCCCCCTAACCCAATAACCCTTCCTAACCTTTTTGGGCACAAGGGCAATTTATCATGGCCAATCCACCTAACCTGCACGTCTTTGGACTGTGAGAGGAAACCGGAGCACCCGGAGGAAACCCACGTACACACGGGGAGAACATGCAGACTCCGCACAGACAGTAACCCAGCAGGGAATCGAACCTGGGACCCTGGCGCTAGGAAGTCACAGTGCTAACCAATATGCGACCGTGCTGCCCTTACTGAAAACTGCAAAGTGGCAAGGAAGGAAGAGAAAAACAGGAGCAAAATCTATGATAAAAGAAAACAAATTCAGAAATCATATCCCCCCTCGCCCCAAATTAATCAGAATCTTTGGGAAGCACAAAGCATAATTTAGATGAAAATACCAGCCAAAATATGAAGGGGTGTGAGGGGGGTAGCGGAGTGGTGATGAGCATCAGTCGAAGCCAGGGAGGACTGGTTTCTGCTTGATTACAGTTTTATCCGTCATTAGGCAAATCAGTACGTGGATTATATTCCTCTCGAGTGAATCAAATTTGAATTGCAAAACAGACTAATAAAAGGGCAAGTGGCAAACCCACAGCTCTCTCAAAGGTTATTCGCATTAGCAAGAGAGGAATTAATAAGGCAGCTGCATTCAAAATAAGGAAATTAAAATAATATGTCACTGGTGTTTAACTCTGCACAGTCTGAGTGCTAGGGTTGAAAGGCTCAAGAGGTGATTTCACTGTTGTCATTTTTCTCTTATTCAGCTTCCCTCCCCTGTTCAGTAAAACACTGACAGAAGACAGCTTGTATGTTTGTTCTGTGGCTGACGTGAAGCTCAACAGCCACGGGGAAGGGAGATTAAATGAGAAAAACCCAGCACATGAATCCTTATGTTCTTCAATGGGTTTTCAATTTTGAAAGTTTCTACCCTGAAATACAGCACATCACATATCACCTTAATTATTACATTTTCCGGCAACATAGTATGTTGTACGCAGAAGGATTTATTTTTGAGCTAAATTCATTAAAACCGCTTGTTTACATAGTGATGTGCTCTTACTGAGTATATAGCTCCCTGAGAATTTTGTACCTTTCCATATGGACAGGTTCCACAAATACCTTTATCTGACTGGGTGATCACACATAATGGTCAGGATCGGGAACGGGGGGGGGGGGGGGGGCGGTCAAGTTTCTGCCTTCTTATTTTAAGGGATATTGCTAATTTGAATTGATCTTCAGGTGGTTTTGTGTTGTGTACGTGCACATTTTTTAAAAATGAAGTTCAAACCACTCAGGCTCATTGCTGTTAAGTTCCTTGCATTCAACAAAAAGAGGAAGCTTTCACCTTCTCAATCCGGGAAGGATTCAAAGGCAGATCCAAATACAATGCAAGAAGATTCCAAACCCTTGGATCAACAGTAAGGACATTTCATGCAAAAGTAAATTACGAATTTAGTCAGTGAAAATAACTTCATAAACCCATCCTGCTAAATGTAGTTAAACAACACAAAACATTTTACACTTGTAACCCTGCTTGATTTAGTGTACAATGTGAATCAGTGAAATTAATTCCACTTTCTACTTCTTCAAGTGTGTTGAAATGTTGATCCAGTGTCAATTGCAAAGTGCATATTATTTGCACTTCCTTGCTCAGAACATTCAAGGTCAGATAGGAACAGCGCGCCACATCCCAATTCTCCATTAGAATTCAATGGGTGACCTAATGTCAGTCACTGCTTTTCTGTTTCACAATTGAATTCAGTGGGTGACCCAGTGTCAGATGCTACAGGCAAATAGCTTTGCCAGTTGATTTTCACAGCATCTCTCAGTAATGGTCTTTACTGATGTGTGTCCAATCCTGCTCAGTTATGTAATGGCACTGTATCTACTTTTCAGCAACGGCAATTAAATCCTGCTGCACTCGACTGTCAAAACTTTAATCAAAGTTTCTACCTAATTTGCGGCATCCTAACTGAAAATATATATTAAATAGCTGCTTAATGGCCTTGTCACAGGGTGTCACTAGTTGGTTTTGTAACCAGCATGAATACCGAGTGAATATGTCCTCCTCCACTCTACATTAGTCATGCACATAGATACTGTTGCTAATTGTGTTTCTCTTAATTTGGCTCGGAAGATGGCAGCCACTATGGTCGCCTTCCTTAATTCTAATTACCTTTGCTCTAGAGTCGCCAGGTATCTTTCGACACCGCCACAAGGTTCAAAACTGAATACTGATCAATGACTCGATACACCAGTTAGTAAGTTCAAAAGCAATGCTCATTTATTTACACACAGTCAAATATACTCATGCATAAACTCTACAAACTAAACTATCACTACTGCTAAAGGCCTATACATAGCTTTGGGCGCCCACTCTGTCAGAGGAACATTGGCCGTTGTTCGGTTCTGAGGCTGCTGGGGTCGAATTGGTATGGAATAACAGCTAGGAACGTCTGTCTCGTAGCGTGCGTTGACCTTGGACTGACTTGTTCTGATGTTGCTGTTGGGCAGGTCTCTCCTTGGTGAGAGCCGGGGCTGCAAGAGAGCGATTCTCTCTTGGGGGATTCTTCTTATACCCAAAAGGGGCTTTGCGCGCTTTTGGGCGGGCCTTGAACTTGGCCCCAATTAATTGGGCTGTTTCCCACTCGTTCTCATCGAGTTCCTCCAATAAAGGGGTGGGTGCCCTGATTGCTGGGCGTGTCCTAGGTGGCCGTTGTCCTGCTTTGTTCTGGTCTCCTCTGGCCCCGGGGGTCTGTCTTTGTATTGTTTACTTAAATGTTACCTTTTTGTTCCCGGGGATAGCTCATTAGTATGGAAATGGTTTGCAGTATTGGTCTTGTCTGGGAGCTATGGCTCCAATCAACAGACAAACCTTGCACCTGCTTGCTTTCTTAGTATTGTCCATTTTCCCTGCAATCTTTGCAAAGTGTCCATTTTGTAATCGGGAAGTGGCCATCCCAGATGGCGACAAACATAGAAGATAGGAGCATGAGGAGGCCTATTGGCCCTTCGAGCCTGCTCCGCCATTTAACGATCATGGCTGATCATCCAACTCAATAGCCTAAACCTGCTTTCTCCCCATACCCTTTGATCCCATTCGCCCCAAGTGCTATATCTTGCCTCCTCTTAAATATATTCAAAGTTTTCGCATCAACTACTTCCTGTGGTAATGAATTCCACAGGCAATTCTACATTACCTTTGGAGATAGGGAAAGGCAATGACCATCGTTGATTTGATTTTTGATTTGATTTGATTTATTATTGTCACATGTATTAGTATACAGTGAAAATTATTGTTTCTTGCATGCTGTACAAACAATGCATACCGTACATAGGAAAGGAAGGAGAGACTGCTGAATATAATGTTACAGTTATAGCAAGGTGTAGAGAAAAGATCAACTTAATACGAGGTAGGTCCATTCAAAAGTCTGATGGCAGCAGGGAAGAAGCTGTTCTTGAGTCGGTTGGTACGTGACCTCAAACTTTGATATCTTTTTCCTGACAGAAGGTGGAAGAGAGTATGACCGGGATGCGTGGGGTCCTTAATTATGCTGGCTGCCTTTCTGAGGCAGCGGGAATTATAGATAGGGTCAATGGATGGGAGGCTGGTTTGCGTGATGGACTGGGCTACCTTCACAACCTTTTGTAGTTTCCTGCGGTCTTGGGCAGAGCAGGCTCCATACCAAGCTGTGATACAACCAGAAAGAATGCTTTCTATGGTGCATCAGTAGAAGTTGGTGAGGGTCGTAGCTAACATGCCAAATTTCCTTAGTCTTCTGAGAAAATAGAGTCGTTAGTGGGCTTTCTTAACTATAGTGTTGGCATGGGGGGACCAGGACAGGCTGCTGGTGATCTGTACACCTAAAAACTTGAAGCTCTCGACCCTTTCTACTTCGTTCCCATTGATGTAGACAGGGGCATGTTCTCCAGGATGTTGCAGGATGTCAAGATGTACTAAGCATTTCCACTTCATGTTTGGTGGTACTGCATCAAAAGATCATCTTACGGCCAGCAAGCAAGGATGGATAAAACTTTGAGTCCAGTGCCAGGAGGCACCCGACTTACCGTCCCCTGCTCCAGGGGGCATACCTTTGAGGGACTATCATTTTCCCCCCAAAAGGAAAGGAAAACCTCAATAACAATCACGACTTCCCAATCTCTGATGCCTTAGGGCCAGCTGCAGGAGTTTGGCTCATTGCTTCAAATGCTGTGCCCACCCTCGTGGTTCCAGGCTTCAGTCAAAACTGACAATGAGGGTAAAAAAAGAAGAAATTCTCCCAAATTTCCCCATAGAATATGTATTTTAAAATTAATTGCATTGGAGATGGAGAAATAGAGTGCGCCGGTTCTAACATAAATAATTCCAACCCCAGAGAGAGAATTATACTGATTTTTGTTATTTAAGACGTAATGAAAATGTAACATGCATCGGTGACCCAGAAGTTTAAAACATTGACAATTGTCCAACAGAATGTGTTGCAGCATGTTGTCAGGTGTAACCTAATATTGCTGTTGATGTTCCCCAGACTGAGAATCCAGGACCAGAACTGGCAGACCACCAGCAATCCGAGACTGACTGAATTTTTACATTGTCACCGATGTGAAAACGAGAGTAAATAAGAACAAAAAATGCTGGAAATACTCAGCAGGTCAAGCAGCATCTGTGGAGAGAGAAAGAGTTAACGTTTCAGGGAGCTGAGCTTTCATCAGAGATTTCCTGCACATCTAACAGAGTAGGCAGCCATATAATCTCAGAAGGCTGTTGTCAATGTGCCAGGAACAACAGTCTTGAAGTAGCACTGGTGGCATGACCGTCTGGGAATGTCAAAAGCAACCAGTTAACCAACCAACAGAAAGTTGGACCTATAATGCGTGCAGTTAAAAAATCAAAACGTGCGTTACCAAGTCAAAATAGTAAGCATTTTCAGATATGATCTTAAATTTCACAAGCATCTCAGTTCAATCTTTGAAACTGCTTCCCAAGACAAAGTTTAATCATGAGAGTGAGCAGATGTAACATGTTCTTTTTGATTGATTCAAGCGACTGCCTCAGTAGATGTATCTGTTGAAAAAATGAACTGGATTATCTTTGAGCTGTCACTGAGATTATAAAGATAAGAACATGATAACATGGATAATGTGCTCAAGCTGAGAGCTGATCAAACCTGCTCCTTTCACAGACCCATACCTACTTGCGCAAAGCCCGAGAGGACTCTCTTGACGACAGATTTCCTGCCTGACATTTGAAAGCATGCAACTTTATGGTGACAGCCTTTGCACATTTCATTTCCCAAAAACCTCCACAGTGACTTTAACACTTTAATGTTGAAAGGATGGAATGGTAGATTTAACACACAGCTCCCAGCTCTAAATTTCAAGTGTCGGGGAAGATGGTTTCATGTGTTAATTGGTTGAGGCGGTACAGTGGCGCAATAGTTAGCACTGCCACCTCACGGCGCCGAGGACCTGGGTTCGATCCCGGGTCACTGTCCGTGTGCAGTTTGCACATTCTCCCGTGTCTGCATGAGCCTCACCCCCACAACCCAAAAGTGTGCAGGGTAGGTGGATTGGCCACATTAAATTGCCCCCTAATTGGAGAAAAAAATTAAAATATTAATTGGTTGCAATTTCACATCAGAAAGCTTAAAAAACAAATATGCCCATTTCTATTCAAGTATGTTTAGTGTCAAAGTAAATTAGCGCGAGCAAGAAAAATGTAATGTATATACACAACAACTGTTTATAAATATGAGAAATGCCAATAAAAAGATTTCCCCCCAAAAAAGTATGTTTAGTGTCTGCCCTGTGATATAGGATGGGGTCACATATCCAATTATTTCTTATCGTCTTTAAAACATTTTTAGACCAATGTGCGGTGTTATGTTATTATATTATTCCAAAATGATTTAGAAATTACATTGTTCATGCAAATTTATACATGTATAGTCAGAATGCCATATTACTGATTACCACACTATATCTGCTACTATTTACCCGTTTGCTATACATCTTATATGCCTGATTTATCTCAGAGCCATGTAGCGATTACATTAGTGCCAAACATATAACAGGTTTAGTTACAATATGACAAAAATCTCAGAACTCAGGATTTTATACACCTATGTGGCCTCACTTCAGGCCCTGGTCTTTCTGGAACTTTCTCACTTTTCTTCAGCACTCCAGCTGCTCCTGTGGGCTTAAGTAATGAAGTACAATTACCATAGATCAAAGGACAGACCAACACAATCAAATACAGATTAATCAAACCATTGACCATTGCAGTATCATTCCATAGCACATGGAGATCTGGAAAAATACACTTCTTTTAAGATGCAGTATTTTTGGTTAAAAGTTTTTATTTTGAACTTCCGGGCACTGCAAGATATAAGATGGTAGCAGCAGTAGTAAAACCCAACAGTATAGTCAAAATAAACGCTGAATCAGATACAGAGCAAAACTGAGTGAATTGGGCAAGAACTAAACCGTTGCCACCAGTAATGAAGGGCAGATCCAGCTCAAGATGAAATGGGGGGCTGATGATATCGCAGAAGCATTTGAGAAGTTTAAATAAAAGGGTCATGATATGCAAACATGCAGCTAATGAACACATAGAATAGGACACCGACCAATGAGCAGGCAGGACACTCAGGGGTGGGATCTCACTATAAAAGCGATGAGGCACTCACACCCGGCCTCATTCCACAGACCAACATCTACAGAGTGAGACAGGGTGTATCCTCAGCATCACACCCCAGCACGTGGCTTAGAGCAAGGCTGGTTCAGTTAGACTGAGTTACTACATTTAGATTAGCAGAGAGTCAAACTCATTGAGAACTGTGCTAATAGTTCAGTGAAACACATTGAACTCACTTCAAAGTCTGGAGCATCTTTTACTCAAAGCTGCATCAAGTGGCAGCTTGTGTTATTCCAAATTACATCACACAGCAAAAAGTGCAGCTTGATGTTCAGTAGTTTCCCAAAAGAACGTGAGTGAAGTGGAAAGGGTCAGCTACATCCTTTTGGGGACAAGACAGAAAGCTTTAGATCTTCTCATCGTTAAGAAAGCTCTGGGGGCACGATTAAAAGCACAAAGAAAATTTTGGGAAAATTCAGCAAAACCATCAATATGAATTTCAAAGTCTGAGGCAGGAACCAGCTGAGCCAGTTGATATTTTCTTAATGAGATTGGGAATTGTAACCGAAAATGTATATTCAAGTAAACAGATGAAAGGCCGGCAGACCAGCTCGTGGGGCTCTGCACATCCTGATGTACAAAGAGCTATGACTGGAAAGAACAAGCTCAAAATATCACAGGCTGTTGACACTGCCAGACTATATGAAGGCAGGGGTAGACAGATAAAAGATGCTGATGCCCCAAATGGCTGGCCTCAATAAAGTCCATAAAACCAGGAGAAGAGGTAGGCCATTCGGCCCATCGAGTCTGCTCCACCATTCGATGAGATCGTGACTGATCTGATACGATCATCCTCAACTCCATTTTCCCGTCTTATCCCCATAGCCCTTGATTCCCTTGTTAAATAAAAGTCTGTCTATCTCAGCCTTGAACGTACTTAATGACCCAGCTTCTACTGCCATCTGTGGTAAAGAATTCCACAGATTCACAAACCTCTGGGATAAGAAATTCCTCCTCATCTCTGGCTTAAATGGGCGATCCCTTAGTCTGAGGTTATGCCCTCTGGTCATAGACTCTCTCACAAAGGGAAACAACCTCTCAACATTTACCCTGTCAAGCCCCCTGAGAACCCTATATATCTCAATGAGGTCGCCTCTCATTCTTCTAAACTCCTGAGTACACGGCCACCCTTCTCAACCTCTCCTCATAAGAAACTCCCTCCATACCCGGGATCAACCTCGTGAACCTTCTCAGGACTGACTTGCATGCCAGTATATCTTTCGAGTGAAAGGCAGAAGGTTTGATGCAATGAAACAGCAACAAAAGAATGGGCATCAGGGTTACACCCGAAGGGAATGTCACACTTACAGGGAATGTCACACTTGCAAGGAATGTCATACCATTAGGGAATGTCACACTTCCAGGGAATGTCACACCTTAAGGGAATGTCACACCATTAGGGAATGTCACATCTACAGGGAATGTCACAACCTAAGGGAATGTCACACCTTCAGGGAATGACACACCTACAGGGAATATCACACCTACACGGAATGTCACACATTCAGGGACTGTCACACCGACAGGAAATGTCACAACTACAGGGAATGTCACACACACAGGAAATGTCACACCAACAGGGAATGTCACACCTAAGGAAATGATAAACCTACAGGGAATGTCGCACCTATAAGAAACATCATACCTACAGGGCATGTCGCAACTACAGAGAATTTCACACCTAAGGGAATGTCACACCTACAGGGAATGTCATACTAAGGGAATGTCACATCTATAGGGAATGTCACACCAACAGGGAATGTCACACCTTAGGTAATGTCACACCGACAGGGAATGTCACACCTACAGGGATTGTCACACCCTAAGGGAATGACACACCTTCAGGGAATGACACACCTACAGGGAATGTCACACCAACAGGGAATGTCACACCGTTAGGGAATGTCACATCTACAGGGAATGTCATACTAAGGGAATGTCACACCTATAGGTAATGTCACACCGACAGGGAATGTCACACCGACAGGGATTGTCACACCCTAAGGGAATGACACACCTTCAGGGAATGACACACCTACAGGGAATGTCACACCTATAGGTAATGTCACACCGACAGGGATTGTCACAACGACAGGGATTGTCACACCCTAAGGGAATGACACACCTTCAGGGAATGACACACCTACAGGGAATGTCACACCAACAGGGAATGTCACACCGTTAGGGAATGTCACATCTACAGGGGATGCAACACCTTAAGGGAATGTCACACCATTAGGGAATGTCACACCCTATGGGAATGTCACACCTATAGGGAATGTCACACCCTAAGGGAATGTCACACTTACAGGGAATGTCACACTTACAAGAATGTCACACCATTAGGGAATGTAACACCTACAGGGAATGTCACACCTTAAGGGAATGTCACACCTACAGGGAATGTCACACCAACAGGGAATGTCACACCGTTAGGGAATGTCACACCTTCAGGGAATGACACACCTACAGGGAATGTCACACCAACAGGGAATGTACCACCGTTAGGGAATGTCACATCTACAGGGAATGTCATACTAAGGGAATGTCACACCTATAGGTAATGTCACACCGACAGGGAATGTCACACCAACAGGGAATGTCACACCATTAGGGAATGTCACACCTTCAGGGAATGTCACACCAACAGGGAATGTCACACCATTAGGGAATGTCACACCTTCAGGGAATGACACACCTACAGGGAATGTCACACCAACAGGGAATGTCACACCGTTAGGGAATGTCACATCTACAGGGAATGTCATACTAAGGGAATGTCACACCTATAGGTAATGTCACACCGACAGGGAATGTCACACCGACAGGGATTGTCACACCCTAAGGGAATGACACGCCTTCAGGGAATGACACACCTACAGGGAATGTCACACCAACAGGGAATGTCACACCGTTAGGGAATGTCACATCTACAGGGGATGCAACACCTTAAGGGAATGTCACACCATTAGGGAATGTCACACCCTATGGGAATGTCACACCTATAGGGAATGTCACACCCTCAGGGAATGTCACACTTACAGGGAATGTCACACTTACAAGAATGTCACACCATTAGGGAATGTAACACCTACAGGGAATGTCACACCTTAAGGCAATGTCACACCATTAAGGAATGTCACACCTATAGGGTTCGTCACACCCTAAGGGAATGTCACACTTTCAGGGAATGACACTCCAACAGTGAATATCACACCTACAGGGACTGTCACACCTTCAGGGACTGTCACACTGACAGGAAATGTCACAACTACAGGGAATGTCACACCTACAGGAAATGTCACACCTACAGGGAATGTCACACTTACAAGGAATGTCACACCATTAGGGAATGTCATACTTTAAGGGAATGTCACACCCTATGGGAATGTCACACCCTAAGGGAATGTCACTCCTATAGGGAATGTCACACCCTAAGGGAATGTCACACTTACAGGGAATGTCACACTTGCAAGACTGTCACATCATTAGGGAATGTAACACCTACAGGGAATGTCACACCTTAAGGGAATGTCACACCATTGGGGAATGTCACACCTACAGGGATTGTCACACCCTAAGGGAATGTCACACCTTCAGGGAATGACACACCAACAGGGAATATCACATCTACAGGGGATGTCACACTTACAGTGAGTGTCACACCATTTGGGAATGTCACACCTACAGAGAATGTCACATCTTAAGGGAATGTCACACCCTAAGGGAATGTTACACCCAAAGGGAATGTCACAACCTAAGGGAATGTCACACCTACAGGGAATGTCACAACCTAAGGGAATGTCACACTTACAGGGAATGCCACACTTGCAAGGAACGTCACACCATTAGGGAATGTCACACCTGCAGGGAATGTCACACATACAGGAAATGTCACACCAACAGGGAATGTCACACCTAAGGAAATGAAAAACCTACAGCGAATGTCACACCTATACGAAACATCATACCTACAGGGCATGTCACAACTACAGAGAATTTCACACCTAAGGGAATGTCGCATCTACAGGGAATGTCATACTAAGGGAATGTCACACCTACAGGGAATGTCATACTAAGGGAATGTCACACCTATAGGGAATGTCGCACCAACAGGGAATGTCACACCTTAGGTAATGTCACACCAACAGGGAATGTCACACCGTTAGGGAATGTCACATCTACAGGGGATGTCACACCTACAGGGAATCTCACACCTTAAGGGAATGTCACACCCTAAGGGAATGTCACACCCTAAGGGAATGTCAAACTTACAGGGAATGTCACACTTACAAGGAATGTCACACCATTAGGGAATGTCACACCCAAGGGAATGTCTCACCCTAAGGGAATGTCACACCTATAGGGAATGTCACACTTACAGGGAATGTAACACCTACAGGGAATGTCACACCTCAAGGGAATGTCACACCATTAGGGAATGTCACGCCTACAGGGAATGTCACACTTGCAAGGAATGTCACACTATTAGGGAATGTGACACCTACAGGGAATGTCATACCTTCAGGGAATGTCACACCATTAGGGAATGTCACAACTACAGGGAATGTCACACCCTAAGGGAATGCCACACCTTCAGGGAATGACACACCTACAGGGAATATCACACTTACAGGGAATGTCACACCTTCAGGGACTGTCACACCGACAGGAAATGTTACAACTACAGGGAATGTCACACCTACAGGAAATGTCACACCCACAGGGAATGTCACACCTAAGGAAATGAAAAACCTACAGGAAGTGTCACACGTATAAGAAACATCATACCTACAGGGCATGTCACAACTACAGAGAATGTCACACCTAAGGGAATGTCACGCCTACAGGGAATGTCATACTAAGATAATGTCACACCTATAGGGAATGTCACACCAACAGGGAATGTCACACCTTATATAATGTCACACCTACAGGGAATGCCACACGTACAGGGAATGTCACACCTACAGGGAATGTCACACCTTTAAGGTATGTCACACCTACACAAAACATATCATACATACAGAGAACATCACACCTATTGGGAATGTCACACTTATAGGGAATCTCACACCATTAGGGAATGTCACATCCACATGGAGTGTCACACCTACAGGGAATTCCACACCGAGAGGGAATGTCACACCTACAGGGAATGTCACACCGAGAGGGAATGTCACACCTACAGGGAATGTCACACCTTAAGGGAAAGTCACATCCGAAGGGAATGTCACACCTTCAGGGAGTGTCACACCTACAGGGAATGTCACATCTTAAGGGAAAGTGACATCCTAAGGGAATGTCACACCTACTGGGAATGTCACACCGAGAGGGAATGTCACACCAACTGGGAATGTAACACCAACAGGGAACGGCACACCTACTGGGAATCTCTCACCTACTGGGAATGGCACACCTACAGGGAATGTCACACCTACTGGGAATGGCACACAATATCACAGCTACAGGGAATGTCTCACCATATCACACAATATCACACCTACAGGAAATGTCACACCTACAGGGAATGTCACACCTACTGGGAATGGCACACCCACAGGGAATGTCATACCTACAGGGAATGTCACACCTACTGGGAATGGCACACCATATCACACCTACAGGGAATGTCTCACCATATCACACAATATCACACCTACAGGGAATGTCTCACCATATCACACAATGTCACACCTATAGGGAATGTCACACCTAAGGGAATGTCACACCTACAGGGAATTCCACACCTACGGGGAATGTCACACCTACAGGGAATGTCTCACCTACTGGGAATGTCACACCTACAGGGAATGTCACACCTACTGGGAATGGCACACAATATCACACCTACAGGGAATGTCTCACCATATCACACAATATCACACCTACAGGAAATGTCACACCTACAGGGAATGTCACACCTACTGGGAATGGCACACCCACAGGGAATGTCATACATACAGGGAATGTCACACCTACTGGGAATGGCACACCATATCACACCTACAGGGAATGTCTCACCATATCACACAATATCACACCTACAGGGAATGTCTCACCATATCACACAATATCACACCTGTAGGGAATGTCACACCTAAGGGAATGTCACACCTACAGGGAATTCCACACCTACAGGGAATGTCACACCTACAGGGAATGTCACACCTACTGGGAATGTCACACCTACAGGGAAAGCCACACCTACAGGGAATGTCTTGATGCAACAGTTCCCAGAGAAAAAGTAACACCACCATTCAGATCATGTAGAAGGTGCAAAATAAATCTGAAACTGAAACTTGATAGTGGAGCACAGAGTAACATAAACCCTCTCAGACCATACCAGAAGACCTTTCCTGAAAATCGGAAAGATGCTCATAAACCAAATAGCACCATGCGGACGGCATTGGGGAATTGAGATTCACCAGCTATAACAATCCAAATCAGAGGGACAGGCAAAGGAAAAAGCGTTAACTGCATGTTCTACATCATCCAAACAGATAGTCCTGCTACCCTGGGATTAAGGAGTACAGAAGAGTCGGGCTGGGCTGGAATTCTCCTGCGTGGGGATTTTCTGTTCCCGTCGGAGGTGCACCCCTGCTCATGGGTTTCCCGGTGACGTGGGATGGCTTCAATGAGAAATCCCAATGACAAGCGATGGGAATAGAGAATCCTTTTACCAGCGAGTGGCCGCCACCGAGAAACACGTGGCTGGGTGACTGGACAATCCAATCGCTGATCTCGGCATACCCTGACATAAAAAAGGTACCATTGAGGGTTGAAGGCAGCACACCCTTTGAAAAGCACTCTCCGAGCCACAGGAAGGGCTGAAGTGGTCCAAATGTATCCAGAGTATTTTCATGAGACCTTTGGGTGTTTTGAAGATTTTGGGTCTCCTATCATCATTGATCCAGAGAAGAAATGAGTGATTCACCTCCACGCCCTCCCTTCCATCCCCACCTCCACATTAAGTACCAATAGAACTGAACGGAAATATTGAAAGTGAGCTTACATGTGATGGAAGAGAAGAAAGTGATTGTCAGAGTCGAAGACCTCACAGGCTGGGCAAATTCCATCATCGTGAGAGAGAAGCCAAGTGGATGGCTATGATTTTGCAAGGGGTCAAAGGTCTTAAAACAAGCAATAAAGAGAAATTGCTATTCTACTACAACACTGGAAGAGATCATACCAGTATGGTCAGCAAGCCTACTGCCAGAAATGGCTACTGGAACGGGAAGCTTGATGAGAAATCTCCACTGTTGACAACATTCAACATCCCCTTTGGAAGGTACAAATTCCTGTGTCTAATTTTTGGTCTTGAAGTGAGCCAGTAGATGAGACATATAAATGGTGGTTAGCACTGCTGCCTCACGGCACTGAGGACCCGGGTTCGATCCCGGCCCCGGGTCACTGTCCATGTGGAGTTTGCCTGTGCACCGCAACCCCACAGCCCACCACCTGGCCATCCCCTGCTACTCCCCCCAGTAATGGCAGAAGCCCTCCGACTGTCAGCAAATTATGGTGATGTTGGACACTTTCCGTACCCCCCCCCCCCCCCCCCCCCCCACACCCCCCCGCCCCTGCAGCCTATTTCATGATTTTTAAAGTACAAGGGAATCTCGCTGTCGGGAATTCGCCCCAGTGGAGGTGGAGAATCACGGAGGCCCCGGAGAATAGCAGGACAGGCCCGCTAATGATATGCAATGGCGTTTACTGTACGTGTGGAGTGTAACGCATTGACGCCACTGTGGAGGCATCGGAGAATTGCGCTTTGACTGGAAATCGGCACCCGGTACGATTTTGACGTCAAAACCGAATCTCCACCCAATCGTGTTTCCCGATTCCAGCGTCAGTCAACCGAGAATCCCGCCCCATGACTACCGTCCAGGTGAAAGCATGGAGGGAACCAGGAAAGCCGGGATCCAGCCCAATGGAAAGAAACACTTTGTGAAAGTGACAGAATGCCAGTTCTTCAGGACGCTGAGGTCTGAAATAGTCACAACTCTCTCTGAGATGCAAATAAAAGAGCTGAGAAGTTTTCATGATTTGATCCAATACATGAGTTCATTCATACGTGTCAGAACACACATCAAACCTACGAGAATTGATGCGAGATGACGTTGAGTACTTGTGGTCAGATTCACATGAGAGGAGTTTCAGCAAAGAGACCAAAGAACAAAGAAATGTACAGCACAGGAACAGGCCCTTCGGCCCTCCAAGCCCGTGCCGACCATGCTGCCCGACTAAACTACAATCTTCTACACTTCCTGGGTCCGTATCCCTCTATTCCCATCCTATTCATATATTTGTCAAGATGCCCCTTAAATGTCACGGTCGTCCCTGCTTCTACCACCTCCTCCGGTAGCGAGTTCCAGGCACCCACTACCCTCTGCGTAAAAAACTTGCCTCATACATCTACTCTAAACCTTGCCCCTCTCACCTTAAACCTATGCCCCCTAGTAATTGACACCTCTACCCCGGGGAAAAGCCTCTGACTATCCACTCTGTCTATGCCCCTCATAATTTTGTAGACCTCTATCAGGTCGCCCCTCAACCTCCTTCGTTCCAGTGAGAACAAAGGTAATATATAAGGTCACAAATCTGTCATAGTACTTTCACTCTGCAAAAGGACTGAGAGAGATGAATAGCAAATCCACTAGATGGAGGCATACTAAATCCAAAATATGGAGATACAACATTTTGCCACCTGAGCAATATTGTGAAAAGTATTTTTTGAGAAAAACATTTTAACTGCAGAATTAATTTAAAACTTGATTGTAAATGTTCTTTTGTTTTGACATCTAAAAAGTGAATGATTGAAACAATGGTCACGATTTAACGGGGCGGTCAGGGAGGGGCAGGCAGGGGGGCGGTCGGGGAGATGAATGACAGAGGAGGTCAGCTGTCGGGTGCAGTAGGCTTTATCCAGTGGGGGGAGGGGGTGTCGCAATTGGCATCAGTGGCCAACCTATGGATCAGCCGTCCAGTCAGGACCACCTTGAGGAGCTCCACGTGTCCTCATACGACGAAGAGGGTGTGCCTGAGGGTGCTGAGGAAATGTCCACTTAGGATGGAGGCCTGACAGGGTCGAGGGTGCACATGGATACTGTCATAATATACACCAGTATATCATGGTGCAGCCACGCACACTGATGGACACACAGCAAAACCAATCAACACACACAACACCGCAGCCAATCACCAGTTAGAGCACACTCACTATAAAGACAGAGGGCATCAGTTTTCCCGCTGATTCAGGATGCAGCCTCTCAGAAGGACAGAGCGTACAGCTTACAGCACAGATCTTCACCATGTGCTGAGTGCATAGACTGGTTCGGACAGGCATAGGTCTTTAGTTTAATCTAACATCGTGCTAACCCACAGTGAAAGTATGTTCAACAGTTTCTAGCTTAATAAAATAGTGTTGCACTATTTTAAGTGTTGGTGGCCTGTATGTGTTCCAAGGATCCAGAGCACCCAACACATCAGGTACGAGGGCTAGAAATGCCCTCATCACCTCCCGCTTCATTTGCTCTAGAGGAGGGTTACAAGTGGGGGTCTAGAGGTCACTGAATCATGCCTTAGTCCTATCACTGCAAATTAAACATTTGCACCGAGAGGGCCCAATTATCTGGCAACCATGGAGGCCCAGTGAAAACAGGTGTTTCCCATGTGGAGAAAAGCAATGTCACTAGGAGGTTGATTAAAGTTTCTGAGACGTTAACATTTCATTTGGTGATGTTCCAAAAATTTACAAGTGACAATGCCCCCTAACTGCTAGTGCCTAACTTCATCCTTTTACACACGCTGCTCCTACAATTTCTTAGTCTTCTGTACCCTCCTGCTACATTCTGGGGTGAGCCCAGGATGCACAGAAGAGGTGGAGGTGGCCTACTGCCTTCCACACCCTGCTGCCCGAGATGCCCTTGGCAGGCGTCCTCTGGAAGGCTGAGACCTAGAGGTTCCTGCCCTACTTTCGGGTGGCACTGGTGTTGTTGTGCCACCCTATTCTGTCTGCTGGGTCTGTGTTGCGCCAGCCTAAGGAAGGGAAGATTCAGATTGGCTGGTCACTCTCAGGGTCTCCTGGATGGAAGGCCCCGGGGCGCGCACCAGAGGATCCTCCTCCCTCTGGGTGTCCACAGGTCCCTGGGTTACTCTACGGAATGGAGGGGTACCTTCAATGAGCCCCAGAAACCTCACCATCATCTGGAGGCCTACCATGGTCTGAATTATGCAGTTGAAGCCCTCAGCAATGGTCCTCAGGGATTGAGTCCTCAGGATATGCGGCACGGTAGCATTGTGGATAGCACAATTGCTTCACAGCTCCAGGGTCCCAGGTTCAATTCCGGCTTGGGTCACTGTCTGTGTGGAGTCTGCACATCCTCACCGCGTGTGCATGGGTTTCCTCCGGGTGCTCCGGTTTCCTCCCACAGTCCAAAGATGTGCAGGTTAGGTGGATTGGCCATGATAAATTGCCCTTAGTGTCCAAAATTGCCCTTAGTGTTGGGTGGGGTTACTGGGTTATGGGGATAGGGTGGAGGTGTTGACCTTGGGTAGGGTGCTCTTTCCAAGAGCTTCTGCAGACTCGATGGGCTGAATGGCCTCCTTCTGCACTGTAAATTCTATGAGCTATGCTTCGGACAGCACCTGCCATGGGTCTAACTTCTTGTCCCTGGCTTTCCACTGCGGACACTATCTATGCAGTGCTGACCTGGGTGCCTCCCTTTGGCAGCATTATCTCCTGTGACAGAAGGCTTTCGGACTCCTCCATTCAGCTTTTCAGTCACAGAAGTGTCGCTGACAACCCCTCCCGGTGTTCCCTGCCCTGCCTTTGCATCTCAAGCAGCTGAAGGATGTAAGTGTCCAGAGACACAGAACCTGGCTGGGGCACAGCTGAGCCCTGGGATCTAGCATGTCTCCAAGTGTCTGATCTCTGGGACGTCCGTGCCTCCACCTGATGTGTATCAGAAGCCATTTGGTTCTCACCAGAAAGTGAGCCAGAAGCCTGCCTATTGAAATCGCCCAACAAGCTGTGTGTCTCTACGATGATGGGTGGTGCTGGTGATAGCCGTGACGCATCTTTGCTGTCCTCCTCCGAGGGGAAGTGGTGGGACCTTGTTGGTGGACGGGCCAGGCTGATCGGGTGATGTTCCTGCAAGGGAAGCAGCATGGCCAGGGCAATGGTCTGGGACACACCAAACTCATTTGAGTTTGGTCATCCGGATGCACGTGCTCCTCACTTCTCTCTTGCAGGCCCCCTCATGCTCATCCCCTGCGAGCTCCAGGGCCCTCGGCTCAAAAGGAGTCAGGACCTCTGGCATCCCACCGCCAATCTTCGCTTGCTCGCGGTGGTTGTGAGCTCATCTCTCCTGCAGGAGCACACATGGGGTTGAAGTTAGTTACCCTCCTGGTGGGTCAGATGTCAATGAAACCTGGTATGTGTGGGCACGGCGCTTGAATAGGGAAGAGAGGAGTACCGGGGGGGTGCGGAGGTTTGTGGAAGGTCAGATGCTAGGGCCCTGCTAGGTGACAGCATGTGGGGTGGAGGTTACAATCTGAGGGGTGACAGCATGGTTAAGTACAGAGAGAAGACAGGGAGCACTTACCCAGGCAGAACGGAGTACGGCGTTCATCTTCTTGCGGCATTGCACCACCCGTCCTCTTGTGGACGGTGCTGGCACTGACTAGTGCTGCCATCGTCTCCCAGCCTGAGGGTAGATTGTTGACCTTCCCTCCTCCACAGCACCCAACATTCTGGTTAGGGCCCCCTCTGTGAAGTATGCAGCTGGCTTCTTCGCTGCCATCCTCCTGACTTGAATAAGAACAAGTGCTGTGGAGCTGTTTAAATGCAGCACCCCCTTGCTTAAAGTGCCCAGACAGGCCTCGGGGCAGGCAAATCAGATACTTTGCACCTCAGGCACAATGATTTTCACGTGGGGAAACATTTTTCCCCCCAAAGTGCCTGAAAATTGCGGTCCTGATTGTGCCACCAGGCCACTTAGCCAAATTTGGGGGAAATTCTACCTGATGTGTTGCTGTGAAGAGACATTATTCTTTTTAAAGAAAGTGGGATGTTACATTGTTATTTTATTCCAAAATCAATCAGGGACTATATAACTCATGCATATATTTAACCATATATATAGTCAGAATGCTACATCACTCACTACTGCACTACCGCATTGTACCATTCTGCACAACATGGAGACCTGGAAAAATACCTGGGGAAAATGGTGTGATTTTTTCTGGGAGCCACAAGACACAACAGAGACTATTGAACAAAGAAATTTCACCTTCTACACACAGGCCTCAGCTTACCCACTCAGCCATCCTCCTACTCTCATCTTCACTGCAAGCTGATGGTTCTACATCTGATACAAACAATGACAAAAGCTCCCAATCATTTAATATGGCAATAGAATACAAAGCACCAGGAATGGTCGATACACCACTCAAAAAAATTGGTCTACAGAAGTAAAATAATAGGATCCAGCAGCTGCAATTCTTTGAAGTATGGAGTGTGTGCCATTTAATGTGCTAAACAATGTCTCCAAGATGAGAATTGAGTAATAACAAAAACCCCATGGTACATCACCAATTTCATGGTCAAGTTCCCAGTGCCCCATACCATTTAGCAAAAGCAAACCCTTGTAAAAACTTGTTGTATCACCACATACTTTTACTAATGTTAACCCCCGTAACAGCAATTAGGTTATGTATTAAAGAGTACAGAAGTCCAATATATGTACTCATTGCCCTTCCCTCGGTGGCCTGTGCCAACTATATAGTGTGGAACCGCAGTTACAGATAGGCAGGTTCCTTTCACCAAAAGACATTACTGGACCAGTTGAATTTCTAACAGCTGCACAGTAGCTTTGTGCTCATTTTCTGGTGCTTGCCTCCAGATAGATAATAGATTGGGGAATAAGGCACATAGTTTATGCCCTCCAGGTTCACCTGAAGCTCCCAGTACCCTGATCTGAGGTTGGGTTGAATGTACACCTTAAAATGCCGAAAAAAGCTTGAAGTGTGAATGAAATGTCATCGTTTCACATCATTCCTCGTCTAGTCTTGATGTTGCACTTGCAAAATAAAAGGATCCCTGATTTGCGACATTATAGGTTGTTCCCTCAGCTGAGGCTCTTCAACTTCTTTGTTGTTTTTGCACTTAGAATAATTGAAACGCTTTGCAAATATAGTATTTCCGATATTTAAATTGTATCCGGTTATTTAAATTGTTCAATATATTCTTTAAAATAGTGTTTATCCTAATTAAATGTGGTGCCATATAAATGGTGATGTTCATAAGAATCAATCACACTGACATGATCCAGCACTTAGCCTCCAAAAATCAGCGAGATCTTTCCTGCTGGTTTCAGACTACGTTTTAAAGCTGAGATTTAACAAATCTTTCAAGTCTAAAAGGAATACCAGGCTGTGTCTGTACAGTGTGTCCGTCACTTTCATCTTGTTAATAAATAATAGCAATGATCCCAGTCTTGTTGTATTATTCATACCAAACCTTTCAGATTCTGCAGAGTGAAACTCAGAGAGAGGGGAATGTAGAATCAAATTCAAGCTCTATGTAAGTCCAGTTTCATATTGAATTACATAGAAGGCAAATTTAACTTAGCCCGCCCATCGGGAAATTGATGGGATTTGCTGATTTTACGCACTCTACATTAAAGGCAAAAGGGATTAATATTGAGCCGAATATATAACCAATGCTTCTCTCATTCCGAGCATATTCAGTTAAAATTGCCACCATAGAATCTATCCATATAGCATAACTGGTCTGGTTATTGTTCATAATCCACAAAACTCTTTCCATTCTAATCATCTCTGCTCCTGCTGCCCTTGTGACCCTCTATTTCCAGCAATCTTCTGTAGGTATATGACCATCTTTTTCTTTCTTCACCTTACAAAGTTGACACTTCCATGCTTTGTACCGGGAGCTATCCACCATTGAGACACAAGGGGCTGGATTCTCCGCCGACGGAATGCTCCGTTTCCCCGACGGCATGGGGCTGCCCCTCAATGGGAAACCCCATTGACTGGCCGGCGTAACAGAGCATCCCGCTGGCAGGGTGAAACGGAGATATGGCGCGGAGGGGCGGAGACTCCAGCCCAAGATTTTCCGTCAGTGTTACGACACCCTAGCCTAGCGTGCCGTCAATTCCAGCTCCACATGCCCCGCAGTCACAAGTGAATTAACCAATAATTCATATAAAAATACCCGAAATCTTTGGCCCTTGGCTGCCCAATAATTACAGTCAACAGTGTTGTATGTTGAATCACAATTACTCTTCATTTATAACTAGAACGACTATGAAATATACAGTAAACACAGCTACTTAATGTCGAGCCAATACTTGACTCCCCTTTAACTGCCCCACCCTCTACCCACACACAAGACAAACAGACACAGAAGGGGGAAGGGGAAAAAATAATAAGGATTAAGGGAAATAGATAAGAGCCCTTGCTTAATAAGATGATGGGTTCTTTAGTGCACTTCCTTCACAGCTTGAGTGTGGATTAAAGTTTCTGGAATACAGCATGTAATGATCTTCTTTGCAGCTCAGCAGTATATCTTATTCACAGCTTTTCCAGGAAAGTCCTCTGGCTTCACATCAACCTGTTCTTCGAAGAGTGTCAGATTCTGGTCTCTGTTTGCACATCAGCCTCTTTCTTGCAAAAAGGTTACCAGATTCAGGTCTCTGCTTCACATCAGCCCTTTATGGAGAGAGAGAGAGCTTCTTTACTGGATTTCTCGAGATAATTGATCAGATCTTTGAGAGAGAGAGAGAGAGAGAGTTAGAACTCCTCCATCCAGGCTTCAAAACCAAAGTGAAACTAAACCCAGCCTTGTGACGCTGAGGAACATGTCAGTGGGACCAGACCAATCACTACTGGCCACCGGGCAGAGCACAGACACTTGGGCCAATTCATTGACCATGAGCCAAGTCAATTAAAGCGAGTTATCACTGATTCATTACTCATCCAGGGATCAAAATGGTGATAGCAAAAATGAAAGAAAGGGGAAATAAGGGATGTGGTATTATTGGTATTACGGTACCTGATAGGCTAAAGCACCATTGGTGGAAACTGTATGCTTTCTATTGGTTAGAATATATAATAGCTCCGCCCTGCTAGGCGGGGTATAAGAACCAGTGCCGCCCCAGCAGCCTTCATTCTGTACCTGAGCTGCTGGGGGAAACATCTAGTTTATTAAAGCTTTCAGTTGGACTACAACCTCGCTTTAGTGGTCATTGATCGTGCATCAAGGGAATAAACAGGAAACAAACAGGAGGGACTATTCCACCAGGAACTGATCCACTCTTGTCGGAGGGGCTGGAAAATGGGGAGCTGTAGGCAGCTTGTTTTCATTTTTTGACCAATATACCTAACTGTCCATTTTGAACATAAAGATATTTTAAGTGGTTAACCTCAGCTCAAGGAAGACAGAGATAGTCCACCAAATTGACTATACCTCACCTTTTGATAATAATCGTTTATTGTCACACGTAGACTTCAATGAAGTCTATATGTGAAAAGCTCCTAGTTGCCACAATCCAGCGCCTGGTCGGGGAGGCCGGTATGGGAATTGAACCCACGCTGCTCGCTGCTCGCATTGTTCTGCATTACAAGCCAGCTGTTTAGCTCACTGTGCTAAACCAGCCCTATGATCAGCATTTAAAAGTAAATATATTTATTCAAATTTTCAACGATTTTCAACAAAACACTCCCACCAGAAAAAAAAGAATAAAGCACAAAACAAGCGAAAATTATACATGAGATTTCCAACAAAGTACAATAACCCCAATTTAACAAATAAACACGCCAGTAAGGAAGACGCCCCACTCGAACCTAAACAAAACAGAAAAATCAAACGCCACCCCCCCTCCCCTCCCCCCCCCCCCCCCCCCCCCCCCCCCCCCCCCCAGGTTGCTGCTGCTGCGAGAAAGTCTAGGAACAGTTGCCACTGCCTGGAGAACCGAGAAAGTCTAGGAACAGTTGCCACTGCCTGGAGAACCCCTGCACAGACCCTCACAAGGCAAACTTTAACCTTTCCAGCTTGATGAACCTTGCCATGTCGTTAATCCAAGCTTCCACACTTGGGGGCTTCGCATCCCTCCACATTAGTAGGATCCTCCGCCGGGCTACCAGGGACACAAAGGCCAGAACACCGGCCTCTTTCGGCTCCTGCACTCCCGGCTCGTCCGATACCCCAAATAATGCTATCCCCCAGCTCGGCTTGGCCCGGGTGTTCACCACTTTGGATATCGTCCTCGCAAAGCCCCTCCAGAATCGCTCCAGCACCAGGCATGTCCAGAACATGTGGGCGTGATTTGCTGGGCTCCCCGAGCACCTCACACACCTGTCCTCCACCCCAAAAAACCTACTCATCCTCGCCCCCGTCATATGCGCCCTATGGACAACTTTGAACTGTATTAGGCTGAGCCTGGCGCAAGAGGAGGAAGAATTAACCCGACTCAGGGCATCAGCCCACAGATTTTCATCCAGCTCCTCCCCCAGCTTACCCTTTAACTCCTCCACCGAGGCCTCCGAGGCCTCCTGTAGTTCCTGATAGATCACCGAGACCTTGCCTTCTCCGACCCATACACCCGAAATCACCCTGTCCTGAATCCTTCGTGCTGGGAGCAGCGGAAATTCCTTCACATGCTGCCTCACAAATGCCCTCACTTGCATGTACCTAAAAGCATTCCCGGGAGGTAACCCAAATTTCTCCTCTAGCGCCCCTAGGCTCGCAAAAGTCCCATCGATGAATAGGTCCCCCATTCTTTTAATCCCAGCCTGCTGCCAGCTCAGAAACCCCCCATCCATCTTACCCGGAACAAACCTGTGGTTCTCTCGTATCGGGGACTAGACCGAGGCCCCCACCTCGCCCCTATGTCACCTCCACTGCCCCCAGATCTTCAGAGTCGCTGCCACCACCGGACTCGTGGTGTACCTTGTCGGCGGAAGCGGCAACGGTGCCGTCACCAGCGCCCCCAGACTCGTACCCACACAGGACGCCACCTCCAGCCTCTTCCACACCTCCCCCTCTCCCTCCATTACCCACTTACGGATCATCGCCACATTAGCTGCCCAATAATAGCCACATAGATTCGGCAGCGCCAGCCCCCCCCGTCCCTGCTATGCTCCAAAAACACCCTCTTCACCCTCGGGGTCTTATTCGCCCATACAAATCCCATAATACTCCTGCTTACCCGTTTAAAAAAAGCTTTGGGGATTAGGATGGGCAAGCACTGGAACACAAACAGGAACCTCAGGAGGACCGTCATCTTGACCGACTGCACCCTACCCGCCAGGGAGAGTGGCAGCATCTCCCATCTCTTGAAGTCCTCCTCCATCTGTTCCACCAACCGTGTTAAATTGAGCTTGTGCAGGGCCCCCCAGCTCCGAGTTACCTGGATCCCCAGGTATCGGAAGCTCCTCTCCGCCCTCTTCAGCGGCAGCTCATCTATCCCCCTTCCCTGGCCCCCCGCATGCACCACAAAGAGCTCACTCTTCCCCACATTGAGCTTATAGCCCGAGAAGTCCCCAAACTCCCTAAGAATCTGCATAACCTCTGAAGTGTTGGGTACTCTGAGACACAGACGAACCAACATGGTTGCGAATGGTACAACGCAGTTTTATTTGATTTAACTATTGACATAGTAAACTCTGGTACTCAGCACATGGTGACTCTGTGAGTGGCTGGCAATGAGGTCTGTGCCCTGAGCCGTCTCCTGATGGACTGGCCAGGAAGTGTCGTGTTCCTTGTTTTGTACTGTGTATGCTCTTGTCTGTGATTGGCTGTCGTGTTGTGTTTGCTAATTGGTCCGTTGATATGTCCATCATTATGTATGTGTGTATGTGCTGTGATGTTCACTTGAATATCATGACAACCTCCGCCATCCCCGCCACTGGGTCTGCAACATATAACAACAGGTCATCAGCATATAACGACACCCGGTGTTCCTCCCCCCCCGGACCAATCCCCTCCAGTTCCTAGACTCCCTCAGTGCCATGGCCAGCGGTTCAATTGCCAGTGCAAACAACAAGGGGGATAAGGGACACCCCAGCCTCGTCCCGCGGTACAACCTAAAGACTCCGACCTCTGCCGGTTCGTAGCCACACTCACCACTGGGGCCCTATATAACAGCCTGACCCATCTTATGAACTCTTCCCCGAACCCAAACCTCCCAAGCACTTCCTAGAGATACTCCCACTCCACCCGATCAAAGGCCTTCTCCGCGTCCATAGCCGCCACTACCTCCACTTCCCCCTCCACCAAGGGCATCATAATCACATTTAAGAGCCTCCGCACATTCGTGTTTAACTGCCTGCCCTTCACAAACCCCGTCTGGTCCTCCTGGATCACCCCCAGGACACAGTCCTCAATCCTCGTAGCCAGCACCTTCGCCACCAACTTAGCGTCTACATTGAGGAGCGAGATCGGTCTATACGATCCACATTGCAATGGCTCCTTATCCCGCTTCAAAATCAACGAGATCAGCATCCGGGACCTTGTCGGGGGCAGGGTCCCCTCCTCCCTCGCCTTATTAAAAGTTCTCACCAGCAACGGGCCCAGCAGGTCCACATACTTTCTGTCCGGTCCCGGGGCCTTCCCCGCCTGCATGCTCCCCAATCCTTTAACCAGCTCCTCCAGCCCAATCGGCGCCCCCAAACCAGCCACCTGCTCCTCCCCCACCCTCGGGAACCTCAGATGGTCCAAGAATCGCCACATCCCCTCCCCCTCTCCAGGGGCTCAGACCTATACAGATCTCCTTAGAAGTCCCTAAATACCTCGTTGATTCTCACCGCACTCCGCACCGTATTCCCCCCTCTATCTCTAATTCCACCAATCTCCCTCGCTGCCTCCCTCTTACGAAGCTGATGTGCCAGCATCCGGCTCGCCTTCTCCCCACACTCATATACCGCCCCTGCATTTTCCTCCACTGCGCCTCTGCTTTTAACGTGGTCAATAGATCAAATTCCATTTGGAGGTTTCATTGCTCCCTAAGCAGCCCCTCCTCGGGGTCCTCTGCATAGCTCCTGTCCACCCTTAATATCTCCCCCACCAATCTCTCCCTCTCCCTCCTCTCTCTCTCTTCTCCCTATGGGCCATAATGGAAATGAGCTCTCCCCTAACCACCGCCTTCAGAGCCTCCCAGACTACCTCCACCTGCACCTCCCCATTGTCGTTGGCCTCCATGTATTTTTGAATACCCCCCCGGATCCGCCGGCACACCACCTCATCTGCCAACAGTCCCACATTGAGGCGCCACAACGGGCGCTGGTCCCTCTCGTCCCCCAACTCCAGCTCCACCCAATGCGAGGCGTGATCCGAAATGGCTATAGCCGAATATTCCGTTCCCTCCACTTTCAGGATTAGTGCCCTACTCATTATAAAGGAATCTATCCGGGAATAGGCTTTATGGACGTGGGAGAAAAAAGAAGATTCTCTGGCCACCGGCCTGGCAAACCTCCACGGATCCACTCTCCCCATCTGGTCCATAAACCCCCTGAGCACCTTGGCCGCAGCCGCCTCTTACTATGATCAGCATTTTGACCATCAATGGCACAATCCTGAAGATGGCAGAGAAATTCATCTACCTTGGAAGTAAATTCTCCACAAATGTCTGCTTTGACAACTAGATAGCTCGGCAGTTACCTGTTAGTGCAAGACGCTGCGGAGGAAACAAAATACCAAACTAACAATAACACTTACTGTGTACAAAGTTGTGATAATACCTCCCCTCCTATATGCCTGTGAGACATATACTAACTACACTAGCAGTTGGACAGGATCCACATGAGATGCATTCGGAACATCACGGACATCAGATGGGGGAACAAAGTGACAAAACATTGAGGTACTTCAGAGCATAAGTGTCTGGAGCTGAAGTATTCATCATCAGAGCCCAGCTCAGATGGAGTGGACATGTGGTGCTTATGACTGAAAATAACATTTTTAAGGTGATCATGTATTCACAACTTAAACCTGGGCACTACCAGCGAGTTAAACTGGTTAACTTTCAAGGAATCCTTGAAGATGAATCTCAGGAAATGTGACATGTCCACCACAAGAAAACAAAAGCACAAGGAAGAACTGCCATGGGAGCGATCTCCAGCAACGATGTTGCTTCCTTCAAGCCGCAAATAATCCAGCAGCAAAGGACATGAGAAGCAAGCTAGAAAGACAGTGCAGTCCTAATAAAATCAGACAATCCACCCTTGCGCGCACTGTGGAAAGCCATGTGGGTCTGCAAGCAGATTCCACAGCCACATTAGAATGCACAACAGATGACTCTACCTGTATGACAACAAGAGAAAACTGATGATTTAGATGGCGAGTTGTGTCTCCCTGGGTATATTGAACATGTGGTGTAGTCATGGCCGCTGCCAATTTTGCACTACCGCCCAAACCAAATTCCCAAACACTTACACTGAGTGACACATAGTCCACTCAAACATTATTGTCAACCAGCAGGGGTCAGCGAACCAAATCATATGCATTTTGAATAATCCCAAGTCTAAGCACTAGCTAACTCTATAATTTTTACATATCGTTTCAGGAGGTCTATAACCTCAATTATCTACACAAAGTTCTCTATTTATCGAAATGCAACTTCTTATGTCTCATTTTTCTTCGGTGAAACAAAAAATAAGTCGTCTGAGTTTCAGATTCTGCCTGGAGAAGATTATTGTATTCTATCTTATCTTACATGGTTTGAAATGTCAGTAAACAGACCTCATCTGAATCAAACTGTATTGGAAGTTTCTTTGAAACATACCCCCAAAGTAGCTTTCAATGAAAGGCCACAATCAGATTGAATCATAGTAAAACTCTACCCTTTGACTTGGAGAAGCTCCACCTTATGTTACGTTAGGTTTATAGGACATCCGTGAAGATTGATATTTAATACCTGGACTCCTTCCACAGTGTGAGCCAATATAATAGATGACACAGTCTTAATGTAATTCAAGGTCACTCCATAGACTTGCTGTTCCAAGCATTTAGTGACCCACTTAGCAATGGGGTGTTATTCCATCTTCTTCTTTGACTGTCCTGGATTTTTAGAAATGGAACTATGCTGACATCACTAACGCACACCAAAAGCTTTCATATCTCTGATATGATTATATATCAGAAGCACTCTGTGAGGGAAAGTACAATCACAGACTGACCTATCGCCCGATCCCATGCTTTGGAGGTAAGCTGGGAGGCCCCAATACAGTTATTGTTTCAACTGTGAACTCAAAAGGAGATAGTGAATAATATTGATGCACTTTCCTGAATTCTGCTTCTACAAGAAAACTAGTAATATTGTGTCAGTTATATTTTCTGCAAACCCTTCTCTTCTGTCAATCTTCTCTGTGCTATCCTTTCACATATATCACTCAAGACTGAAGCCTGTGATGGCCGTACATCATTAATGTGGCTGACAGACTTAGTCCATCAGGATTAAAAATATATTGCTATGTTAGTATGTCAACATAAGTCACTGAGTCATTATGTTTTTCTAATATTTCCTTTATCTCAAGCTCCTACACAATTTGATCTGAATTGCTTAATTTGTGCTGATACTACCATTCTATGTTAAAAGTCCTGGTTTGTTTTTAACAGTTGATATTTGAATGCAGTGATAGGCACCAAAGGTGGACAACAGAGACTAACTGTAATATATGCACTACGAGAAGTGTGGGCTGTGAAGTATATCATTGGCTGCATGATATCTCAAGGTTCATATGTAACTCCAATTACTATTTATATTTAGCATTCTAATTTTATCATCGTATCAATCTATCCAGGTAATGTGACCCAGTCGACCCTTGTTACATTGTAATAATAATAATAATCTTTATTGTCACAAATAGGCTTACATTAACACTGCAAGGAAGTTACTGTGAAAAGCCCCTAGTCGCCACATTCTGACGCCTGTTTGGGTACACAGAGGGAGAATTTAGAATGTCCAAATTACCGAACAGCACGTCTTTCTGGATTTGTGGGAGGAAACAGGAGAACCCGGAGGAAACCCACGCATACACGGGGAGAATGTGCAGACTCCACACAGACAGTGACCCAAGCCGGGAATCGAACCTGGGATCCTGGAGCTGTGAATCAACAGTGCTAACCACTGTGCTACCTTGCCGGCCAAGTAGGCAGATATGTTCCACTAGGTTGCTGATTTTCCATTGACTTCGCAGTTGTTGGTTTTGGACATGACCACACCAGAATCTATCTCATGCTGTTGTTTTCTTGGCTTGCTATGAAATTGGCACAGCATGGTGCAAAAGCAAAAAAGGCTGATGATGCCACAGTGAATGTAATTGCTGTTCAGAAGGCAGAACGAGGGGATGGATATCCATCATGGTTTTACTATATTAAAAGTACTAAATAGTGCTATATATCTACTATATAGAAACTATTTTTTTTTCAATTTAGAATACCCAATTCTCTCTTTTTTTCCAATTAGGGGCAATTTAGCGCAGTCAATTGACCTACCCTGCACATCTTTGGATTGTGGGGGCGAGACTCATGCAGGCATGGGGAGAATGTGCAAACTCCACGTGGACAGTGACCCAGGGCTGGGATCGAACCCGTGACCTCGGCACTGTGAGGCAGCAGTGTTACTAACCTATATTAGCTGATTATAAATGTAAATTTAGTATGTATGTAGTAAGGGCAGCACGTTGGTGCAGTGGTTAGCACTGCTGCCTCACGGCACCAAGGACCCAGATTTGATGCCGGCCCCGGGTCACTGACTTTGTGTAGTTTGCACATTCTCCCCGTGTCTGTGTGGGTCTCTCCCCTCCAACCCAAAGATGTGCAATGTAGGTGGATTGGCCACGCTAGATTGTCTCTTAATTGGAAAAATGAAAATAATTTTTAAAAATGTAAATACAGTAAAATGAGATACACAACTCCAATAAATGATTCAAAAATGTTAACAGACATGACAAAGGCTCATATACAACCGGTTTAATTTTTGAGATCCACATTTGTATATTTTTAATTAAACGGGGATATTGTAGTTTGCGAGTTATCCTGGGAGTGGGGCTAACAACCTGGCTTGTGTTATGATGCACGATGGATTCAACAATCTCCTTTTATCCAAAACTTCAGTCCCAGAACCAGAGCCAAAATTGTCTCAGAGTGCCTTGTTGTGTTATGTAATTTGGAATAACACAAGCTGCCACTTGATGCAGTTTTGAATAAAAGATGCTCCAGACTTTGAAGTGAGTTCAGTGTGTTTAATTGAACTATTAGCACAGTTCTCAATGAGTTTGACTCTCTGCTAATCTAATTGTAGTAACTCAGTCTAACTGAACCAGCCTTGCCCTAAGCCATGTGCTGGGGTGTGATGCTGAGGATACACCTTGTCTCACTCTGGAGATGTTAGTCTGTGGAAAGAGGCGGGATGTGAGTGCCTTATCCCTTTTATAGTGAGATACCACCTCTGAGTGTCCTGACTGCTCACTGGTCATGTCCTATTCTATGTGTTCATCAGCTGCATGTTTGGATATCATGACATCTCCCCTTTTTTATATTTTGTTGACGTATGTGAATGTATTTACATGTGCATGAGTCTGTCTAACATGACTGACGGAGGACAACAGAACAGAGCAAACAAAACAAACGTTCATAAGTCCAGTCTCTGAGGCTTGCGTCTGATCCTGGTCGACCGCCGGAGAGGTGGCGGAGGAGACGACGGCGCCTTGACAGGCGGGATGGAAGCCTGACTGGTGGTCTCGTGGTGCGAGGTATCAGGAGGTGGCAATTCAACAGATGGAAATGGAGCAGAAAGTGGTTGCGGGCAGACAACTTTGCTCAGTGCCCGTCGATTCCTTCACACGATGGAGCCATCAACCATACGTACAACATAAGAGCGGGGCGCGGCCTGTCGAACAATGACAGCCGGGGCAGACCACCCACTATCCAGTATCTTGATCCTGACAGTGTCTGCCGGGGACAGCACGGCCAGATCGGTGTCATGGGCATCATAGCCCTGCTTTTGACGGTCTCTGAGCTGCTGCATATTCTGCAGCACCGGGAGGTGATCCAGGTTTGGCAGGTGTATGGCTGGAAGCATCGTCCACAGGTCCCTGTTCATCAGGAGTTGAGCCAGCGACATGCCAGTGGACAATGGAGTTGCCCTGTACGCGAGCAGTGCAAGGTGTATGTCGGAAGCAGAGTCCGCGGCCTTGCAGATGAGCTGTTTCACAATGTGCACCCCTTTCTCGACTTTTCCATTGGACTGCGGATAGTGCGGACTGGAGGTGACATGCTGGAAATTGTATGACCTGGCAAACGTGGACCATTCTCGACTGGTAAAGCACAGGCCATTGTCGCTCATGACGGTGTTTGGGATGCCATGCCTTGAGAACGTCTCCTTACAGGCTTTGATGATGGTCCGAGAGGTGAGATCCGGGAGCTTCAGCACCTCAGGGTAATTCGAGAAATAGTCGATGATCAATACGTAGTCGCGACCATTCGCATGAAAGAGGTTGATGCCAACCTTGCACCACGGAGAGGTCACTATGTCATGCTGTTGGAGCGTGTCCTTGCTCTGCGCTGGCTGGAACCGCTGACAGGTAGCACAGTTCAGGACCATGTTTGTGATGTCCTGGCTGATGCTGGCCAGTAGACAGCTTGCTGGGCTCTGCACCCAGGTGTCCCTCATGAATCTGGCGCAGCACCAAGCTCTGGAGATTGAGCGGAATGACAATCCTATCCAGCTTGAGGAGGATACCATCAATCACCGTCAGGTCATCCTTCACATTGTAAAATTGTGGGCACTGCCCTTTCTGCCAGCCATTGGTGAGGTTGTGGATGACGCGCTGCAAGAGGGGGTCTTTGGCTGTCTCATCACGGATGAGAACTACCTTCTCATCTATCGCTGGGAGAGTGCTAGCACACAGCCGCACCTACGATTCGATGTGCTGGATGATCTCCAGCGGCTCACAGGGCGAGGTGACGGAGCGGGACAATGCATCAGCGATGATGAGCTCCTTGCTAGGTGTGTACACCAAGTTGAAGTCATACCTCCTAAGTTTAAGCAGGATTCTCTGCAACCGAGGCGTCATGTCGTTCAGATCCTTGTGGATGATGTGGACCAGGGGCCTATGATCCATCTCAACAGTAAATGTTAGCAAGCCGTAGACATAATCATGAAATTTGAGGATGCCGGTGAGAAGACCCAAGCACTCCTTCTCAATCTGAGCATATCTGGTTTCAGTGGGCTGTGGTGATGTGCATCACTGTAAATACACAAGGGATTAATGTAAATACATTACGACTAAGTAAACACTAGAGGGAGCACGAGAGACGTCATGACATGCAGACATACAGCTAATGAAAACATAGAATAGGATACGACCAATGGGCAGTCAAGACACCCAGAGGTGACACTACCACAAGGGGGCATTACACAACCCATATATAAGGACAGGGCACACATGCTCTGTCTCTTTCCACAGGCGACACTTAGAGAGTAGGACAGGGGTAGATCAGAAGCATCACACCCACCACGTGGCTTAGCGCAGACTGGCTAGTTAAACTGAGTTACTATAGTAAGATTAGCAGGAGGGTCAAACTCATAGAGAACTGTGCTAATGGTTCAATAAATCACATCGAACTTACTTCAACATCTGGAGTATCTTTTGGTCAAAGCTGCATCGAGTTGTAGCCTGTGTTATCCCAGAGTACATAGCACAACATGGTACCAGTAGTGCCTGTTGAATCTATATATTTCAACTCAGCAAGATCCGTGACTACCAGCAACAGCACCCAGGCAACATGATCGAGATTCCGGTTCCTCAGCAGTTCAGGTACCATGGCAATCTCAGTGCCAACTGGCGTGCATTCAAGCAGAGATTTGAGATTTGCATGATAGCATCCGACCTAGATGGCGTGGCCGATGCTGAGAAGATAGATCTTCTACTCACCATTGTGGGTGAAAGTGCAACAGAAATCTTCAACTCCTTCAGGTACTCCAAAGGGCAGGAGAAGAGAGACTTCCAGACCGTCCTGGACAAGTTTGAAAACTACTACGAGGTGAACACAACAGAAATCGGTAAAACTGGCGCCTATACTCACTGAGAGGCAAAGGTAGGCTTGCAACTGAAGCAAACGGCAATTTTGATTGGCAGCCATCTTGCGCAAGGAGACGCACATGCGCAGTTCCCGAGAAGACGCAAACCGGCAAAACAGTGTTTTGCGCTGTGCGCGAGAAGCCGCGCATGCGCAGTTGCGAAAAGAGTGCACAGTGAAGGAAAAGCGATCTGCGCATGCGGTATCCATTCCTACGCTCTACGTCACAAGCGCCATGACGTCAGAGGTCCCGGACCATGCCCACTTAAAGGGGAAATGTCTGAAAATAGTGGGGGGGAAATTTAAAGCCAGAAAACACAATTCTTTCACCTGGAACGACAGCACAATGCCTGAACTTCGACCAGTAGCGAAAGTAACCTCTGCAGAACCCTGCAACAAACAGCTAGCACCGCCCTAAGAGATGATTTAGTCCTTGAAGACTACGACTCAGAAGATGATTTCATCATTGGATGTGGCGACCTCAGTACCAAATCCGAACCGCAACGAGGTGTGTTGTACATTGAAGCATCTGACACAGTCATGGACGAGTTCTTCGGATTTGAGGATCCTCAGCCCAGCATAGACGACATCCCGACCCATGAGTACAGGATTCTGCTGCGGCCTGATGCCAAGAGACAGAGAGCGGTACAAGCCCACAAAGAGCGGCCTGACGCCAAGAGAGTGGTCCACGCACCACGAAGAGTCCCCGACTCCACACAGAGAGTGGTCCACGCACCACGAAGAGTGCCCGGCTCCGGACAGAAAGCATTGACAGACTCCACGATGGAATCAACGCAAGACTCCAGAGCGCAGTCCTTGCATGAACAAGACCATGAAGGTCTAGCAACCTTATCTGAGCAACCAGCAGCAGACGATGCAAGTCTGGCACGCTCAAGTGCACAGCAAGACGACTATGACAGTCTACCACACTCACGTGAGCAACAAAAAGACTATGGCAGTCTACCCAGATTATTTGAGCCACCAGAAGAGGACTCTGACAGTCTACCCAGCTCATCTAACCGACAAGAAGACACTGTAGGTCTAACCACTGTATGTGCCTGTATGTGCGACAAAGGCTTCACAATTTCCAGACAAGGTGTGCGACGTCTCAGCGAGACTGACAGATCTCAGCTAGTATGTACAGAGGCACTCGACAATCAAAGTGAGGCTACTAGTGACTCCAATGACACCACATATATTCAAACCTCATCTACTCGAGCCTCTCCACAAGAACCTGAAATGACTCCAGACGGGGAGCATCAAGAAACCAAAGGTGATTCAGGTGAACCGGACATGACTCCAGACGGGGGGCACCGAGGAATCAGAGACGGCACGCTCAGTGAAACAGCAGATGCCACAAAGGACACTTACACAAGTAACTTTGTGAAGGACTCGAATTCTCCACTCGGTGTGGTCATTGAGCGCAACAAAAACGACAACAAAGACAACAAGAAGCATACCAGAGGCAACAAACACAACAAGCACGTCAATAACAACAGTGACAACAACAATAGAACAACAACTGGTACGTCATGGTACAACTCTGCCCATGAAGGACAATGTTACTGCTCAGCTCAGAACAATGGCGAGAGTGCAAACATACCATGGCATGTCAACGCATCTTACCAATTCACATTTGCTACACTACGGACAAGCAAATCATGTCTTCAAGAACACCGATTGTCACAAAACAAAACGCTTCTACAATGTAAGAAATATTACAGCCAATGTGTGCACAGCAAGATCCCACAAACAGAAATGTGACACTGACCAGATCATCTGTTTAAGTGGTGTAGCTTTGGGGTTAAATATTGGCCAGAGCCGGGGGGGTGATGGACAGGGTATATAGGAGGTGGAGGGAAGTGGGGCTGGTCAAGGTGAGGGATTTGTATTTGGGGTAAGGGTTCGCCAGTCTGGAGGAGCTAATGGAGAGGGTAGAGCTGCTGAGGGGTAGTGAGCTCAGCTATCTGCAGGTTAGGGACTTTGCATGAAAGATCTGGAGGGGGTTCCCTAGCTTGCCAGGATACACCCTGCTGGAGCGACTGCAGCTTCCGGATGTGGAAGGGGAGGGAAAAATTGGGGATATATATAAGTGGCTGGGGGAGTAGGGAGGCGAGCGGGTGGTAAAGATCAAGGAGAAATGGGAAGTGGAGTTGGGAATGGAGATCAATTGAGAAGTATGGAGTGAGGCACTGCAAAGGTTAAACGGGACCTCCTCTTGTGCAAGGATGAGCCTGATACAGTTTAAGGTGGTGCACAGGGTGCATATGACTCGGGCGAGAATGAGTGGGTTCTTTCAGGGGGTAACAGGTGAGTGTGAGAGGTGGGGGCGGGGGCCAGCGAATCACACGCACATTTTTGGGGTTGCGAAAAATTGGGAAGATTCTGGACAGGAGTGTTCGCAGTCTTAACCAAGATAGTGGAGGAGGAGGTGGACCCGGACACTTTGGTGCCAATATTTGGGGTTTCAGAGAAGCTGGAGCTCAGGGAGAGGAGGAAGGCCGATGTCCTGGCCTTCGCCTCTCTGATTGCACGGCGACAAATTTTGTTGGAGTGGCGGTCGGAATCGCCACCGGGGGTAGCAGCATGGTTGGGTGACCTGTATGACGTCCTGCGGCGAGAGAAGATAAAGTATGAGTTAAGGGGCTCAGCAGGGGAGTTTGAGAAAAGGTGGGGGATGTTTGTGACCGTGTTTGAGGAGCTGTTTGTCGCAGGCGGGTGGGGGGGTGGGTAATGGGGAGAGAGGGGCTTAAAAAGGGGAGAAATTTGTACAGACTGTATAGTTGATTGTTGGGAAGTATGTTTCCCGGGGTGTTTACTTGCTGTAACCTACTTTGATACATGTGTGTAATAAAATACGTTTTTAAAAATAAATATTGGCCAGAACACCTGGGAGAACATCTGCCGCCCTCTTCAAAATATTACTTTGGAATCTTTCAGGTCCATTTGAGAGACAGACCAGGGGCAGAATTTTAACAATATTGCACAGAGTGCTGGATCAGGCTGTGTGAAACTCACTGGATTCACAGGTGCCTTTTCTTGCCTGATTAAAGACCACTCTGCGTAATTTCAATGTGCTGGCGGGGATTACACAGCCAACTGGGAGCTCTAAACACGCCGGCAACTCTGGGATTCTGAGATCAGTGCACCCTCGATCTCAGTTACAATCAAGGACCCTTTATCCACCTACCATGGAGATCGGGACCCAACTCTGCCCCCATGGAGATCAGGACACCCCCACCACCCCACAGAGATCAGAGCACCCCCCCCCCCCCCCCACCAACATCACCAAAATCAGGACAACGCCCCTTACGGAGATCAGGGGCGAGATTCTCCGACCCCCCCCCCGACGGGTCGGAGAATCGGCGGGAGCTGGCGTGAATCCCGCCCCCGCCGGTTGCCGAATTCTCCGGCACCGGAGATTCGGCGGGGGCATGAATCGCGCCGTGTGGGTTGCCCCCCCCCCCCCCCCCCCCCCCGGCGATTCTCCGGGCCGAAGTCCCGCTACTAGAATGCCTGCCCCGCCGTCGAGAATCAAACCACCTCTCTTACCGGCGGGACAAGGCGGCGCGGGCATGCTCCGGGGTCCTGGGGGGGGGGGGGGTCGATCTGGCCCCGGGGGGTGCCCCCATGGTGGCATGGCCCGCGATCGGGGCCCACCGATCCGCGGGCGGGCCTGTGCCGTGGGGGCACTCTTTTCCTTCCGCCTTCACCATGGTCTCCACCATGGCGGAGGCGGAAGAGACCCTGTCCACTGCGCATGCGTGGGGTTACCGTGAGCGGCCGCTGATGCTCCCCCGCGTGTGCTGCCCGGCAATGTCATTTCCGCGCCAGCTGGTGGGGCACCAAAGGCCTTTCCCGCCAGCTGGTGGGGTGGAAATCAGTCCGGCGCGGGCCTAGCCCCTCAAGGTTAGGGCTCGGCTGCTCAGGATGCAGAGGATTCCGCACATTTGGGGCAGCGCGATGCCGGACTGATTTGCGCCGTTTTTGGCGCCGGTCGGCGGACATCGCGCCGATTACGGAGAATTTCGCCCCAGGACTCTCTCCTCCCCACGGAGATCAAAATACCCCATCCCCCATGGAATTCGGGACAGTCCCTCTCCCCCATGGAAATCAGGACATACCCCCTCAAAGATATGGACAGCCCCCTCACCCACCCCCCTTCACAGATATCGGCACATAACCCCGCCCCCCCCACAGAGATAAGGACATGACAACACCACCCCCCCTCCCCATGGAAACACCTACCCCCACCTCCAACGGAAATCGGGAACTCCCCCGACACTCCCACAGAGATTTGGACTCCCCAGGGAGATTGGGAACCCCTGGCGGAGATAGATGGGTTCCCCCCGATCAAGATCCGCCCCCCTCCCCCAATGGAGATCTGGAGCCCCAAAGAGATCGGGAACCCCCCAGCTGACAAGGGAAACACCTGCCAACTGCCACACACAGGTGGGCAATTACCCATCATGCAAACATCAGCGCCCCCCCCCCCCCCCGCCCCCCCAACCCAAACCACACTATACCACAAGCATCGGGGTGACCCGACTCCCACCAGAAAATGTTTAAAGTCATGCACATTTAAAAATCACAAGGGGGCTGCGAGCTTCTAAATTCTCAAAGACAGAATATCGGTAATGAGAAAGCTTCAGCTCAGGCTGTCTACAGATAGCATTCAAGGACCAGTGCCGACCATGCATTTGTATTAATTATACGGAGGCTGGAGTGACCTAGCTCACACACGGAAATTCAATTTATCATTATGTAGCTGTAGCTCATGTGTGTCTCAGACAAGGAACAATAGCAAGAGAGTATGGTAGACCACTGGTCAGGTGTATCTTTATCTTACTCATGTCCAGCAGTCATTAGATAAATGGAAACGAATACGTGCTTGGCAATATTATAATTAAACATAGTGGCCAGATTATGATTGGCTAATTATATTTGTTTGTTATATATTATGTAACCCTCATTATTAGTTGTACTCTTTTGATTGGTATATGTTAATTACTTGGAAGATCAGCAAAGGTATAATTGCCCTGTATTTTCCATGATAGGATAGCACGGTTGCTTCACAGCTCCAGGGTCCCAGGTTTGATTACCGCTTGGGTCACTGTCTGTGTGGAGTCTGCACATTCTCCCCGTGTCTGCGTGGGTTTCCTCCGGGTGCTCCGGTTTCCTCCCACAAGTCCCGAAAGACGTGCTGTTAGGTGAACTGGACTGAATTCTCCCTCAGTGTACCCAAACAGGTGCCAGAGTGTGTCGACTAGGGGCTTTTCATAGTAAGTACATTGCAGTGTTAATGTAAGCCTACTTGTGACAATAAAGATTATTATTAAAGCTGACAAGCCACCTAGTGGATGCTTATCACCCCTGCTATAGCTGGATTAAAGGGGAGGATTTGCCGGCTATTCATGCCGACGGAAAAGTCCAGTCCCACGCCGGCACAGGGGTTTCCTGGCGACAAGGGGTGCTGGCACCAGGGAATCCCATTGACAATGGTGGGACCTATAGATCCTGCTGGCGGGCACCTCCCTCACTGAAAAGCACGTGGAGGGCTGGTGGAAAAATCCCACCCAAAGTTCTTGAACTGAAACTGAAAGTGTTGTCTGGTCAAGTTGGGGAATGACGTACACTATAGAAGAATAGATATAAAATTCCTACAACTACACCCCCAACCCCGCCGGCATCAGAGCACTTCCCCCACCCCACTCACTGGCACTGCCCCCCCCCCCCCCCCGTCACTGGCACCATTCCCATCTTGTTCTAAAGTCTCTGCGCCCCCCCCCCCCCCACACCAATGCATGTACCAACCCCACTACAACAACCATCGCCCCCCACCACCACACTTTGTGAGGCTCCCCAGAGGTCCCACTCCTGGCAGTGTCAACCTGGCAAGGCCACCCTAACTATGTCCCTCACCACCCGGGGGCTATCTGAGAAGTCGCGAATGGTGCTGAAAATTGTGCAGTCATCTGCAAACATCCCCACTTCTGACCTTATGATGGAAGGGAGGTAAGATCTCAAACCGACATCTCCTATGCCCAACCATCTTCAGCTGCTTCATCAATGGCCTTCCTTCCATCATAAGATTAGAAGTGGGGATGTTTGCAGATGACTGCACAATGTTCAGCACCATTCGCGACTTCTCAGATAATGAGGCCCAAATGCAGCAAGACCTGCACAATATGTAGGCTTGGGCTGACAAGTGGCAAGTTACATTCACGCCACACAAGTGCTAGGCAATGACCATCTCCAATAAGAGAGGATCTAACCACCTCTTGACATTCAATGGCATTACCATCGTTCAATCCCCCACAATCAACATCCTGGAGGTTATCATTGATCAGAAACTGAACTGGACTAGCCATATTACTACTGTGGCTACCAGGGGAGGTCAAAGGCTAGGAATTTTATGGTGAGTAACTCAACTCCTGATCCCCCAAAGCCTGTCCACCATCTACAAAGCACAAGTCAGGAGTGTAATGAAATACTCTCCATTTGCCTGGATGAGTGCAGCTCAAGGAAAAAGCAATCCATTTGATTGACACCCCATCCATAAACATTCACTCCCTGCACCACTGATGCAGCAGTATGTAACATCTATAAGATGTTTTGCAAGAACCCACCAAGGTTCCTTAGGCAGTACCTTCCAAACCCACAACCACTACCACAAGGATAGCAAACATCTGGGGAAAGCATCACGTGGAAGTCCCCCCCTCCAAGCCACTCACTATCCTGACATGGAAATACAACACCGCTCCATCACTGTCACGGAGTCAGAACCCTGGAACTCCCTCCCTAACAGCACTCTGGGTTTACCTACAACACACGGACTGCAGCAGTTCAAGCCGGGAGCTCACCGCCACCTTCTCAAGGGCAATTAGGGATGGGCAACAGATGCTGGCATTGCCAGCGACACCCCTCCCGCGAATGAATAAGAAATAAATTCTAAATTTATTGTCCATTCAGAAATTCATTGCAGGTAGATCACTCATTCACTAAAACATTCATACAAATGAACAATTAACAATCTCACAAAAGAAACATTAAAAACCGATGAAAAAGGCGAAGAAAGACAACTGAAATGATGAACAATGTAAAACCCGGTGTCACCGCAGTGCAGCACCATCTTACACTACAGAATAAAGTAGAAAATAGGCCGAATGTAGATCTTGTAGAGGGAAATTGGAAAAGAATATAAGGCCAAAGGGAAATTTTAATGAGTAACATAATGGGCAAATGAAAAATCTTTTTATAAACCAACAGAGGAAGATGACAGTTAATGGAATGGTGAGTCAATTAGGGACAAAAAGGAGAATAATCTCGTGGTGGCAAAGAGCATGACGGGTACTGAGTGAATAACTTTATTCGTTTTGTGAAGTAAAATGCAATGTCACAGTTGAAGAATGAGGAAATGCTAAATAGGTTGCTATCACTCAAAGTGAACAATTCACTCGGTTCAGATAGGATACATTTGAGGTCACTGAGGTGGAGAAACCCAGAAGCTCTGATCAGAATCTCCCAATTCTCCTTGGATGAGACACTGCTGCCAGAAGATTCTAGGATTCGCAATGTAACATCCCTTGTCCTGCTGACTGCATCGTGGAGTATCAGGCCCTGACTTTCAAGTTGCTGCTCAGACTGAGATACTAGCCGCAGAGTCTGACTTGAGCGTCTGACTTGAGGCCCATGTCACCGGCTGATGTAAACGGCAGCGGCTCCTTGCGCCAGTGAGCTGGCTTCAACCCGTTAGGGGGGATGAACTTGCGCAGCTTGGTATCTCGAGAGTGCTGGGCGCAGACGTGCATGCCTGAGGAGTGGGCATCCAGCAGCCAGGCGTACTGCAGGGAAAGTGCCTGCAATCACACCTGTGCCTGCAATCAGAGCCACATTGTCAACATGAAAGTGATGGAGTAGACCACTGCAAGCTGTATTTGTCTGCATTGCACGCTCTGCCAACCCATTGGAAGCCGGATGGTATGGAGCGGTGCGGATATGGCGTATGCCGTTCATCTTCGTGAACCTCGCAAAGTCCTCACTTGTGAACGGAGGGCCGTTGTCCGTGACCAGCACCTCGGGAGGCCATGTGTACTGAAAGATAAACGCATCTTCTTGATTGTTGTGTAGGACATTGTGCCTACCATCTTATGCACCTCTAACCCTTTAGACTGGGCATTGATTAATAGATGGAACATGGATCCTAAAAAAGGGCCGGTGAAATCTGCATGCAAGCGCGTCCAAGGCCACCCTGGCCATTCCCTGTGATGGAGGGCGCGGCCGGTGGAAGCTTCTGATGCTCCTGGCAAATGGAGCAGTTTTTGGCCAGCTTCTCAATGACGGTGTCGAGGCCTGGCCACCAGACATAACTCCGGGCCAACATTTTCATTTTGGTCACATCTGGATGCCCATTGGTATCTTGAGTATCTTAGTGTCAGCTCCTGTCCTTTTTCCAGGACAATTACACGCATCCCCCACAAGAGGATACCGTCTTCCACGCTAAATTCTGACAGCTTGGAGGAAAATGCCCACAACTCACCTGGGAGCTGTCTATGCTGCCCACCATACAGGACTATGTCCCGAACCTTTGACAGGACTGGCTCCATCTGGGTGAATTCACGGATCTGTGATGCCGTGACAGGCAAGGAGTCCATAACATTTAGTGTTGCAACCACCTCACCGGTCGTGGGGGTCAACATGGGGCCGGTCGATAAAGGCAATCGGCTCAGTGAGTCGGCATTCACTATCTGGGTTCCTGGTTTGTGTTCCAGAGAATACTCGTAGGCAGCGAGCAACAAAGCCCAGCGCTGGATCCGTGCGGAAGCAATGGGCAGTATTGGCTTATCCTCTCGGAAAAGTCCCAGCAGAGGCTTATGATCAGTCACGATAGTGAAGTGGCGGCCATACACATACTGGTGGTAGCGTTTCACTGCAAAGACCACCGCCAAGCCCTCCTTCTCGATCTGCGCGTACTTCTTTTCCACTGCAGTCAATGTGCGGGAGGCGAAAGCTATCGGCCGCTCGGCCCCGTTCTCCATCTTGTGGGACAGGACGGCCCCAATGCCATACGGGAATGCATCACACGTAATGAGCAAAGGCTTTCCAGGATCATAGTGGGTTAGTAACCCAGACGACGACAATTGTTGTTTTACCCGCCAAAAAGCGGTTTCTTGCGGCTGACCCCAAACCCAGGTGTGATTCTTCTTTAGCAGAAGGTGCAACGGGGCCAGCGAAGTTGCCAGTTTGGGAGGAACTTCCCAGAATAGTTTACGAGGCTGAGAAAAGAACAAAGATGCGAAGTGTCAGTCGGGGCGGGGGCCTGTTGAATTGCGCGCACCTTTTCTGCGAAGGGGTGCAAACCTTCACGGTCCACCCGATAACCCAGGTAGACTACTTCCTTCACCTGAAAGACGCATTTGTGCGACATAAATGGACACTGGCCTCTGAAAAGCATCTTAAGGACAGCCTCCAAATTTTCCAAATGTTCCTGCTCTGACATCCCTGTAATCAAAACGTCGTCTAAGTAGACAGCGACAAGAGGTAAACCTCTCAAGATGCCCTCCATGACGCGTTGATAACGCACAGGCAGAGGATACCCCAAAGGGCAACCGTGTATATTGATACAGGCCCCGGTGTGTATTAATAGTTACATATGGCCGGGAGGCAGGGTCCAGCTCCAACTGTAGGTAGGCATGATTCATATCTAATTTCGTGAACGAGAGTCCACTGCAAGCTTCATATAGAGATCCTCTATGCGAGGCATTGGATATCGGTCGAGCCAGGAATCCGTATTCATTGTATGTTTATAGTCGCTGCGCAAGCGAACTGTGGCATCTGGCTTCATTACAGGTACAATTGGTGCTGCCCAGTCAGCGAATACGGGCCTGATAATACCCAAGGACTCCAAACGAGTGAGCTCTCCTTCTACCTTCTCGAGCAAGGCGTAAGGGACCGGGCGCACCCGGAAATAGCGTGGCGTGGCTCCTGGTTCGACTTGGCTATGGGCTAAGGCCCCTTTTATTTTCCCGAAACCGGGCTTGAATACATCTGGGTACCGTCCTAGTAGTTCCGTCAACCCTCCAGAACCTGTTTGGAGGATGTGCTGCCACTGCAGCCGCAAATGGCGCAACCAGTCCCGACCCAACAGGCTGGGCCCTTGGCCGCGCACCACGATAAGTGGGAAACGCCCATCCTGGCGTCCATAAACAACAGGTATCATCGTAGTTCCTGCAATGTCCAATGTTCCCCCCCGTGTAGGTGGCCAACCTGGCCTGTGTGTCGGTTAATGTAAGGATCTGTATACCCTGCTTGATGCGGTCGAATATCCTCTAGGCAATCATGGAGACCGCTGCGCCAGTGTCCAACTCCATCTCAAGCAGGTGACCATTGAACCGTACTGTCACCTTAATGGGGGCCACACAGGGAACTGCCACACAATGCAGCTGCAGGCAGTCGTCCTCCGTCTCCACGTCCTCAGAAGTAGTCGCTGCAGGTTCATCCAAATGGAAGGTACGGCCCCTGGGCTGGCCCCAGTTTCTGTCAGAACGATGGCGCTTCTGGCGCCCCCAGGACCGGTGTCCGCAAGGGGGTCGGCGTCCACAAATCCGACACTGACATGGCTCCTCATCCATTGATTCTGGAGAAGGCTCACTTAGGGGAGGAACGTCCAGTGGCCACTGGCGTCGATCCGGATGCCGCCCCGCCCAAGGTGTGATGTTGTACGAATTAAGTAATGTAATGGTGGGAAAACTGGTCAACTATTCGGTACAATGTAAGAAAAGCTGACCTAGCCATTTCAATGTACCAGACTCCTTTGTAAGACCAATAAGGCTGACGCCGCATAACCTAAAGCATGAATAAGATCAGAGAAGGTCAAGCTATTCCAAAAAGCTTGACCTCTGTAATTTCTGATAAGGCTAATTCGTCATAACCCAGGGCGGTATGTATAAGACAAGATAAGGAATGGATGAGTCTCCTCCGACCTTTTAATGTTCTATCAAAGGACAAGATAATGGTATGAGGGATGAGACAAAGAGTCCGAGAAGATCAACAGGTCATGCCTGTTTCATGACATTGCTTACGTTTCTACTTCCGATCGAATTCCTGACTAAGCTGTAGTCACGCAATATTGATAATGATAATATATAAATACTGAACTGATTTTCTGTAAAAGTGCAGACTTGAGTAGGAATCAGCAGTGGTAGTAACTGCTCTCCGACCTCAAGTTTCAGCCAAAACTGCATGCGGTCGTTTCGTAAATAAAGCCTTTTTGTTTTACCATAACAATCTATTGTTGAGTCTTTACCACAGTCAAAGAAGCAGGAAAATATTGACTTCTACAAAGGTACCACAGGGGTGCGGGGAGACGCTTTTGGACAGAAGGGGTTGCGCCCCAAGGCGTGCATCTCCATTCCCTTTAGCTCCTGCACTCACCGTTCTGCGCTCTCTCGGGACAATACTATTTGAATGGCCTGTTGAAAATTCAATGTTGGCTGAGCTAACAGCTTTCTCTGGGTGGCCACATTGTTAATACCGCAAACCAGACGGTCGCGTAACATTTCTGACAAGGTCTCACCATAGTCACAATACTCTGCAATCCTGCGTCGCCTGGATAGAAACTCTGCAAGGGATTCTCCTGGGGTCCTCTCAGTGGTATCAAACCATAACGCTGGACTATCGTGGACATGGTTGGGTTAAAATGTTGACCCACTAAGTTCACAAGTTCATCAAACGTCTTGGTGTCCGGCGCAGCTGGGTACATAAGGCTCGTAATCACCCCCAAATGTATGTGGGCCGCAGGCGGTGAGCAAAATGACCACCTGGCGCTTGTTTTTGGTGATGTTGTTTGCCCAGAAATAGTAACGCATCCGTTGTGCGTACTGGTTCCAACTTTCCAGCGCAGCGTCAAAAACATTGACACTGCACTGCAGTTTCATGGTACCAAGGTCCCAGGTTCGATCTCGGCCCTGGCTCACTGTCCGTGTGGAGTTTGCACATTCTCCCCGTGTTTGCGTGGGTTTCGCCCCCACAAACAAAGATGTGCAAGGTGTGGATTAAACACGCTAAATTGCCCCTTAATTGGAAAAAATGAATTGGCTACTCTAAATTTATTTAAAAAAATAAAAAATAATGGTCATGCAGATTTGGCTTCGGATTGGAGTTCCACAGAATGGATGGACGCAAAGCCAATTCTATTGCAAAGAGATGCAAATAGGTGAAACTCAAACACTATTATGTGTCAAGGCATAAGTTCTCTAAAAGTATTTATGTAGACAATGAAAAATAGATATTATGATCACCTGACAGAAGGCAGGTTTTGATCAGGAACATTTATTAAGTTACCTTTTCAGAGCAGCCACAGTCTGGGAGATGGACTGATGCTGTAGGTTGGTTCCCACAAGCTGTTCATCCCCAATAATTGCATTAGTCCGAAAAATATCCCATTCTATTGCCTCATTAATAAGCTAAAGTACTTTATAAATTGCTTATTTCACGAATGCGAGTAACATCCTCATGCAGCTTGCCGTCTGCTGTTCGTAATATTCAGGCGTCACCTGATTAGTTTTGAGGGTCAACCCGACACCATCCCACACAATATTACAGCCCACAGTGCCCCTTCGCCCCCTCACTGCCTCCATTGCCATCATTTCTGAGGAGTGAAATCCAGGCCATGATTTTTGAATAGCTATCGCTCCAAAACTATGTCGGAGGTTTAACCTGACCAGTTTAATACGTGCATGAGAAATAAATTTCCGGACTGCAGAAATGGATTTCCCATTGGGAATTCCCTCTAATCCTATGTTATGAAGAGGAGGCTGAGGAGGAGGATGAAGATAAAGGTGAAATTGAAAGTCTTCGAGTGAGGCATCGTAGGTGCTGTTTCATACATTGTTCCATTTTTAAAAGGCACAAAATAGGGGACCACACAAAAATGTAAACCAGCCCTAGGAACCTGTCAAATCAGAATAAAGAATGGAAAGATTCCACTGGTAATGATACAGTAATTGTTAAGGAGTGTTGCCTGCCAGCTGTAGTGAGAAAACAGGGGCTTCCCTCTTGGATTGTATGCCTATCTCATCCTAAATCATCACATGACATTGCCATGGTGATTCAGTGAAAGATCAGACAGATTTTATTAGCAGTTATTATTTCAAGGTCATTCCACCATCTCTCTGAGATGGTGTGGACCCTGATGCAGTTCTATCCTGCTCCTGTGCCAACCCCCCGCCTCCCTCCCCCCCCCACCCCCATCATGTATAATAAAATAAAACCACAGTAAAATAAATCAGTTGACACGAGCTATGTAACACCTCAGGAAAGTGAATCCCAGGCCATTTGACCATCTTCACACGTGGAGAATAGTTTTGTATCACATCAAAGACAATTTAGATTTGTTAGTTTATTAAAATTGTTGGAATTCCCTCATTGAAACCCTCCACCACTGCACTTCCTCCTCCTTCGAGACTCTTATTAAAATCCAATCCTTTTCACAATCTTTTAGTCACCTCTCCTCATTGTTTCATCTTTAACTCGGTGCCTGTACAACCCCCACAGAGGTCACAGGGTGTGGACCATCCGGTTCCCCGTGACCTCCACGGAATACAAACTTCCCTGGTAACGGGGTGGGGCTTTCCCTTTAATGAGGGGAGCCCTCAGAGCATTAAAACCCTGACCTGGGTGCAGGTCGAGAAGAGAGACCCTTCGGGGAGCGTAGAGTTGTGTACCAAGAATAAATCAGTATTGTTGTATCCTGCCTACCGTTCCCTGTGTATTGACGCTGCGCGGACTCTACACTGGCGACAAGGGTTAAGTGGAGCTGCCATCAGCTCCGAGTGCTGCGTTCTCGGACCACTTCTATTAGGCCTCTGGAGGCCTCCAACCCGCCGTCAGAAATGCCCCACATTGGAAAATTGGAGCGGTGCAATGCAGGTACTGATGATTGAGGGTAGTAAATTAAATGCATGCAGTATTTTTTTGGGACTAATGCAATTATTGGGGCCGAACGGCTTGTGTGGACCAATCTACAGCATCAGTTTGACCCACCCAGATGCGGCTGATATGCGGCCTTTCGCCTCCTTAATGGCGCTTGTGGGGGACCGGTTTAACACCAGCCCCCGATAATCATTTACTTGTTCCGGTTTCATACCGCCATCCAGGCCCAGGGTAAATCGACAAACGACTTCCTGGTCCAATTGCACAAAGTGGCTGAAACCTGCGAGTTTTGCACAACACTGAATGAAACCCTACAAGACCGTTTTGTCTGTGGAATGCATGACACTGGAACACAACCTTTAGTGGAAACTTTCCTGGATCTGCAGTGGGCGGTCGAGATAGCCATCTCCCACGAGAGTGCTGAGCAGAGTGTCCAGGAACTCCAGGTCATGGATCTCTTAAACCTAGGCTGCCTGACCGACCGCTGTTCGGTTTTGCCACAAACCAAAGAAGCGGGCTCCCAACGGTGGGGCCATTACCGCAAGGACACAGGCCACCGCCACAGAAGCCCAGAAACCAGCCGCGTGGCTTCCCCTGACCTAGAGGACATGGATGTCAGGTATGGGCCAGCAACTGTGGTCTACCAAAAACGAAGCAACAGATGGCCCCATGAGGCCCACCCTTCCCCCCCTGCAGTTTGACCAGGTACGACCGCCCTCCATGTGACCGGACTTACTGAGTCGACGACGAAGGCACCTCCTACCAGCAGCCACACTGTGTAGCAGTGCCAAGGGTTACTCTGGTCCGTGTTGCCCTGCAGGTGAATGGGCACTCCACCCAAATGGAGCTCAATACTGGAGTGGTGGTCTCCATGGTCAGCCGCGGCACATTTGATAAGATCTGGTCAGGATTCCAGACGTTCGGCCTATGGGACACTGCCGCCCCATTAGCGATTGCAGGCACATTGCACGTCCCAGTTACATATGGGCAGCAGTCAGCAATTCTACCACAGGTGGTGCTGCATGGAAGCAGGCTGAGTTTACTAGGACGCGACTGGCTACGGCACCTCTGTCTGGATTAGCAGCGGTTTTGCTGCATGTACCCGCATGGACCGGAAGGGGTCTTAACGAGATTCCTCAGGAAGGCCTGGGCACCACACAGGGGGCAGTAACCTGGATCAGTATCGACCCATTGGCGTAGTCGTGCTATTTCCGAGCCCGACCAGTCCCTAAGGTCTAAGGTGGATGCTGAATTGGACAGATTGGAATGTTTGAGCATTATACATACCCTTCAGTTGACCGACTAGGCAGCCCCAGTCATGCCCGTGATGAAACCTGATGGCTCCATATACCCGAGCAGCGATTACAAGATGACGGTGAACCATGTCTCTCATCTGGACTGATACCCGGTCTCTCGCATCGAGGATTTATATGCGAAACTCAGTGGAGATCCAACCTTTAAGAAGCTGGATATGAGCCACGCACACCTCCAGTTGGTTTTGGACTCCGGCTCGCAATGCTTCGTGACAATAAATCCTCACCGAGGGCTATACGAATACCCGGTTGCCTTTTGTGGTCTCCTTGGCATGTGCTATCTTCCAAACAGTGATGGAGACTATCCTACGGGGGTTTCCCCAATTGGCAGTATACTTGGATGATGTCCTGATTATGGGCTTCTCCAACCAGGAACATTTACAGAAACTGGCCGATGTCTTGCAGCATTTTGAGGGAGCCGGTGTCAGCCTCCGGCGGGAAAAATGCATCTTCAATACGGCCAAAGTCACGTTTCTGGGTTACTGCATGGATCGTCATGGCCTACACCCCATTGAGGACAAGGTGCAGGCCATCGAACAAGCCCCCGTCCCAGGACGGCGGCTGGAACTACATTCTTCCCTGGGTCTCGTGAACTATGAAAGGAAATCTATCCCGAACCTGCCTACCCTGTTAGCCTCCCTCCACCGACTGTTATAGAAGGGCCAGCCATGGGAATGGGCCAGCCTCAGCAGGCAACTTTCACTGAAATAAACAGGCAACCTTTGTCCTTCAAGCTTCTGACCCATGTTGATCCATCCAAGCCACTCCTTCTGACATCCCCTTACGGGATTGGGACCGTCCTCACCCACCACGTGGATGACGATTTGGAATGCCCCATCACATTTGCATCCAGCACACTCGCTAACGCGGAGAGGAACTATGCGCGGATCAAGAAGGAGGGTTTGACCGTCTTCTTTGGAGAAACAAATTCCACCAGTATGTCTACGGGCATATGTTTATGGTATTCATGGATCATAAGCCCTTATTAGGCCTGGTCACAGAGGATCGGGTGATTCCCCCTGTAGCGTCCGCTGAGATCCAGCATTGGGCCCTTTTGCTGGTTGCATATGAGTAAAGGTTGGACCAACATCCGAGACCGAAGATTTCCCACGTAGATGCATTGAGTGGCCTACCCCTCCCCACCATGCCGCCGCCTCCGGCATCAGCCGACAAAGTCATCGCCACCCTCCATTTCATGGACTCCTTGCCGGTCGTGGCGTCTCGCATCTGAGGGTGGACCCAGATGGACCTGCAGTTATCCTGCATCTGCCACATCATTCAGTATGGACCCAGCACTGGGCATGCCGGGCGATTTGAAGGCCTATACTTCCAAAATCCAGGAGCTAAGCATCAAGGTTGGCGATATTCTGTGGGGAATGTGTGCGGTGATTCCGGAATGCGAGCACGCCCCACTCCTACAGGAGCTCCACAAGGACACCTGGATGTGTCGAAGATGAAGATGATGGCCCGCAGATACATCTGGTGGCCCAGGATCAATGGCGACATCAAGCGTTGGCCCAGCGTTGAGTACTTTGCCAGGAGCACCAGAAATTAAACCTGGCGTCACCGCTCCACCCGTGGGAATGGCCAAGTCAGCCCTGATCTCGCCTCCCCGTGACTTTGTGGGTTCATTCCAGGGAGTGATATTTCTCGTTGTCATGGATGCCCACTCCAAGTGGATGGAGGTCCACCGACTGCAGGGCGACCACCACTTGGGTCACCGTTGAGTGACTGCGCCAAATTTTCACACACAGCATTCCCCAGGGTACAGGTCTCGGACAATGGGACGGCCTTCACAAGAGCAGAATTTGGAACTTTCATGACTGCCAACGGAATTCGCCACCTTTGCACTGCCCCATACCAGCCAACCTCCAATGGATTGGCCGAACGGGCGGTCCAAACGTTCAAAAAAGGCATGAAGAAGCAAACCTCCGGATCTTGGGAGACTTGATTGGCTTGAGTCTTATTCTGCTATTGGGCCACGCCGCTTGCCACGAGGAGGGTAGCGCCGGCTGAATTATTGATGGGACACCTCTTCTGCATCCGACAGAGCCCGGACATTGCTGGGAAGGTCCACCATGGACAGGACGAGACTGAGGCGGACGCAGGTTGTCACATGCCTTTGCACGGTTTCACCCCTGGAGATTCAGTTTATGTCCGAAATTTTGGTGACAGCCTCGTGGGTCCCAGGCGTGGTGTTGTCACAGTCCAGTGGGGTCACTTACAAAGTGAAGGCACAAGGCCGGGAGTCCAACCGACATGTGGACCACCTCCATAGCCGTGTTCCTGAAGTGCCCGAACCAATTACGGATGCCCCAGTCGATGTGTTCAGCCACCCGCTGTCATCTCTTCCACCGCTGTTGCCGTCGCCCCCTGCTTTTGCTGCCGATGAGATCCAGGATGTGGAGATGTCGGATGTGAACCCGACCGACTTTGAATCCAACACGGACATTCAGCAGCTGGCAGAGACCGCCGTGCCGATTACCGACGCTGCGTCAGCCGCGCTAATCGCGCCTCGACACTCTGCACAGAAACGGTAGTCTCCTGTCCGGCATCCACCTCCGGACCCCACACAGGCGATGCCCGAGCGCCGTCCCAGGGTGATGGGAATGAGGGGTCCCTCGTGCCAGTCCACCGATGCAGATGCCACTCCATACTTGGGGGGGTGGGGGGCGGGGCAGCGGAGTGTTACAACCCCCATGGAAGTCACAGGGTGTGGACCATCCAATTCCCCATGACCTCCACGGAATACAAACTACCCCGGCAACGGGGAGGGGCTTCCCCTTTAATAAGGGGAGCCCTCATAGTATAAAATCCCACCCTCGGTGCAGGTTCAAGGAGGGAGACCCTTCGAGGAATGGAGAGTTATTGTGTACCAAGAGTAAATCAGTATTGTTGTATCCTGTCTCCCATTCCATGTGGATTCACTTTGTGCAGATTCTACAGTGCCATGGTTTGATAACAACTATACCTTTCATTTCTACAGCAACTTTCAGGTAAGGAATCATCCCACAGTTCTTCAAGGTTCAAATGGAGGGTGGGTAGGGGAATTTTCTGCTCCTGTTTTTTGGGACAGAAACGGCTGAGCCCTGAAGTCCCAGAACGGTTTTTACGCCGGCAGGATGTCCCTGATCGACTGTCCCCGCCCCCACCAAGGACATGACAGGAATTCTAACTTTAAAATTCAGTGTCCCCATTGGCATCAATTTAAATGGGCCTTTACGCCTGGAAGTTCCCACACGTTAGATTGTCCATTCACGTCAGCACGAGTGCACGGCAATGTAAATCATGACAGACCCCCCCCGATACATACACCTGGCGAGCAGAACACACTGTAGGTCAACAGGTGGCACTACATGGGCATTGGCCGCTGGCACTAGCTGTGCCAGGGGCAGTGCTGGGGTTCATTCATGGAGGTGAGTGTTCCGTGGGGTGAGTTCTGTTGGGGGTCCGGGGGGGGGGGGGGGGGGGGGTGAGTTCCAGAGGTCAGGTGGCGGGGGGGGGGTTCTATGGAGGAAGTGATGGGGGATTCGGTGGGAAGTGGGCGGGGGCCTCCATTTTATTTTAAATCAGGGCACCCTTTAAAAACCGCACACATCTTTTAAAAACCTAAATTGCTTTTGGGTTGAGCTCTGGCGCCGGCCTCTTCACTTTCGTTTGGCAATGAGTTTATAGATACAGTAAGAAAACCCAGTAATGCCACCAGCAGGCTATTCTCTGCCTTTCCCACCCAGAATGACAGTTTGTCAAAAATTGGTAGAGTTGCCAAAGTGAGCAACAAGCGTGTAGAAACGTATGGTGTGCCTTTGGATGAAGTCGCCGAGGGGAATATTTGGGTGGGAAATTGGAGGGTCCAAGACTGTTGGCAGACACCAGGGGTGTGAAGAAAGCGATTGCAGAAGAGTCTCTGGCTATGACTGGAAAGATAACAATGGAAACAAGCAAGGGTAATCCCACCCAAATATACAACAGTGGAGTAATGATGGGGGGGGGTGCGGTTACCCATGTAAGGAGGCTGAGAAAGAAGAGTGTACCATGGCCAGAGTCATAGCGGATGCTCATCTGCTACTGAAATACACATTCTTGCCTTCAAATTGGAAAATTGCCTGGTATATCCTGTCCACATAGAGCAGAACAAATCCCAACCAGCCAATTACTTTCCTATCTGTCAGCTCTTCAGCATCATCAAAGCGATGGAAGGTGTACAGCGTTATCAGGCAGCACTCAGTAATAACCTGTTCACCTAGACTCACTTTGGGTTCAACATTGCTCAGTCGACTCAAAACCTTATTACAACCTTCGTCCAAGCACAGGCAAAAGAGCTAAATTTCAGAGGTCAATTGAAAGTGACGACCAAAGGCATGCTTTGACCAGCTGTGACACCAGGGAGTCTTGTAAAGTTGAAGGCAATGGGAAGCAAGGGGGAAACCATCATTGATTGGATTCATACCTGCCACAAAGGAAGACATCACTTCAGAAGTTCCTCAGCCCAACCATCTTCAGCTGCTTCATCAATGACCTTTCCTCCACCATAGGTCAAGAGTGGGAATGTTCACCGTTGATTACACGGTGTTCAGTATCATTCATGACTCCTTAGATACTGTAGCTGCTGCGTTTACATGCAGCAGACCTGGACAACATCCAGTTTTGGACTAATAAGAGGCAAGTAATAGTCACATGACACAAGTGCCGGGCAACAACCATCTCCATTTGCACAAAATCACAAGCTGCAAAATTTTCGATGTCTCTGTTAATGGAATGTAAATGGATGTTTTTCTTTCCTGAGCGTTTCCACACCTTTATTATTTTTCAATGGACTAGGCCAGCATTTATATTGTCCTTGAGAAGGTGGTGGTGAGTTATCTCCTTAAACCGCTGCAGTCCATGTGGTGTAGGTACACCAACAGTGCTGTTAGGGAGAGAGCTCCAGGATTTTGACACAGTTGTGATGTTGTACGAATTAAGTAATGGCACGATGAGAAAACTGATCAATGGGAAGACTGGTCAACTGGTTGATACAATGTAAGAAAAGCTGACCTCGCCACTTCAATGTACCAGAGCCCTTTGTAAGGAATGCTGATCTTGCTATTCCAAAATGCCTGACCTCTGTAATTTCTGATAAGGCTAACTCGTCATAACCCAGGGCGGTATGAATAAGACAAGATAAGGAATGGTCCTCCGACCTTTTAATGTTCTATCAAAGGACAAGATAATGGTATGAGGGATGAGACAAAGAGTCCGAGAAGATCAAAAGGTCAGCAGGTTTATGACATTGCTTCCGTTTCTACTTCCGATCGAATTCCTGACTAAGCTGTAGTCACGCAATCTTGATAACGATAATGTATAAATACTGAACTGATTTTCTGTAAAAGCACGGACTTGAGTAGGAATCAGCAGTGGTAGTAACTGCTCTCCGACCTCAACTTTCAGCCAAAACTGCATGCAGTCGTTTCGTAAATAAAGCCTTGTTATTTTACCATAACAATCTATTGTTGAGTCTTTACCACAGTCAAAGAAACAGGAAAATATTGACTTCTACACAGTGACAGTGAAGAAATGGCGATATACTTCCAAGTCCGGTTGGTTTGTGACTTGGAGGAACTTGTAAGTGGTGATGTTCCAACGGGCCTGCTGCCCTTGTCCTTCACGGGTTTGGAAGGTGTTGTTAAACATGCCATTGTTACTATACGACTCATTGGTTCTGTACATAGTGTGCACTAAGTAAATGGACATAGAAGGAACATATGTTGGCATGAGTTGGCAAGGGGCTGTAAGGGGTCATGGGGTTGGGTGCAGGGCATGAGTTGGCATAGAGTTAGCAGGTGGTATCAGGTGTGAGCCTAGGGAGCCCAAAATGACACATCATGATTGGGATAAAGTCCCAGAGAACTGAGGTGGGTCTTTAACCAGCCTGACACAGCACTCGGCAGCCCCAATGGCCACCTACGTTCTGCTCCCCATGCAGTGGGCCTACCTCTATCCAGCACCTATCCTCCCTGGACCACCTGGAAAACCACGCCATTCAATGACCTTTCTACTGAGGTGGGCCCAACGAGTTGGGAAATTTCACTGCTCCAGCTACCCATTTGAACCAAGAAAATCCAATCCAATCTTTCAGCTCTGTGACCTTTCACTAGAATGTTCTGATGTAAGGAGCCAGATCTGAAACATTAACTGTGTTTCTCGCATCACAGATGCTGCCAGATCTGCAGAGTCTTTTCAGCATTTTCTGGATTCATTTCACCAGCTGGGTATTCCGCGGTGGGTAACTCACCTCCTGACTCCCCGGACGGAGCCTGTCCACTATCTACAAGGGGCAAGCCAGGAGTGTGATGGAATATGCTCAACTTACCAGATTGAATGCAGCACCAATTTGAGAAACTTGTTACCATCTGTTTGATTGGTACCCCATTCACAATGATAATCATTCACTTCTTCCACCACCAATGCACCATGGCTGCCATGTATACCATCTAACAATGCACTTTAGCTAAACTTATTGAAGCTTCTTCAACTGCGTCTTCCAAACTTGCAACCTCTGCTTTCTGGAATTAGAACTGTAACAAGAACATGGGAACAACATCAGCTACATGTTGTTGCTAACTTTTGGTTGGTTCAATTGGCTTTGTTTTATAACCTTTGCTCTCGAGACGCAGGGTATCTTTATGATACCGCCACGAGGTTCAAGTTCAAGTAATGATCAATAACTCAACACACCAGTTAGAAAGATTCAAATCAAAGCACATTTATAAAGTGGGAATCTTGGTCGGATTCAATGCTGTGGGGGAGTCCCTATCTCGTAAAGATGTGGTGGGTTAAAATCTTGGCTGTGGTCTTTGCCGTGTTAGTTCTAGATGGGAATGCTTCCACCCATTTTGTAAACGTGTCTATCACCACAACTACATATTTATAACCATTCCTGCAAGGGGGCAATGGTCCAATATAATCAATCTGGAGGTTAGTCCAGGGGCCATTAATGGGTCGGGTGTTACTAAGCTGAGCCTTCTTGGCATATCTGTCCGGATTATTCTGTGCACAGATAAGACAATTCTCAACGTAGTGAGTAACATCTTCTTTTAAACTCAGCCACCAGCAGAGCTGCCTGAGGTGGGCTGTAGTGGGATCGATCCTCTGATGTCCATGAACGTCATGGAATAAACAAATCAGTTGATTTCTGTCCTGTTCAGGAACCACATAAAGGGTGCCTTTTAACACCACACCGTCATGTGTGGTCAGTGTATTATTTTTAAATCTCTCATAGGGTGCTGGATAGTTTCCTTTCAAAATTTCCCTGAGATTGCTGTCCTGCTTCTGGTCCTGCACTAAATCCTCGATCTTAGTCTGCGAGACCTGAACTGCATTCACTGGTGCGCTTTCGGGGGGTGTTTTAGCAATAAAGGGGCCTGTGTTGTGGTGTGGAGATATAATTTCACATTCATGGGGGGTTCCGGAGTACTGTAGGTTGTCGGCTAAAAAGGTGTGGGTCTTTGTCCTTTTAACAGTGATGTCCCGTCCCTGCAAAAGGGCCCACCTAGCTGCTCTTATGTGACTAACTGTACTGTCCTTGAGTCGTCCGTCCAGTAAAGGTTGGGTGGGGGTGTGTTCTGTGAGGATTGTGATGGGGTTCAGTCCGGTTATGTCCGAAAAATACTGAACCGCCCGTAATACTGCGAGCAGGTGCCTCTCACAGGCTGAAAATCCCTGCTCCACAGCATCTAAAACTCTGGAGGCGTAAGCCACGGGCCTTAACTGTTTGTGCCGTTCCTGGAGGAGCACGGCCGAAAGGGTGCGGTCTGTGCTTGCTACCTCTGTGTAGGGGGAAAGCGAGTCTGGAAATTGTAGTGGGGGGGCTGCTTTGAGTGCTGTTTCAAAGAGTCCACAGCATCCATATGCTGCGGAAGCCATTCCCAGGGGGCTCCCTTCTTTAGGAGGTCTGAGAGGGGTGCTGCCTTGCTGGCGAAACCGTCAATGTGGTTTCGGCAATAGCCAACCAGTCCTAAAAATGACCGGAGGGCTGAAACGTTCTGGGGAAGGGGCAATTTAGCAATCGAGTCAATCCTTTTGTGCTCAATCTCGCGTTTACCATGTGTGATAATTGTACCCAAATATATCACCTTATCTTCCAAAATCTGGGCCTTTTGGGGGTTAACTTTACATCCAATTGAATGTAGGAGTTCCAGGAGATCAGACAGAAGCTCAATGTGCTTTTCCTTGGTGTCTGTCTGCAGTAGTAGGTTGTCTACGTACTGGACCAGACATTCGGGGCGTGAACATTTGGCTAAACCATTTGCCAGCTGTCGGTGGAAAATGGAGGGGGAGTTGCGGAATCCTTATGGAAGGCATGTCCATGTGTACTGCTGATTTTTAAAGGTGAAGGCAAATTTGTACTGGCACGCCTTTGCCAATGGAATGGACCAGAATCCATTACTGATGTCCAAAACAGTGAAGTATCATGAATTGAGTCCCTGCTTGAGCATGGTGTCGGGACCTGTTGCTACTGTGGGGGCTGCTGCGGGGGTGATTTTGTTGAGTTCCCGGTAATCGATGGTCAGTCGCCATGATCCATCATGTCACTGGCCAAATCGGGGCATTATTAGTGGAGGCTACTGATCTAAGTACGCCCTGCTCTAATAAGCTTTCGATTATCTTTGAGATTTCTCCCTCTGCCACTTGGGGAAATCCATACTGTTTTGGGGGTTTAGGGTCAGATCCTGTGATTTGTACTGAACCAGTCATCCGGCCACAGTCGTGCTTGTGGGTGGGGAATGCTGTCCTGTGCTTCTGTAAAACTGCCCTAACCTACTTGTCCATGCTAAGTGTCGTCGGGTTAAACCAAAATTTGCCTACTGCGCTAATTTTGTTGGCGTATTCACCTATTGTGAGCGTTGCGGGGGCTCTTGCGGATTTTGCCATTCTCCAGACACATTGATTGACTGGATCAAATGAAAGGTGGTGGGAGTTCATGAAGTCTATTCCCAGAATGTGTTCTGCTGTGTGGGGCAGGTCAACTAAAACTACGGGGTGCTTGGTGGTGATGTTGCCGATTTGAATCTGTACAGGGGCTGTGATGTGTCCCTGCTGTGAGTGGCCTGTAAAGCCGCTGAGGGTGATAGTGCCTGTAGTGGGCCACGTGACCTTTTGGAACATGGTGGAGGAATTTATTGTGGTGCGGGCCCTCCTGTGTCCCAGAGAAACTCGATGGGCTGTCCCCGTATCTTCGCTGCAACTACCGGTCGTCCGGACCTATCCCAAAGGGTGTCGCAGACCCAACTGGGGGAGCCCGAACACCATCAGGCCTGAAGTGTTGGGTGCTCTGAGGTACAGACGAACCAACACGGTTGCGATTGGTACAACACAGTTTTATTAAACTATTTATACATCAGACTTGGTATTCAGCACGTTGTGACTGTGTGAGTTTCTTTCTATGAGGTCCTGGCCCTGTGCCGTCTCCAGATGGACTGCCCAGGAAGTGTTGTGTTTCTTGTTTTATACTGTGTCTGCTCTTGTCTGTGATTGGCTGTCGTGTTATGTGTGCTAATTGGTCCGTTGCTCTGTCTATCATTATGTATGTGTTATGATGTATGTTTGAATATCATGACATCCTCCTTTTTTACAAGATTATGTGCCTACGTGGTTATAAATATAAATGTGTCCTGAGTGCAGCTAAAGGTGTGTGTGTGTAATATTTACATCATGTACATGGGGCTTAACTATATACAAGGGGCGATGTCAGGTGTGATATGCTAACGAGGTTGTACCATAACAAAAGAAGAACAACGTGGAAATTTGGAACGATAAAACGAGGCCTGTAACGATAAAACAGTGACATGTTATAAAACAGTGGTTGCAAAAGTTTGACGTGTGAACAGTCTCATAAGTCCAGTCTAGTAGGTGGGCGACGAATTCGGGTTGACCGCCTCAAGGGTGGGTCGAGAACCACCGGCTGAGGTGCGAGCCTGGCCACGGGCGGCAACAGAAGGGGCATGGTATATGGCAGCTCCACGAAGTCGCTATCAGGAACCAGTGGAGGACACGGCGTCTGTGTAGGGTCCCGTTGTGAGCGTGGAAGTAAGCGAAGGGCTCGGCGATTGCGCCTACGCACGGATCCATCCGGCATGCGTACCAGGAACGAGCAGGGAGCCACGCGTCGGAGAACTTCGGCAGGTGCTGACCAGCCACCGTCTGGTAGGTGGATGCGGACGTTATCTCCAGGGGCCAGGGAGGGAAGATCAGTTGCCCGTGTGTCGTACGATCTCTTCTGGCGACCGCGCTGCAGTTGCATCCTATGCAGTACAGGAGCATGGTCTATTGTTGGTGCCAGGATGGAAGGCACAGTAATTCTGAGGGCGCGACCCATCAGCAGCTGTGCTGGTGAGAGACCCGTGGCTAGTGGGGCCGAGCGATAGGCCAGCAGGGCGAGGCAGACGTCCGACCCGGCAGCAGCAGCCTTGCAGAGGAGCCGCTTAGCAATGTGAACGCCCTTCTCCGCCTTTCCATTTTACTGGGGGTGCAGAGGGCTGGACGTCACGTGTGTGAAGTCATACGAAGCAGCAAAGGACGACCATTCCTGGCTGGCAAAACAGGGCCCATTGTCCGACATGACAGTCATCGGAATGCCTTGGTGATCAAAGGTGTCTTTGCAGGCCCTGATGACAGCAGACAACGTCAAATCGTGCAGGCGTATGACTTCAGGGTAGTTTGAGAAGTAGTCAACCATGATGACATAGTCCATGCCGAGCGCGTGAAATAGGTCGACACCCACCTTCGCCCAGGGGGACGTCACCAGCTCATGGGGCAGAAGCGTCTCAGGAGGTTGCGCCGGCTGAAACCTTTGGCAGGTTGTACAGTTGAGCATCATGTTGGCAATATCGTCACTGATGCCCGGCCAGTATACCGCCCCTCGGGCCCTCCGTCTGCACTTCTCGACCCCCAAGTGGCCTTCGTGTAGTTGGTCGAGAACCAGCTGGCACATGCTGTGCGGAATCACAATCCGGTCCAGCTTTAGAAGGACATCATCAATGATGGCTAGGTCGTCTCATACATTGTAGAACTGCAGGCACTGCCCTTTGAGCCATCCTCCCGTCATGTGGCGCATCACTCGCTGCAGAAGGGGGTCGGCCGCAGTCTCTCGGCGGACACGGGCCAGACTGGAGTCGTCAGCCGGCAGATTTGCCGCTGTGAAAGCCACCTGTGCCTCGACCTGACATACGAACCCCTCCGCATCTGCCGGCGTGCTCACTGCTCTGGATAGGGCATCCGCCACGATGAGGTCCTTCCCTGGAGTGTAGACCAGTTGGAAGTCGTACCTCCTGAGTTTAAGTAGGATGCGCTGGAGGCGAGGGGTCATCTCGTTCAGGTCCTTGTTTATTATGCTGACCAGGGGGCGGTGGTCAGTTTCGACCGTGAACCGTGGAAGACCATAGACGTAATCGTGGAACTTGTCTCAACCGGTTAGCAAGCCCAGGCATTCTTTTTCGATTTGCACGTAGCGCTGCTCTGTGGGGGTCATGGCCCGCGATGCATAGGCCACTGGGGCCCATGATGCCGTGTCATCCCTCTGCAGGAGCACTGCTCCAATGCCGGATTGGCTGGCATCAGTTGAGATTTTGGTGGCACGAGACGTGTCAAAAAACGCCAACACTGGTGCCGTAGTGAGTTTGCGTTTGAGCTCCTCCCATTCCAGCTGGTGTGTGTGTTGCCACTGGAACTCTGTGGATTTTCTGACGAGGTGGCGCAGAGTCGTCGTGTGGGAGGCAAGGTTGGGAATGAACTTCCCCAGGAAGTTGACCATGACAAGGAAGCGTAGGACAGCTTTCTTGTCGGCCGGCTGCGGCATGGCTGTGATGGCGCTCACCTTGTCTGCATCCGGACGGACCCCTGACCGGGAGATATGGTCCCCCAGGAACTTTAACTCGGTCTGGCCAAAGGAGCACTTGGCTCGGTTGAGACGCAGGCCGTTTTCCCGTATGCGGGCAAAAATGCGTTGGAGACGATGTATGTGCTCCTGCGGTGTGGTGGACCAGATGATGACATCGTCCACATATACGCGCACCCCTTCGATGCCTTCCATCATCTGCTCCATGATTCTATGGAAGACCTCGGATGCCGAGATGATGCCAAATGGCATCCGGTTATACCAGAACCTGCCGAAAGGGGTGTTGAAGGTACATAGCTTTCGGCTGGACGGGTCCAGTTGGATCTGCCAAAATCCTTTAGAAGCATCCAGTTTCGTGAATATCTTCACCTGGGCCATTTCACTGGTGATCTCCTCCCGTTTGGGTATGGGATAATGTTCCCTCATAATATTATTTTTGAGGTCTTTGGGGTCAATACAGATGCAGAGCTCGCCGGAGGGCTTCTTGACACACACCATGGAGCTGACCCATGGCGTGGGCTCCATGACCCTGGATAGGACCCCTTGGTCCTGGAGATCCTGCAGCTGCTGCTTGAGGCGGTCTTTATGTGGCGCAGGAACCCTGCGAGGTGCGTGAACGACCGGGATGGCGTCCGGTTTGAGGCGAATTCGGTAGGTGTATGGCAGTGTTCCCATGCCTCCGACTGCCTCCTGGTTGTGGGCGAGGAGCGATTGGAGCTGTGCGTTGAACTCTGCATACGGGAAGTCAGACGTGCCGTCTGGAGAGAGAGAGAGGATTTGTTGCACAAGGTGGAGAGCCTTGCATGCCTGTGCGCCCAGTAGGGAGTCCTTCGATGAGCCGACTATCTCGAACGAGAGTGTGGCCGTGTGTGTGTTGTGTGTCACCTGGAGCTGGCAGGATCCCATGGCCGGGATAACGTTCCCGTTGTAGTCGACCATCTTGCACCGGGATGGCCGGATTGGTGGTCTGACCTTCCTGACGTAGAAGTCTGACCATGCTATGAGGTTGGCGGAGGCGCCAGTGTCCAGGCGGAAAGTGATCGGCGATCGGTTGACCGTCAGGGTGGCACTCCATTCATCGCCCGGATTGATGGTGTTGACCCGGTTCGCATCAATGACCGCAACCCGGAAGGCGTCTTGGTCATCTGTGTCGTCGGTTTGGATATCGTGATGTGGAGGCTGAATGGCCCGCACGTTCCTGCGAGGTTGTCGGAGATGTGGAAGATCAACAGGTTGAGCCGCTCGACAGTAGGCAGCGTAGTGGCCCATCTTGCCACAACGTAGGCATTGTCGGGTTTTTGCAGGACATTGCCCTTTTAAATGTGCAGCTCCACAGTTGCCGCACGTCATGACGGCATGGCGTTCGTTACGCCACTGTGCATGCGCAGTTCGGTCTTGCGTCGGGCGCGCCTGCATAGCACGTCCCTCAGTGTTGCCGTAGATTTTGGCGCGCACAAACGCGGGAGGCCTTAAAAAGCGCGCGAAACGGCAGCCCTCGTCCGGGCTGCGGGCCGGGAGAAACTCGATTGCCTGGACGCGTTTGGCCTCGTGGGCGGCCTGGCTTGCCGATTCGATCGCGTGGTACCCCCTCCATGCCTATTCGGTCGCCTGAAATTGGGCATAGCGGCTAGTCGCATTCTCATGCAGGACACAGGCTTCAACTGCAGATGCTAAGGTCAGGCCTTTAATTTTTATAAGCTGCTGGCGTAGGCCACTGGAGGCAACGCCAAAAACGATCTGGTCCCAGATCATGGACTCTGAGGTGGTGTCGTGACCGCAGGACTGCGCGAGTATGCGGAGGTGCGTCAGGAAGGACTGAAAGAGCTCATCCTTACCTTGCAGGCGCTGTTGAAAGACATACCTCTCAAAGCTCTCGTTGACCTCAACGTTGAAGTGCTTGTCGAGCTTGAGGAGGACCGTGTCATACTTAGCTTTGTTCTCGCCTTCCGCGAACACCAAGGAGTTGTATACATCGATGGCGTGCTGACCTGCAGTAGTGAGGAGCATGGCAATCTTTGTTTCGTCCGAGGCGCCCTGTTTTTCATTGGCTTGCATGAAGAGTTCGAATCGCTGCTTGAAGAGCTTCCAATTTGTGCCCAGGTTCCCAGCGACTTGCAACGGCTGCGGTTTGTTGCGGGTGTCCATGGCTCAGGATGGCAGATTTGCCGGTAGGTATCGATTCACTCCTGGTATCATGAAGTGTTGGGTGCTCTGAGGTACAGACGAACCAACACGGTTGCGATTGGTACAACGTAGTTTTATTCCATTAAACTATTTATATATTAGACTTGGTACTCAGCACGTTGTGACTGTGTGAGTGTCTTGCTATGAGGTCCTGGCTCTGTGCCGTCTCCAGATGGACTGCCCAGGAAGTGTCGTGTTTCTTGTTTTATACTGTGTCTGCTCTTGTCTGTCGCGTTATGTGTGCTAATTGGTCCGTTGGTCTGTCTATCATTATGTATGTGTTATGATGTATGTTTGAATATTATGACAAGGCCGTTCCGTTCAGGTCCGTCCGATCTGAACGGGTGCTCACATTATGTATTGGCTCTGTCTTATTCCTACTTAGAGTGCCCATCTGCTAGGCTCTCTGTGGCTTTTGTGGGGCATTGCATTCTCTTGCAAAGTGTCCTAAATTGCCACAGTTGTAACACCCCTGTGACTTTGGTGGGGGGCTTTTCTTGCCTTCATTTACCCATGCGGGGTTCTGGTGTGTTTTAACTGCTTGTATGTCTGCGTCGGCCTGCTTTTATTCGGGATTTTTAACTGCGGGTTTGTTTTGTACAGACTGCTCCCAGGTGCGGGACAATCTTTTTACAACCCATTTCTCATTATGAGCCTCCTCTGAGGGATCATAATTTGCACAAGCTTTTTGTCCTGTTTCTGTGGCATGGGAGATAAGGGTGCGGGTCCATTTGGCCATGTTGTCTGGGGACAAATGGGCACGGTCTAAGTCTCCAAAAACTGCTGCAAAGTGGATCCACAGGCGTCCAGCAAACGCTGTGGGGTGCTCGGTTTTCTTTTGCCTGCGTTTGTTGAGGTCATCTACGGGGTCACCCTGGTTATACCCGATCGCGTCTAGGACCGCGGTATGCATTTCTGCAAGGGTGCCTCCTCCAACATTCTGTGGGTCGGGAAGGGCTGCTACGACCGAAGGGTCTAAACTCAAAACTGTGAGCTTTACATGCTCTCGCTCATCCAGGCCGTACATGGTCGCCTGCTGCTTTACTCTGGCAAAGAAATGGTGGGGGTCTGAGGTGGGGATGAACGGTGTGATTTTCTCGCACGCGTCCCGTAATTGGGTCACTGTTAAGGGGGTGGTGTACAGAAATTCCGTATCGTACGATGTGGCTGTGCGGTGGGTGGTGTCTGGGTTCATTGGAGCCTGAACTATCTGCCCTGTGGGGGGTTGGGATGCTTTCCTCTTCTGCGGCTTTCCCTGCGCACATGTTCCTTGAACATATCTCTGCGCTGTCTCACTCAATTCTTCCCAATCAGGGCCGTCTTCCTCATCTAATTTTGCTCCAAAGGTTTCCTGGAATCCTTTTTGGACTGAAAGCAGCGATTGCAGCTCTGCAATCTGCTTCCGGCACTTTGCGTGGTTTAGTGAGCTTTGTCTTTGCTCCGTGGTGGCAGCATGGAGTGCTCTTAACGCTGCCTTCAGGTCACTACACTGTCTCTGCAATGCTTCTACCTGCTTCTCAGTTTCTTCTCGTACCAGGACTGCACGTTTTGTGTCCTGATAGGCCTTTTCATACTGGGACTGGAAGCTGCTTAAGTGCGCCAGACAAGACTGGTGTGCCCACTTGGCATCATCCACCTCTCCGTCTTTTGTTGCCAACTTCCTCCTTAACTCTGCGTTCTCTCTTTCTACCTCACTGACATTGACCTTACTCATTCGATGTATGCCTTCTATCTCTTTCTGGAGCGTCCTAACGACCTCCTCTGTGCCTCGCAATTGTGCCAAGCAGGACACGATTGCCATCGGCTTGCGAGCTTTCTCTAAGCTCTTCTTGTGACTCTCGCTCAGGTTCTCCCACCAAGTATATCCTATACTCCCGGGACCTGTTTCCACATTGCTACAGAATTCGCTCCAAGGGGCCATCCTTTCCCTTTGAGGTACTTCCTGATTTCTTCTTCCCATACGGGACACTGTCCTACTCTACTGCTGCTGGTCGCTGCGACCGCAAATTCTTCTGGGTTCATGAGGCGCTGCATTGCCTGCATTGCCATCTTTCTTATCCGAATGCTTCTTTTAAATTTGGAACAGGGCAGCTAAGGCGGTTGTAAATACGGGTACGGCTTTCGCTAATTTCCGAAGTACAAACTCCCGACAGTTTTGTCGCAACAAAAAATCTATCAGTTTACCTTATAGCCCTGTTAGTTACGCATGCATACACACACTTCCGAATTTATTTATTTTTAAAAAATATATATTTATTAAGAATTTTTAACAGAATTTTCAACCATACAGAACAACCCCCCCCCCCCCCCCCCCCCCTCCCCTCCGTAACACCAATGAAAGAAAGCTCGCATAGCAAGACATGAACATGGCAAGTCAATATGATACAAAGCTTTGTACATTGGATTCCTCCCGTACATGTCAGTTTCCCGGATCATTCATGTGCTTTCTTGCTCAAATGCCCCCCAGAAAGGCCCCCTTCCCCCTCCTCCCCCCCCCCCCCAAGAAAGATGTCCCCCCCTCTCCTCTTCCCCTGGGTTGCTGCTGCGGCTGTCCGACCTTGCTCTAACGCTCCGCGAGATAGTCTAGGAACGGTTGCCACCGCCTGTAGATCCCCTGCGCAGACCCCCTCAAGGCAAACTTTATCCTCTACAACTTGATAAACCCTGCCATATCGTTTATCCAGGCCTCCACGCTGGGGGGCTTCGCCTCTTTCCACATCAACAAGATCCTACGCCGAGCTACTAGGGACGCAAAGGTCAGAATGCCGGCCTCTTTAGCCTCCTGCACTCCCGGCTCGTCTACTGCTCCAAATAGTGCTAGCCCCCAGCTTGGCTTGACCTGGACTTTCACCACCTTAGATACTCCCCTCCAGAACCCCTCCAGTGCCGGGCATGACCAAAACATATGGACATGGTTTGCCGGACTTCCTGAGCATCTCCCACATCTGTTCTCCACCCCAAAGAACCTACTCAGCCTCGCCCCCGTCATATGCGCTCTGTGAACTACCTTAAACTGTACCAGGCTAAGCCTGGCACACGAGGAAGAGGAATTAACCCTACATAGGGCATCAGCCCACAGCCCCTCCTCAATCTCCTCCCCTAGCTCCTCTTCCCATTTACCTTTTAGCTCCTCTACCAAAGCCTCCCCCTCTTCTTTCATCTCCTGGTATATCGCTGACACCTTGCCCTCCCCGACCCATATGCCCGAAATCTCCCTGTCTTGAATTCCCAGTGCCGGGAGCAGAGGGAATTCCCTCACCTGCTGCCTTACAAATGCCCTCACTTGCATATATCTGAAAGCATTTCCCAGGGGTAGTCCAAATTTCTCCTCCAGCGCCCCTAAGCTCGCAAACGTCACGTCGATGAACAGGTCCCCCATTCTTCTAATCCCTGCCCGATGCCAGCTCTGAAACCCCCCGTCCATCCTTCCTGGGACAAACCGATGGTTAACGGGGACCACACCGAGGCTCCCATCGCTCCCCTATGTCATCTCCACTGCCCCCAGATCTTTAACGTTGCCGCCACCAGCAGGCTCGTGGTGTACCTTGTCAACGAGAGCGGCAGCGGTGCCGTCACAAGCGCCCCCAGGCTCGTTCCTTTGCAGAACGCCATCTCCAACCTCTTCCACGCTGCCCGCTCTCCCTCCATCACCCACTTACGGATCATCGCCACGTTGGCTGCCCAGTAGTAGCCACCCAGATTCGGCAACGCCAACCCTCCTCTATCTCTGCTACGCTCCAGGAACCCCCTCCTTACCCTCGGGGTCTTGCTCGCCCACACAAATCCCATAATGCTCCGGCTTACCCTCTTAAAGAAGGCCTTGGTGATCACAATTGGGAGGCATTGGAATACAAAAAGAAACCTCGGGAGAACCACCATTGTAATCGTCTGTACCCTGCCCGCCAGCGAGAGTGGCAACATGTCCCACCTTTTAAAGTCCTCCTCCATCTGTTCCACCAGCCGCGTCAAATTAAGTTTGTGCAGTGCCCCCCAGCTCCTAGCTACCTGAATCCCCAAGTATCGAAAGTTCCTTTCCGCCCTCCTCAACGGTAGGTCATCTATCCCTCTTCCCTGATCCCCCGCTGCACCACAAAGAGCTCATTCTTTCCCACGTTAAGCTTATAGCCCGAGAAGTCTCCAAACTCCCGTAGGATCTGCATGACCTCAACCATCCCCTCTACTGGATCCGCCACATACAGCAACAAGCCGTCTGCGTACAGCGACACTCGATGTTCCTCTCCCCCTCGGACCACCCCCTTCCATTTCCCCGACTCCCTTAACGCCATGACCAAAGGTTCAATCGCCAATGCAAACAGCAGAGGGGACAGGGGGCACCCCTGCCTCGTCCCTCGGTACAGCCGGAAATACTCCGACCTCCGCCGGTTCGTGACCACACTCGCCACGGGGGCTCTGTACAGGAGCTTAACCCAACTAATAAACCCTCCCCCGAACCCAAACCTCCTCAACACTTCCCAGAGATACTCCCACTCTACTCGGTCAAAGGCCTTCTCCGCGTCCATAGCTGCCACAATCTCTGCCTCTCCCTCCACCGATGGCATCATTATCACATTTAGGAGCCTTCGCACATTGGTATTTAGCTGCCGACCCATTACGAATCCCGTCTGGTCCTCGTGAATCACCCCCGGGACACAGTCCTCAATCCACGTAGCCAACATTTTTGCCAGCAACTTAGCATCTACGTTGAGGAGCGAGATCGGTCTATACGACCTGCATTACAGTGGGTCTTTTTACCGCTTCAAGATCAAAGAGATCATCGCCTCCGACATTGTCGGGGGCAGAGTCCCCCCCTCCCTTGCTTCATTGAAGGTCCTTACCAGCAACGGGGCTAACAGGTCTACATACTTCCGATAAAACTCCACCGGGAACCCATCCGGCCCCGGGGCCTTCCCCGCCTGCATGCTCCCCAGTCCTTTAACCAGCTCCTTCACCTCAATGGGCGCCCCCAATCCAGCCACCTCCTGCTCCTCCACCCTCGGGAACCCCAGTTGGTCCAAGAATCGTCGCATCCCCTCTTTTCCCCCTGGGGACTGGGACCTATACAGCTCCTCGTAAAAGGCCTTAAATGCCTCATTCACTTTCACCGCACTCCGCACCGTAGTTCCCCTGCCATCCTTGACTCCACCTATTTCCCTCGCTGCCATCCTCTTACGGAGCTGATGTGTCAGCATCCGACTCGCCTTCTCTTCATATTCATATATCACCCCCTGTGCCTTCCTCCACTGTGCCTCTGCCTTCCCCGTGGTCAACAGGTCGAACTCCGTCTGGAGACTTCGTCTCTCCCTGAGTAGTCCTTCATCAGGAGCCTCTGAATATCTCCTGTCCACCCTTAAAATCTCCCCCACTAACCTCTCCCTTTCCCTGCCCTCTCTCTTCATCCTATGAGCCCTGATGGAGATTAACTCTCCCCTGATCACCGCCTTCACCGCCTCTCATACTACTCCCACCTGCACCTCCCCGTTGTCGTTGGCCTCCAGGTACCTTTCGATGCACCCCCGCACCCTCCCACACATTTCCTCGTCCCACATCCAACCGCCACAGCGGGCGTTGGTCCCTCTCCTCATCCAGCTCTAGCTCCACCCAATGCGGGGCGTGGTCTGAAATGGCTATGGCCGAGTACTCCGTTCCCTCCACTTTCGGGATCAATGCCCTGCCCAGAACAAAAAAATCTATCCGGGAGTAGGCCTTATGTACATGGGAGAAAAAAGAAAATTCTCTGGCCAAAGGCCTGGCAAATCTCCATGGATCTACTCCCCCCATCTGATCCATAAACCCCCTGAGCACCTTGGCCACCACCGGCCTCTTCCCCGTTCTAGATCAGGAACGATCTAATGCTGGGTCCAACACCGTGTTGAAATCCCCACCCATTATCAAGCTCCCTACCTCCAAGTCTGGAATACGCCCCAACATCCGTTTCATGAATCCAGCATCGTCCCAGTTCGGGGCGTATACATTTACCAATACCACCTCCGTCCCCTGCAACCTACCACACACTATCACGTATCAGCCTCCATTGTCCGCTGCCATGTTCTTGGCCTCAACCGACACCCGCTTCCCCACCAGTATTGCCACCCCTCTATTCTTCGCATCCAGCCCCGAATGGAACACCTGTCCTACCCATCCCTTCCTTAACCTGACCTGATCTGCCACCTTCAGATGGTTCTCCTGAAGCATGACCACGTCTGCCTTCAGTCCCTTTAGGTGCGCAAACACTCGGGCCCTCTTAACCGGCCCGTTTAGGCACCTCAGATTCCACGTGATCAGCCGGATTGGGGGGCTTTCCCCTCCCCCCCCCCCTGCTGACTAGCCATCTCCTATCTTAGGCCAGTCCCGTGCCCGCTCCTCCCGCACCCTCCAGTCCCCCAGACGGCGAACCCCCGCCCCGACCACCTCTTCCATTTTCAGTTCCCCCTCGGCCAGTGCAGCAGCAACCCTATTGTCCCCCCCTCTCCCCCCTTCCCTCCCCCCCTCCCCGCTAGATCTGCATCTAGCTCTTTTGCTCCCCCCATACTACTTCCGTGAATCAGCTGACTTCTGCTGACCCCGGCTTCCCCCGCCTTCCCGTTGATCTCCCCGTGTGGGAGTCTCTCCTCCTCCTTACCTTCCTCCACCCCCCCCCCCCCTCCCTAGCGCGGGAAAAAGACCGTGCTTTCCTAAGCCAGCCTCGCCCCCTGTGGTGCAGCTCCTGTTGCGGCCATTATCCCAGTTCCCCCATCCCCGAGTCTCACCTCCCTCCAGCACTGACGCCCACATTTCCCACTATCTCGTCAACAGAAAATAATTTTTAAAAAATAAACAAGAACTCTTCCCACATCCCCCTCCATCATCCCACCCATGAAACATTCTTTACCCATATTTACAACCCCGTATACAGTCGACATCCCCCCCACAACCACAGCCCCTCAGTTCGAGTCCAATTTTTCCATTTGGATAATGGTCCAAGCCTCTTCTGGCGTTTCAAAATAGTGGTGTCGGTCCTGATAAGTGACCCACAGTCGCGACGGCTGCAGTATTCCGAACCTGACTCTTTTTTTGTGCAGTACTGCCTTGGCCCGGTTGAAGCCAGCTCTCCTCTTTGCCACCTCCGCATCCCAGTCCTGGTAGACTCAGATCACCGCATTCTCCCATCTACTGCTCCGCACCTTCTTGGCCCATCTCAGGACACTTTCTTTGTCCGCGAAGCGATGTAACCTCACCACTATCGCCCTTGGCGGCTCATCAGCCCTGGGTCTCCTCGCCAGGACCCGGTGAGCTCCTTCCTGCTCCAGGTGGCTCGGAGAGACCTCCGCACCCATCAGCGAATGGAGCATCGTGCTCATGTACGCCCCGGCATCAGCTCCCTCCACTCCTTCGGGGAGACCCAGAATCCGGAGATTCTTCCTCCTCGACCTGATCTCCAGGACCTCGAGTCTCTCGACCCACCTCCTGTGCACCGCCTCGTGCGCCTCCATCTTTACCACCAGACCCAGGATCTCGTCCTCGTTCTCATTATTTTTATCCCTCACCTCACGGAGCTCCACCGCCTGGGCCTTCTGGGTCTCCTTCAGCCCCTCGATCACTAACAGCATTGGCGCCAGCACCTCATTTTTAAGCTCCTCCACACAGCGCCTGAGGAATTCCTGCTGGTCCGGCCCCCATGCTGCCCGATCTCTGCCCTCCGCCATCTTGTTTTTTCCCTCTCGTTTTTGCCGCTGCTCCAAAGCCTTTTTCTCTGACGCTCCACCGCTAATCCCTGCCATACAACGTAAGGGTGACCTTACTTCACCTTCCCACACGGGATTCAATCAACAAATTTCCGTTGGGGCTCCTCTGGAGAGCCCAAAAGATCGTGATAGCGGGAGCTGCCAAAATGTGCGGCTTAGCTCCGCATCGCCGCAACCGGAAGTCCCACACTTCCGAATTATGAGGATTGATCAGAACTGCTTGAACACTTGTGGTTTCTGTTCCCAATTGGATCTCTAATTCAAATTTTTGGGTTCTCCCGGAGTGGTTAAGCCACTTCTAGTTCGGGATCCGTCAGAATTTCGCCAGTAATATGTTGCTAACTTTTGGTTGGTTCAATTGGCTCTGTTTTATAACCTTTGCTCTCGAGTCGCCAGGTATCTTTATGATACCGCCACGAGGTTCAAGTTCAAGTAATGATCAATAACTCAACACACCAGTTAGTAAGATTCAAATCAAAGCACATTTATTATACACAGTAAATCGCTACTCATGCATAAATTCTATTTCTAAGCTACTTCTACAACTAACAGGCCTACACTTAGCTTCGGACTGGCCCACCAGGTCAGGGAAACAAATGGCCTTTCGTTCGGATTCTGAACTGCGGGATTCAAAGCCGGTATGGACTGGTAGCTAGGAGCGCCTATCTCGTAGCGAGCGTCGACTTGACACTTCAGTGATGCGGCAGCTTGGGCAGTTCACTCTCAAGGGTTGGTTCGCGTTGCTGAGTGACCCTGTCAAGAAGAACGATTTGAACTTGGGGGCTTAACTTTATAGTCCCCAGGGGCTTCCCGCCTTTCGGGGCGGATCCTGTACCTGGTTCCAGGTGATTGGACTTTGTTCCAATCGTTTGGTTCGGTTTCTCCAATACTGGAGCGGTTCCCTGATTGATGAGCGGTCTTGAGGTGTTCGTTAACCTCTTTTGTGTTGGCTCCTGCTGGCGCCGGGGAGTCTGGCTTGGCTTTGTTTATCCCAAATGTTGCGATTGTTCCTGGGGATCGCTCATTAGTATATAGATGGCTGCTACATTATTATGCAGATGGCTGCTTGTATCGATGCTGTCTGGGCTTTTGCAGAGTTTAATACACAGTAAACTTGCACCTGCTGGTTTCTGCCTGTGTTGGCTGAATTTCCCTTCAGCCTCTGCTGTTCTCCATTTTAAATCGGGACTTGGCCAACTCAGGTGGCTACAATGTCAATCACCATCCTGACTTAGAACTACATCATTGTCGTTGGATCAAAGTCCTGGAACTCATTTCCTAACAACACCAGTGTACTTACACCACATGGACTGCTGTGGTTCAAAGACACAACTCACCACCACCTTTTCAAGGGCAATTAGGGATGGGCCATGAATGTTGCCTTTGCCGGCAATGACACATCCCTTTGCCTGCAATGACACATCCCTCTGCCTGCAATGACACATCCCTCTGCTTGCAATGACACATCCCTCTGCCTGCAATGACACATCCCTCTGCCTGCAATGACACATCCCTCTGCCTGCAATGACACATCCCTTTGCCTGCAATGACGCATCCCTTTGCCTGTAATGACACATCCCTCTGCCTGCAATGACACATCCCTCTGCCTGCAATGACACATCCCTTTGCCTGCAATGACACATCCCTCTGCCTGCAATGACACATCCCTCTGCCTGCAATGACACATCCCTCTGCCTGCAATGACACATCCCTTTGCCTGCAATGACACATCCCTCTGCCTGCAATGACACATCCCTCTGCCTGCAATGACACATCCCTCTGCCTGCAATGGCACATCCCTAGGCCTGTAATGACACATCCCTTTACCTGCAATAACACATCCCTTAGCCTGTAATGGCACATCCCTATGCCTGTAATGACACATCCCTTTACCTGCAATGACACATCCCTTAGCCTGTAATGCCACATCTCTTTGCCTGCAATGACACATCCCTCTGCTTGCAATGACACATCCCTCTGCCTGCAATGACACATCCCTCTGCCTGCAATGACACATCTCTGCCTGCAATGACACATCCCTTTGCCTGCAATGACGCATCCCTTTGCCTGTAATGACACATCCCTCTGCCTGCAATGACACATCCCTCTGCCTGCAATGACACATCCCTTTGCCTGCAATGACACATCCCTCTGCCTGCAATGACACATCCCTCTGCCTGCAATGACACATCCCTCTGCCTGCAATGACACATCCCTCTGCCTGCAATGACACATCCCTTTGCCTGCAATGACGCATCCCTTTGCCTGTAATGGCACATCCCTAGGCCTGTAAGACACATCCCTTTACCTGCAATAACACATCCCTTAGCCTGTAATGGCACATCCCTATGCCTGTAATGACACATCCCTTTACCTGCAATGACACATCCCTTAGCCTGTAATGCCACATCTCTTTGCCTGCAATGACACATCCCTTTGCCTGTAATGGCACATCCCTATGCCTGTAATGACACATCCCTTTACCTGTAATGACACATCCCTTAGCCTGTAATGCCATATCCCTTTGCCTGCAATGATACACCCCTCTGCCTGCAATGATACATCCCTCTGCCTGCGATGACACATCCCTATGCCTCTAATGACACACCCCTTTACCTGCAATGACACATCCCTTTGCCTGCAATGACACATCCCTATGCCTGTAATGACACATCCATTTACCTGCAATGACACATCCCTTCGCCTGTAATGCCACATCTGAGCTTCAAACACTGAGGCACATCCGGGAGGGGGAGACTTACCTGGACACTGTGTTTCAGGAGGCAGTCACACCTATCAGAGTAAGTAATTTAAATCCTGCCAGTGGCCAGGGACAGCAGGGTGTGACTGCAAGTCAGGCAGGTAAAGGGAACCAGCAGTCAGGAACTCAGGAGCCAAAGCCCTTGACCCTGTCCAACAGGTATGAGGCACTTGCTCCCTGTGTGGATGGCGAACAGGGCTGCAGGAAGGATGAGTCAGCTGACCAAGGCACCATGGTTCAGCAGGCCATTCAAGGGGAGGGAGTAAATAGGCAAGTTGTAGTTGTAGGGGATTCTATTATCAGGGGGATAGATAGTATCCTTTGTGAGCAGGATAAAGAGTCCCGCATGGTATGTTGCCTGCCCGGTGCTAGGGTGCGGGACATCTCTGACCAGCTTGAAAGGATACTGGAGAGGGAGGGGGAGGATCCAGTTGATGTGGTCCATGTCGGTACCAACAACATAGGCAAGTCTAGAAAAGAGGACCTGTTTAGAGATTATAAAGAGCTAGGATTCAAATTTAAAAACAGGTCCTCAAGGATCATAATCTCCGGATTACTGCCCGAGCCACGTGCAAATTGGCATAGGGAGGCAAGAATAAGGGAAGTTAACACGTGGCTGAAAGAGTGGTGTGGGAAAGAGGGGTTCCTTTTCATGGGACACTGGCATCAGTTTTGGGACAGAGGGGACCTATACCGTTGGAATGGTCTCCACCTGAACCGAGCTGGGACCAGTGTTCTGGCGAAAAGAGTAAATAGGGTGGTCAATAGGACTTTCATCTAGAGATTGGGGGGGAAGGGAAAGTCAGGGAACCAAGAGGTGAAGTAATCAGTGGGAAGCGTAGCTGCTTAGGAATACATAAAGCACAAAAAAACAGAACTCAGGAGAGGTTACGATAGTCCTCATCCCACAAAATATGACACAGTGTCTGGAAAGGCTCAGTAAAACAAGGTCCACCACACTAAGAAAACAAAAAGGGACGGTCAATAGAGAATTAAAGGTGCTATATTTAAATGCGCGCAGTGTACGGAACAAGGTAGATGAGCTTGTGGCCCAGATTGTGACTGGCAGGTATGATGTGGTAGGCATCACAGAGACGTGGTTGCAGGGGGTTCAGGACTGGCATTTAAACATCCAGGGATTCACAACCTATCAAAAAGACAGAGAGGTGGGCAGAGGGGGCGGGGTTGCCTTGTTAATTAGGAATGAAATTAAATCAATAGCACTAAACGACATAGGGTCAGATGATGTGGAGTCTGTGTGGGTAGAGTTGAGGAACCACAAAGGCAAAAAAAACATAATGGGAGTTATGTACAGGCCTCCTAACAGTGGTCAGGACCAGGGGCACAAAATGCACCACAAAATAGAAAGTGCATGTCAGAAAGGCAAGGTCACAGTGATCATGGGGGACTTCAATATGCAGGTGGACTGGGTAAATAATGCTGCCAGTGGACCCAAGGAAAGGGAATTCATTGAATGTTTACAGGAGGGCTTTTTGGAACAGCTTGTGATGGAGCCCACGAGGGGACAGGCCATTCTGAACTTAGTGTTATGTAATGAGCCAGACTTGATTAAATATCTTGAAGTAAGGGAACACTTAGGAGGCAGTGATCATAATATGGTAGAATTCAATCTCCAATGTGAAAGAAAGAAGGTAGAATCAGATGTAAAGGTGTTACAGTTAAATAAAGGTAACTACAGGGGCATGAGGGAGGAACTGACGAAAATCGACTGGGAGCAAAGCCTAGTGGGAAAGACAGTAGAACAGCAATGGCAGGAGTTTCTGGGAGTAATTGAGGACACAGTACAGAGGTTCATCCCAAAGAAAAGAAAGGTTATCAGAGGGGGGATTAGGCAGCCATGGCTGACAAAGGAAGTCAGGGAATGCATCAAAGCAAAAGAGAAAGCCTATAATGTGGCAAAGAGTAGTGGGAAGTCAGAAGATTGGGATGGCTACAAAAACAAACAGAGGATAACAAAGAGAGAAATAAGGAAAGAGAGGATCAATTATGAAGGTAGGCTAGCCAGTAACATTAGGAATGATAGTAAAGGTTTCTTGAAATACATTAAAAACAAACGGGAGGCAAAATTAGACATTGGCCCGCTCCAAAATGACACTGGTAATCTAGTGTTGAGCGACAAGGAAATAGCTGAGGAACTAAATAAGTGCTTTGCGTCAGTCTTCACAGTAGAAGACATGAGTAATATCCCAACAATTCAGGATAGTCAGGGGCAGAGTTGAATATGGTAGCCGTCATAAAGGAGAAAGTGCTAGAGAAACTAAGAGGTGTAAAAATTGATAAATCTCCGGGCCCAGATGGGCTACATCCTAGAGTTCTAAAGGAGATAGCTGAAGAAATAGTGGAGGCGTTAGTTATGATCTTTCAAAAGTCACTGGAGTCAGGGAAAGTCCCAGAGGATTGGAAAATCGCTGTTGTAACCCCCCTGTTCAAGAAGGGAACAAGGAAAAAGATGGAAAATTATAGGCCAATTAGCCTAACCTTGGTTGTTGGCAAGATTCTAGAATCCATTGTTAAGGATGAGATTTCTAAATTCTTGGAAGTGCAGGGTCGGATTAGGACAAGTCAGCATAGATTTAGTAAGGGGAGGTCGTGCCTGACAAACCTGTTAGAATTCTTTGAAGAGATAACAAATAGGTTAGACCAAGGAGAGCCAATGGATGTTATCGATCTTGACTTCCAAAAGGCCTTTGATAAGGTGCCTCACGGGAGACTGCTGAGTAAAATAAGGGCCCATGGTATTCGAGGCAAGGTACTAACATGGATTGACGATTGGCTGTCAGGCAGAAGGCAGAGAGTTGGGATAAAAGGTTCTTTTTCGGAATGGCAACCGGTGACGAGTGGTATCCCGCAGGGTTCAGTGTTGGGGCCACAGCTGTTCTCTTTATATATTAATGATCTAGATGACGGGACTGGGGGCATTCTGGCTAAGTTTGCCGATGAAACAAAGATAGGTGGAGGGGCAGGTAGTATGGGGGAGGTGTGGAGGCTGCAGAAAGATTTAGACAGTTTAGGAGAGTGGTCCAAAAAATGGCTGATGAAATTCAATGTGGGCAAGTGCGAGGTCTTGCACTTTGGAAAAAAGAATAGAGGCATGGACTATTTTCTAAACGGTGACAAAATTCATAATGCTGAAGTGCAAAGGGACTTGGGAGTCCTAGTCCAGGATTTTCTAAAGGTAAACTTGCAGGTTGAGTCCGTAATTAAGAAAGCAAATGCAATGTTGTCATTTATCTCAAGAGGCTGGAATATAAAAGCAGGGATGTACTTCTGAAGCTTTATAAAGCATTAGTTAGGCCCCATTTAGAATACTGTGAGCAATTTTGGTCCCCACACCTCAGGAAGGACATACTGGCACTGGAGCGGGTCCAGCGGAGATTGACACGGATGATCCCAGGAATGGTAGGCCTAACATACAATGAACGTCTGAGGATCCTGGGATTATATTCATTGGAGTCTAGGAGGTTGAGGGGAGATCTAATAGAAACTTACAAGATAATGAATGGCTTAGATAGGGTGGACGTAGGGAAGTTGTTTCCATTAGCAGGGGAGACTAGGACCCGGGGGCACAACCTTAGAATAAAAGGGAGTCACTTTAGAACAGAGATGAGGAGAAATTTCTTCAGCCAGAGAGTGGTGGGTCTGTGGAATTCATTGCCACAGAGGGCGGTGGAGGCCGGGACGTTGAGTGTCTTTAAGACAGAAGTTGATAAATTCTTGATTTCTCGAGGAATTAAGGGCTATGGAGAGAGAGCGGGTAAATGGAGTTGAAATCAGCCATGATTGAATGGTGGAGTGAACTCGATGGGCCGAATGACCTTACTTCCGCTCCTATGTCTTATGGTCTTATCCCTTTGCCTGCAATGCCACATCCATTTACCTGCAATGACACATCCCTTTGCCTGCAATGACACATCCCTTTGCCTGTAATGACACATCCCTATGCCTGTAATGACACATCCATTTACCTGCAATGATACATCCATTTACCTGCAATGACACACCCCTCTGCCTGCAATGACACATCCCTTTGCCTCCAATGATACATCCCTTTGCCTGCAATATCACATCCCTTGCCTGCAATGATACATCCCTTTGCCTGCAATATCATATCCCTTGCCTGCAATGACACATCCCTTTGCCTGCAATTACACATTCCTCTGCCTGCAATGACACATCACTTTGCCTGTAATGCCACATCCCTTTGCCTCCAATGATACATCCCTTTGCCTGCAATATCACATCCCTTGCCTGTAATGACACATCCCTTTGCCTGCAAAGACACATCCCTATGCCTGTAATGACACATCCCTCTGCCGGCAATGACACACATCCCTTTGCCTGTAATGACACATCCCTTTGCCTGCAATGACACATTCCTTTGCCTGCAAAGACACATTCCTTTGCCTGCAATGACACATCCCACAAACACATTTTTAAAAATCAGATGATTTTGTAGCTGGCCTCCCAATTTTGTACCCTTCTAAACATGAGCTCATCAAAGGTTTTGCAGCCAAACTCTAACTCACACCATTTTGCATTCTTGTGCTCGCTGACCAATTGTGGCGCCCGGTCCACTGAGCTCCGATTTTAAAACCCCCTCCGTATTTTCAACTCCCTCCATTGACTTGACCCCTGCTTATCACTGAACCGCTTCCAATTTTAACAGTGGTCTGAGATCTCTGTGCTCCTCCAATTCTGGTCTCTTGCACAATCTCAGTTTGTAAACATTGCAACGTGCCTTTAGCTGCCTGGGCTCTAGATTCTGGAATTTCCTCAATAGGGGCTGGTTTAGCACAGTGGGCTAAATAGCTGGCTTGTAAAGCAGAACAACGCCAGCAGCGCGGGTTTCATTCCTGTACCAGCCTCCCTGAACAGGCGCCGAAATGTGGCGACTAGGGCCTTTTCACAGTAGCTTCTTTTGAAGCCTACTTGTGACAATAAGCGATTTTCATTTCATTTCATATCATCTACATCTCTCCACCTCTTTTTCCTCCAGTGAGATGCTTCTTAAGGTTTACTGCTTTGATCTGTCCAAGTATCTCCTTAAGTGGCTCAGGGTCAAATTTTGTTTGACAATGCCCTCTGGAGTGCCCTGACTCAGTTTGCTGCATTGAAGGAGTTGTGTAAATGCAAGTTGTTGTTTTAGTTTAATCAGGGCTGTTCCAATGTTGTGGCCTGAGTGGAAATCAGGAGCGGCATTCTCCGAGCCGAAATCGCGATCGGCGTGGGGGTGGAGAATGGGCATTGACGCGAAATCCAGCGCGACGCCGCTTCCGCGATTCTCCGGTCCCTGGCGAATCGACACAAATTGGCGCACTACACGGTAGGGGGCCATTGAGAGGCCCAGCGTCGATTGTCTGGGTTCCCGGTGGCGTGGTTCTAACCGCGATTTGCCTGTCGGGAATGGCCGGTGGCGGCTGCGGACTCAGTCAGGGGGACGATCGGGCGTCACCAATCCGTGGGCGTGCACGATCTAGGGGGGACCTATATTTTTGGTGCCGCGGTCTGAGTCCACCATCGCACACAGCTTGGCCGCCACAAGCCACTGCCGTGTGCAGGCGCAGACCCCCGACCAGAAGTGCAGGGCCCCGTAACCGCAGCCAGAACTGCAAGAAGCACTCCGGGGTTCCGCTAGCCCCCTGCAGGTTGGACTTAAGGAAGGTCCAGAGTGAAACGCCCATGTCTATTGGAGAATCCCACCCCCGGTTCTCGAGGCACACTGGGAAGGATTGCCTGAAATGAGGTGAGTATCGGTAAGGACAGAGAGGTTCAAGGTGACTTTAGAGGAGAGACTGATGACTGAAAATCTGAAAGGGAGAGAGGAGAACCCTGCGGAGTGGGACTATATAGAATCCCTACAGTACAGAAGGAGGCCATTTGGCCCATCTAATCTGCACCCACCTTCCAAAAGAGCACTCTACATAGGACCACTCCCCCTCCCTATCCCCATTTCCTCACACATTGATCATGGCCAATCCACCTAATATGCACATCCTTGGACTGTGGGAGGAAACCGGAACACCCGGAGGAAACCTACACGTAAGAACGTGCAAACTCCACACAGACAGTGGTCCAAGGCCGGAATTGAACCTGGGATCCTGGAGCTGTGAGGCAGCAGTGCTAACCACTGTGTCACCGTGCCAGCGTGGTTTTGGGGCCCGAAAGAGAAGTTGAATGGCAGCATGTTTGTGGGAATAGGATCAAGAGAGCAGCAAGTAGGCCTATGGACACAAGGAGATTAGGGAGGGCATGAAGTGAGATAGTATAGAAACTAGAGTAAAGTGTAACTTTTTAACAGCATAAAGTGTCTTGGAATGTTTATATTAAAGATGCTACCAAAATGAAAGCTATTGTGGCTGCTGATTTTATATGTTGGTGGAATTAACCTTGAGTTGGGCCAGGAACTGAGCCTGCATGAGGCCACAGTCTCAGAGTAAATGAAGAGTCTTTTTGAGAAAAAGATGACTGCGGCCTCAATCATATTCCTCGGTTATTTACCAGTATGAAATGAGGCCACTGTTGCCTAAAATTGTTTGTGTAAACCCTGCCATTACAATGATATTGACATGGGCATGGTGCTGAAACCAACCCCTTGGACTATAGTGTATTTTTGTCAGCGCAGTCAGCATTGTTTCCTGCAGGCCTTTGCATTAAGCTTGTGGTCTCTTTAAATGACAGAGCTGCTTTAAAGCCAGATTATCTGACAAGTGGTTATGCTGATGGCAATTCTGTCAAATCTGCCCGACAAAATAGGACCGATCCTACATCAGTTTACAGACATTGCTTCAGGTACAACAATTTAATGATATAAACCCAGCATTTCAGAGCCATGGTCTGCAGCACACGTGCAATTCTTGCCTTGTGACATCAATCACATTGAGGATTAGTTAACCAGTTTATTTACAGATGCACTGTGCCCCTCCCTAGGATACATGCTGAAGAGACAGAATGTCATCTTTTCAGAAAGGTTCAATGATTCCCCAAGGGCAGTCAAGCGAGACTGTGGGATGTTTATTCTTCCTCTGTTTGTATACACGCCTGGAAGCAAATTGGCAAGACGTTGAGGCTTCTCCAGATCCATGACATTTACAGAAGAATGCCCAGCTGTCAGTGCAATGTGAGTGAGGAAGTGGTACTCTTCTTAACTCTGCAGCACCTAGCTAATTTGCTTGAGGCCAAATGAATTCTAAGCATTGACCTTGTAAGCAAACTTGCTGAGAGGGTGGGACATGGGCGCATCAACAAACAGCCACATTTCACTGGCTGCTCTTATCAACAATCTGTTGTTTTGAACATAAAATAGTATTTGAGAATTTTGTTTCAGCATTAATTTAATTTAAATTCCTACAACGTGGTCTACATGTTATTTATCCCTGATATTTGCACAGCACAAAGTAAATTTTATGTTTGGAAGAAAAGTGTGCATCAAAAATATTTTGCCCTCCAGCACTTGCTGTTATACTTAGCCTTCTAGAAATATTGTTTACCAAATCTTGAGACAACTTTTCCTGAGTTTAGGGCAGGAAACCTGCTGTCCCGCTTGGTCTGGCTTATTTCTGACTCCAGTCCCATTTTTTTTGTTGGTTGGTGTTCATTCCCTCAAGGCATTCATCGGGTGAATACATGCCATTAGGCTCAATCATACATCTGTCATTCCTCCATTGCAGCAGACATGAGCACTGAACACAAGGGAAAGGGACAGCACCCTGCAGCTGGGCTGCCACTCAGAGCCAGAGTCCATGGAGAGACATGGCATATCTGCATCTGTAGCCATCTCTGCAGCTGCCTGATAACAAAACTAAATATCTCTGACATCCAATTCATACAAGAGTCACAATTTCAGCAACGAGTAAAACATAATCATCTTAATTGTGCTCCATTTTGACATTTTCAGAACCAATTAATATTCATCTCTTCACTCCTTCAAGGTCATCATGAGTACAGCAATCCATGGAGATTTCAAACGATTCCCCAGAGGAGTTGATTCCTGCTGAGGGTGCACGATCACGGGACACAGGCTCACCATGTACCAATGTAGATATGCGCCCTTCGGTAGGTCTAGTAGGATCTTACCTGGTGACGCACACGTCACAAGTACGCACGCACTGGTGGAAAAAACAAATGTGGACAGTCTCTGTCCGGGGGTGCAGACCTCTCCGAGCTTATTCAGATGGAGACAGGTCTGATGTCCTGGGAACCATCAATGCAAAAGATCATTTGTGAGGGGAAGCAGAAAATAAGCATCATTCTAGCAGGCCTTCCAAGGTGGTAATGTGATTGGCTAGGGCTGCATTCGAGTTGTCATCTTCATCCTCCCCCTTTGCCTCCTCCTCATTCTCCTCCTCTTCACTGGACTCACCTTTCAGGAGTGAGCAGATTGGTAGATACTGATTATGAGCATTCCATTATGTATTTGGTGCATGGTGTGCTGGGAGACTGGATGATATAAGACCTGGTTTGTATAGTTGTATTCTTATACAGCAGTGGCATCCTTCATTAGCTAAGTGAAGTCCCAAGCAGAGGGACATAAAAGATTTACTATGAGTGGGCTGCACTGAGCAGATGGTATGGCAATGTTGTTGGGGGAGGGAAAATAAATTCTGATGGCCTGCCTTGCTGAGCTGTTTTTTTTGTATTGTTCATCATTGTTTTCCTCAGACTCGGAAATGCTTTTGGTTGTTTAATTAAGTTCTAATCATTTTTCTGTTGCAATTTATGGAAATTCCAAAATAAAATTGCTTTCAAAATAAAGACCAGTTAGCTGAAAGCTAAATAGAGCAAAACTAATAGAACAAGAAGCGTTCATTCTCAAAAATGAGTTTCAGTCTTATTATTTGTTAAGCACAGCGAAACCTTCACATTTTTAAGACTCTAAACAAGAGGTAAGAAGAATTGAGAGAAATTGTCCTGTGCCAACGTCACAACCCTGAGCACAGAATCAATAAATTCTGATCTAGGTTATCAAGAAATGTTGCATCTCATTTACCAAGAATAGAGCAAGTAAGCCAGGTTACCATAGCGATCAAAGAGCCAAAAGCCCAGTTACCTAGAAACGGAAATGCTTCCATCTAGTGGTCTGTCCGCTGTTTGTGTGAGGAAGGAAGGTTCCAAGCATAAACATAATGGGGAGAATTTTAACCCCCCCTTCCCCCCACCTCCCCCTGCTACACAGCTGGTAGGCGAGTAGGTTAACATTTCAAACATTTGGAATCCTAAGCGACCCATCTCAAAAACACCTACTTCCAATCTTACCGGATGTGGTTTGGTGGGAGTCAGGAAACAGCTCTCACAAAGCAGAACAGTTACTTAATTTTGCTAATGACTCTTCATGCTTCATATTTTAACAGTTTTTCCAATTTAATGGCAGCAAGTTGGTAAACTCAGCAGCTGAAGGGAGGTGTGAATGACCAGAACAACAGGTCAATCCATCTCTGCTTGTGGGCCAAGAGGAACAGGCATGCTTCCCCATTGTCATAATATACATCTATGTATATAATGGAGTGCAGACAGGCAGTGATTGACACACAGGATGACCAGTAAGCACACAGAACAGAGCAGCCAATCACCAGACAGGATACGACCACTATAAAGCCAGAGGGCACCAGTTTTCCCAGCCTCTGGGACAGTCAGAGTTAGTGAGCTGGCCAGTGCAAACACCATGTGGTAGCTAGTAAGTCTGGTTAGGCTAGTATCAGGTCACCAGTCAAGTCAGCATAGTGTCAACCCACAGTTGAACATGTATAATAGTTTAGATGTTAAATAAAATCGTGTTCCATCTTATCAAGTGTTGGAGGTCTGCCTCTCACTACACTGCATCAAGTGCAGTCCACATTGAGCCAGCCTACCCAACACATCACCCGTGACCTCTCAAATGAACCAGCTTCCACCCTTGATCCTCTGACCACCCACCCAGCTCCCCACCCGCCCCTACCCCCAACCATGATTTGAAGCCAAAACTGCAAAATCTTCAAACTTACCAGCCACCTCTCTGTCCCTCACTCCAATCTTATGGCCTTCCAGTGCATGTCCCCACGCCCGCGAAAAAACATGCCCAAATCACTCTGGACTTACCTGGATTATGAACTTACCTGGAGTAAGTCCAGGGTGATTCTGCAAATTGCAGGGGGATAGAAGGGCCCCGGAGTGCTCCTTGCAGCTCTGGCTGCCGATAGAGGGCCCTGCACTTCTGGTCGGAGGTCCGCGCATGTGCACGGCGGCGGCCTGTGTCAGCCGCCCCGCGCGACATGGCCGACCCACACCGCGGACGGCACCAAAAAAATAGGCTACCCCCCAGACCGCGCGCACCCGTGGATCGATGGCCCCTGATCAATAGCCGGACCGTTCTGGAGGCCCCACCCCCCGGCGAATGATCCACCTACCCCCCACCAGGGCGGCCTTGGACTGAGTCTGCAGCCGGCACGTGGACTGCCCGCCGGGTGGAACCATGAGAGAGCCACGCCGGCAGTAACTCGGCCAGCTGCACTGGGAGAATCGCCACGGGGGCCTTTTTCAATGGCCCCTGACCGGCGCCATGTCGACCGCGCGCACCCGATTGGCGGCGATTCTCCGGGGACCGGAGAATCCCGGGAGCGACGTCGGGGTTGACGGCCATTCTCCGCCCCCGCGCCAAGCACGATTTCGGGCGGGGGCTCGGAGAATCCCGCCCCAGATGTCTCAAAGCACTTTCCAGTCAATAAAGTATTTTTGAAGTGTATTCACTGTTGAAACGTAAGAACGGTGACAGCTAATTTGCACAAAGCAAGCTCCCACGGACAACAATATGATGTTGACTGAGGGATAAATATAGGCATGGACACCTGGGATCACTGCCCTGTTCTTCTTCCAAATAATGCAATGGAATATTGCACCCTGACCTGAGAAAGCAGATTTTTAATGTTTCATCCGAGAGACAGCACTTCCTGCAGTGCAGCACTGCCTCAGTACTGTACCAGAGTGTCAGTCTTGAAGTTTGTGCCGACGTCCTGGAGTGGGACTTGAAACTGCAGCCTCCTGACTTAGAAGCAAAATAAAATCTCTCAACTGAGCTACAAACTGACACTTTGGTGATATTTAAAGCAGGATTCCAGATCACAACCTCCGAGGAACCAGTCCAGTCCCATAGCCGCAACTCTTTGTCAAAAGGCACACCAGAAAATGTAGAGGACAGGTTTTGATATGAAATGAAGCATATAGCAGGTGCGCCCACATGGAAGATTTTAATTTATATTCAGCAAAAACGTAAATAATTTTTGTGCAGGTTATTAGTAACATCTGATATCAAATTCTATTCATGCCTTGAAAGAAACCCGCAAATTTTCATGTGACACATTTGGCAGAGCCTTTTGAGATTCAGTGTGACATAGCACCTTTTGAACTTCTGGCATCGAGTTATAAGTAGTTGTGAATTCCTCCCTTCGTTGTGCTGGTTGGAGCTGGACCTGGAAACAAAGCAATGTCAGTGGTCTTTCTTCCATCGTTGCTTTATGTGGACAAAAGCAATTCTGCCAAAGCTGTTTTTTTTTAAATTGCATGATGGATTGCCTGAAATTATTTGACATTTAAGAGCTGGATCAACTGAGCCCTCATTCACGGGTCTCATGGTCGAGGAGCCCTTCTTTTCCATTTGTATCTTCCTTTTCTCTTCTTTGTCCTTTCACGTAACCTTGTCCTATTCATACTGACGGTCTTTTCTCTTGCATTCAGTTCCACCGAGGCTCCACTGCTGGCATTGACCTTTTCATACACCTTTCTCATGTTAATACTCTGGCGCTCATTTGTAGACTGCAGTTAGAAACACTGCTGTTACACATCTGCTTTGACATTTTCCTCTGCAGTCTAGGAAATTCTAGTTTGCAATCTGAACCCTGGTAATCACTATAATATCGCTGTTTGCTTCTGTTGATTTAATTTTAAAATTTGCACAGACAAGTTTTGATCCGCAGATGATATTTACTCCATTTTAGCTCACCAATTAAGATTTGGACTTTTTCCAGAAACCTGCATAGACAAACATACATGTCCGATGAAATGAAATTGACATTGCAATCTACCTAGGATAATGAGCAAACAGTGAACACTTTTTGCCACGGAGGTGTGCACTAATTTTAGAATGAGGTACTCGTGTACTCGTGGTCCCTTTGGCTGGTGATGCATGATCAATAACCTCAGAAACGAGATTGGAGACAATTGAAGGCTTTAATACGCTAGATGTTTCCCCCAGCAGCGCAGGTACAGCAGAAAGCTGCTGGGGCGGCACGGGCTCTTATACTCTGCCTTGCAGGGCGGAGCTAACATGCAAGCTTATCCAATGGGAACAAGTACATTCTCCACCAATGGTATTCCGGCATTACTCGGTACCGTAATCCTCCTAACACAGACTACCACATTCACCCACTGTTAAAAAAGAGTCCGGCGGGGGTGGTGGCTTCATATTACAACGTGGTAAAAGTGGTAGAAGTTATAGTTATGAAGGTACCGTAATGCCCCCATACAGCGTTTTGCCTCATTACAACTTTTAACAACAGTAATGTACATTTCAAAAGGAAGCAATTAGTCGATTGGGGCCCCTGGTCATCCTCTGTGATTGTCGTAGCTTTGGTGGTGATGTAGGTGGAGTTTCGGGCGTCTGTGACTCCGGGAGCGTGGTTTCAGCTTCTGTGGCAGCTTCATCACCCCTAGACGTGGCTGGTGGAAGGGCTGACTGACCTGGAAAGAGGGCAGCTGTGGGGTGCGCCGGTGGGCAGGGCCTAGATGGGGCCGGTGGAAGAACCGAACCACCTGGGAAGGGGGTAGCTGTGGGGTGCGCCGTTGGGAGGGAGGGTGGGACTGGTGGCCGGGGTGTGTGTGGGGATCCAGCGGGCACCAGGTCCCGTAGGGAGACCGTATTCTGTCAGCCGTCAGGGTACGCCACGTAGGCGTACTGAGGGTTAGCGTGGAGGAGATGGACCCTCTCAACCAATGCGTCCGATTTGTGTGCCCGCAAGTGTTTTCGGAGCAGGACGGGTCCGGGAGCTGCCAGCCAGGTCGGGAGCGAGGTCCCAGAGGAGGACTTCCTGGGGGAGACAAGGAGACGTTCGTGAGGTGTTTGGTTGGTCGTGGTACACAGCAGTGACCGGATGGAGTGGAGGGCATCCGAGAGGACCTCCTGCCAGCGGGAGACTGGGAGATTCCTGGACCGCAGGGCCAGTAGGATGGTCTTCCAGACCGTTCCATTCTCCCTCTCTACCTGTCTGTTTCCCCGGGGGTTGTAACTGGTCGTCCTACTCGAGGCAATGCCCTTGCTGAGCAGGAATTGACGCAGTTCCTCGCTCATAAAGGAGGATCCCCGATCACAGCATAAAGATACCATGGAGGGCTTTTATGACAGTGGTTGTGGTCATGTCCGGGCAGGGGATGGCGAATGGGAACCGGGAGTACTCGTCAATCACGTTCAGGAAGTACGTGTTGCAGTCGGTGGAGGGGAGGGGGCCTTTGAAATCCATACTGAGGCGTTCAAAGGGACGGGAAGCCTTTATCAGGTGCACTTTCCCTGGCTTGCAGAACTGCGGTTTGCACTCCGCGCAGATTTGGCAATTCCTGGTGGCTGTCCTGACTTCCTCGATGGAGTAGGGCAGGTTGCGGGTCTTAATGAAGTGGAAAAATCGAGTGACCCCCCGGGTGGTAGAGGTCCTCGTGGAGGGCTCGGAGGCGGTCCACTTGTGCGTTGGCACATGTGCCGCGGGATAGGGCATCAGGACTCATTTAGCTTCCCTGGACGATACAAGATCTCATAGTTGTAGGTGGAGAGTTCGATCCTCCACCGTAAGATCTTGTTGTTTTTTATCTTGCCCCGTTGTGCATTATCGAACATGAAAGCAACCGACCATTGGTCAGTGAGGAGAGTGAATCTCCTGCCAGCCAGGTAATGCCTCCTATGTCGCACAGCTTCTACTATGGCCTGGGCCTCCTTTTCGACTGAGGATTGGCGGATTTCGGAGGCGTGGAGGGTGCGTGAGAAGAAGGACACGGGTCTGCCCGCTTGGTTGAGGTTGGCCGCCAGAGCTATGTCAGACGCGTCGCTCTCGACCTGGAAGGGGAGTGACTCGTCAATGGCATGCATCGTGGCCTTTGCAATGTCTGCTTTGATGCGGCTGAAGGCCTGGCGGGCCTCTATTGACAGGGGAAAAACTGTGGATTGGATCAGTGGACGGGCCGAGTCCGCATAGTTGGGGACCCACTAAGAAAAAAAACCTAGGCAGCGCTTCAGGGCCTTGGAGCAGTGCGGGAGGGGGAACTCCATAAGGGGGCGCATGCGTTCAGGGTCGGGGCCTATAACTCCATTACACACTACGTAGACGAGGATGGCTAGGCGGTCGGTGTTAATCACGCATTTATCCTTGTTATACGTTAGGTTAAGGATTTTTGCAGTTTGGAGGAATTTTCAGAGGTTGGTGTCGTGGCCCTGATGGTCGTGGCCGCAGATGGTGACATTATCGAGGTATGGGAATTATCGAGGTACGAGGTACGTGACATTATCGAGGTACGAGACCCGTAAACTGTACCGGTCAACCATTCGGTTCATCTCTTGCTGGAAGACCGACACCCCGTGACACCGAAGGGAACCCTTAAGAAGTGGTAGAGCTGCCCATCTGCTTCGAAGGCAGTGTACTGGTGGTCACATGTGCGGATGGGGAGCTGGTGGTAGGCGGACTTAAGATCTACCGTGGAGAAGACCTTGCAATGCGCGATCCTGTTGACCATGTCGGATATGCGGGGGAGAGGGTATGCGTCGAGCTGCGTAAACCTGTTGATGGTCTGACTGTAGTCGATGACCATCCTATGCTTCTCCCCGGTCTTTACCACCACTACTTGAGCTCTCCAGGGACTGTTGCTAGCCTCAATGACACCTTCCTTCAGTAACCGTTGGACCTCTGACCTAATAAAGATCCAGTCCTGGGCACTATACCATCTGCTCCTGGTGGCGATGGGTTTGCAATCCGGGGTGAGGTTCGCAAACAGGGAAGGCGGATCGACCTTGAGGGTTGCGAGGCTGCAGACAGTGAGGGGTATAGGGCCGCCGAAATTGAAAGTTAGATTTTGAAGGTTGCACTGAAAATCCAACCCTAGGAGTGTGGCCGCTCAGAGGTGGGGAAGGACGTAGAGTCGGTAGTTTTTGAACTCCCTTCCTTGGACTGTGAAGTTAGCTGCACAAAACCCCTTGATCTCTACTGAGTGAGATCCGGAGGCCAGAGAGATTTTTTGATTAACGGGGTGGACGGGGAGAGAACAGCGTCTTACCGTGTCGGGGTGTATGAAGCTCTCTGTGCTCCCAGAGTTGATTAGGCAGGACAAGGACGTTTCATGCCCATTGATAAACACCATCGTCGTAGCAGTTGATAGTGTTCGGGGCCGAGACTGGTCCAGGGTCACTGAGGCTACTTGTGGCAGCAGTTGAATGTTTTCTTCGGGCGGTGTGTGGTCTGCCGAGCTGGGGTCCTGGGAGTCCATCTAAGATGGCGGCACCCATTGGTCGCACATGGCCGGGGGTGCACAAAATGACGGCGCCCATCCATCGCATGTTGCGCCCGCGGGACAAGATGGCGGTGCCCGGAGGCCGCACGTGGCCCTGGATGAGGAAGATGTCAGTGCCCGCACGGGGACCGTGGAGAGGATTGTGGTGGCAGTCCGTATTCGCCGCCGGAGACCGCAGCGACCGCCCGGGCCTGGCATACCGCCACAAAGTGGCCCTTTTTACTGCATCCCTTGCAGGTGGATGCACGGGCCGGACAGCGCTGCCGGGGGTGCTTGGTGTAGCACCATCGATCACACACGAGGCGAGGCGTAGAAAACTTCAATCGAGGCTTTATTGAGCAGACTTGTTCCCCAGCAGCTCAGTCACAGAATGCAGCTGCTGGGAGCAAACCGGGTTCTTATACCCTGCCTATCTGGGTGGAGCCCAGTAGGCGGCAAATCCAATTGGGACCCACATCTGTCCTCCAATAGCTCCTCGGCATTCATGGTGTACCGTATTACCCCTAATACATACCACCACACTTGGCTTGCCCGTATAAATTGCAGCGTGGGGTTGACAGGCCGTCTTGCAGCACAAGCTTGTGGGGGGCTGGGAAATGCCTCGAGGTCAGCCGCGGGGGAGTTCCACGTTGCCCAGGGGGCTGCCGCGCTGTCGGGGACGTAAGCGCGGGCGTTTTGGGAGGCCACATCCAGGCAGCCGGCAAGGGCCCGTGCCTCCTTGAGGCCTAGTGTCTCGTTTTCCAGCAATCGCTGGCGGATTTGGGATAACAGCATACCTGCAACGAAAGCGTCCCGGATCAAAAGTTCTTTGTGGCGGCTCGCCGAAACTTGCGGGCAGCTGCAGTTTCTCCCCAACACCAGGAGCGCACAGTAGAATTCCTCCAGCGATTCCCCGGGGATTTGTCGCCTCGTCGCTAGCAGATGTCAGGCATAGACCTGGTTTACCGGGCGAATATAATGTCCTTTCAGCAGCTCCATTGCTGCATCGAAATCGTCCGCGTCCTCAATGAGGGTGTAGATTTCTGGGCTCATCCTCGTGAAGTTTCTGTTCTCCTGTGGGTGTATTTTTTGGCCTTTCCGAGATATCCGCTGAAACATGCCAGCCGGTGCTTGAAGGTTGCCACTGAGTTTGCCGCGTGGGGGCTGAGTTGCAGACATTCCGGCTTGATTTGGAGCTCCATTCTTTTAAATCCAGCGTATTAAATTGATGCACGATCAATAACCTCAGAAATTGGAGACGATTGAAGGCTTTAATACGCCAGATGTTTCCCCCAGCAGCGCAGGTACAGAAGAAAGCTGCTGGGGCGGCACGGGCTCTTATACCCCGCCCTGCATGGCGGAGCTAACGTACAAGCTTATCCAATGGGAACAAGTACATTCTCCACCAATGGTATTCCGGTATTACTAGGTACCGTAATCCTCCTAACACAGACTACCACAGCTGGTACTGAATGTTACACTGCCAGATCACCAGTAGCTTGCTTTCATTTAATGGTAATCTTAAACAGTGACAAATCGAACATGAGCAGATTGAGAAAGCTTGTGGTACACATATTTACCCCACCTTGAATAAAAATAACATTCCCACACTGAAGGATAGTGGGAGTTGTTGGGCTGGAGGAGGCTAATGATTGGAAGGGGAGGGCGGCATGTGGCGCAGTGGATAGCACTGGGACTGCGGCGCTGAGGACCCGGGTTCGAATCCCGGCCGTGGGTCACTGTCCGTGTGGCGTTTGCACATTCTCCCCATGTCTGCGTGGGTTTCACCCCCACAACCCCAAGATGTGCAGCGTAGGTGGATGGGCCACGTTAAATTGCCCCTTAATTGGAAAAAAAATAATTGGGTACTCTAAATTTTTTTTAAAAATGATTGGAAGGAGGGGCTGAGTTTGTGAAGGGCATTAAGCATGCGGATGCGAGTTTAAAATTGGAGACTTTTGGAACCAGGAGCCAATTTGGGTCAGCGAGCGCAAGGCTTGGTACAGGATAAGATGCAGGTGTGGAAGTTTTTGATGAGCTGAGATTTGCAGCGATATGAAGCTTGGAGAGCATTTAAATAATTGAGTCAGGAGGTGACCAACGTACAGATGAGCTGGTTGGAGGCAGGCATATTATGGAACTGGAATGGGTTGTCATGGTGATGGGGAGCATTTGGGGTCAGGCGTTCAGCTCATGGTTGAAGAGAAAGCCAAGGGTGCAAAGGAAATGGTTAAACTGAAGGCAGAGGCGGAGTGGGATGGTATTGGCCCCTGGAGTACAAGGTTTATGGTAAAGGACAAAGATGTTAGTTTCAGACCTCCAAATGTTTAACTTTAGGAAATTGCAGCTTATCCATAGGGTCAGCTAAGCAGTCTGACAACACAGAGCTTTTGGAAGGGTCAAGGGATGGCCTGGAGCGGTAGAGCTGAGTATCAGATGCAGATTTGGAAAAGCTGACACCCATATCCATGGGCAGCATGATGTCACAGTGATTAGCAAAGTTGCTTCACAGCTCCAGAGTCCCAGGTTCGATTCCCGCTTGGGCCACTGTCTGTGCGGAGTCTGCACGATCTCCACGTGTCTGTGTGGGTTTCCTCCGGGTGCTCCGGAGGTGGATTGGCCATGATAAATTGCCCTTAGTGTCCAAAAACGTTAGGTGGGGTTAATGGGTAATGGGGATAGGGTGGAGGTGTGTGCGACCTACGCCGTCGGGAACGCGGCCCATCATAGATTATCATAGAATTTACAGTGCAGGAGGCCATTCGGCCCATCGAGTCTGCACCGGCTCTTGGAAAGAGCACCCTACCCAAGGTCAACACCTCCACCCCATTCCCATAACCCAGTAACCCCACCCAACACTAAGGGCAATTTTGGACACTAAGGGCAATTTAACATGGCCAATCCACCTAACCTGCACATCTTTGGACTGTGGGAGGAAACCGGAGCACCCGGAGGAAACCCACGCACACACGGGGAGGATGTGCAGACTCCGCACAGACAGTGACCCAAGCCGGAATCGAACCTGGGACCCTGGAGCTGTAAACCAATTGTGCTATCCACAATGCTGCCGTGCTGCCCATCGGGGCAGGCATCGAGGGTAGGGCCTCAGGTAACGTCCTGAGGCCGTCCCGACGGTGTACTCTAGTACGCTGTTTTGGAGCAGGCGGGTCACCGCAAAAGCGCGCCGCCCCCGATTTCGGCACCAACGTGGATTCTCCGGTCGATCGCTGAACGCGATTTCGATGTCGGAGACCGGAGAATCCCGCCCTTAGTCTACAATTGAAAGTTGTGGAGTTGCCAATCTGGCTAAAGAGGGTAATATATACGTTCAGCTTTGTTTATGCAGCTTCAGTGACTGTACATGACCCTGGAGATCATCATATGTTTCAGTAAGTCTTTTGCCAAAATAAAGATGATTTCCCTGTGCTGTAATATCGATTTAACTAGGCTCTGTTGAGTAATTTTTTAAATTGGAAAGGGAGAAAAGCATCACCTTTTCCTTATTACTGTAACGTTAACTTTAATTAACAGTTTCAATATAATTCATGACATTTTATGAGTGTTTAATTGGATTGAAAAATGGCTTGCTGAACATCTTTCATGAAAAGATTAGGGCTGATTTTAACTGTGGACAGTTTTTTAATGGTGACTTTAGCTGCAGTGGGAGAAAGCTCAGGCAGGACTCACTGGGAGGCAGTGGAGATTCTTGCAAGCAGCAGGATTGGATCCTTGTTGGTCCCACAGGATCCCTGTCATCAGAGGAAACGAGCTGGGAATAGGATCACAGCAGGGGAGGACACCAAAAGCGGATTTAAAACTTAGGGAAGAATTTTCCATCCCCTCCCGCTGGCAGGATCTTCCGGTCCCGTCAAAGTCAATGGAGCTTTGAGCGTCTCGCTGTATTTTCTGGCACTGCCCCCTGCTGTGACGGGGCTGGAATATTCCCTCCTTACTTTCTTGGGCTTCCTCTGGCCCGGATCCATTTTCTCTCTGGCAGGAATAAAATATTGCATCCAGATCCTGCAGGGCAAATGGTAAAAAGAACCCAGCCAGCTTGGGCAGGTGTCCTCGCTGGCAGCTCGTGAAAATCAGATCAGATCAGCTCTCAGTAGCACCTGGGCACACATGACCTAGGGATTTTAACTGACTACCGTGCTATCAGCCAGGCAGATAAGATTATAATCATTCTTATAATGCATTAATCTTTTGAAGTACTCTCAAAGACTGTTAAAAACAAATCAGTTACTATTAAAATTTACATCCTTTTCAAGATCACAATTCATAATTCAGATGAAGAAGGCTATTTGGTTCATCTTAGCTCATCCAGCCAGAAAAATCCGAAAGTCCCATTCTTTGAGCTACCGACCTACCTACCTACCGACCGACCTCAGCAGGAAACGGCCAGCGGTCCACCACCCCCCACAGTTTTTTTCTTAACTCGTTCATGGGATGTGGGTGTCGCTGACACAGCCAACATTTGTGCCCTTCCCTCATTGTCCTTGAACTGTGTGGCTTGCTCGCTTTTTAACAGGGAAGTTAAGAGTCAACCACATTGGAGTCACATGTAGGCCAGACCAGAAGGCAGATTTTCTTCCCAAAAGGACATTAGAGAGCCAGATGGGACTTTGCAGCAATCAATGATAGTTGTCATCGTCACCATTATGGAGACGAGCGTTAACAGATTTATTCATTGAATTTAAATTCCACCAGCTGCTGCGGTAGGATCTGAATCCATGTCCCCGGCGCATTAGTCTCGGAATTCATAATCCGGTCAGTCAGTCATTGCCACACACTACCAGCTAAGGGACACCTTGGCTGCATTTCTAATGTAAATTCACTTCCAGAAAGCTTTCTCTGCAAATATTCGACATGCGATACATCACCCGAGAATGCTTGATGACGAGCGGAAAGTGTTCCAGTCCCTCGTATTCCTCCTCGCACCTTCAAGTCTCATTGCTGATTTTTTTCCCAGTGGTCTGAGTCAGCAAGGTGTGGGCACCTCAACACACTGTTGAGTTCTAAGCTTCCTTTAATTGTTTGGAACGTTGTCAATCCACAAATCATTTACCCTAAAATAGCCCAGCGCTGAAGGAAATTATTCGCCCCTTCGAGCCTGTGCTTGCTGTTTGGAAGGAGAATCCAGTCAGTCCCACTCTCAATCTCTTTCCCCGCACACCTGCTCATTTCTCTCTTCCAACTACCTTTTGAAGTTTACGATTGAATTTCTATCCACCCAGCCTACCAAGCACTGCATTCCAAATCTTAACCGCCCTTGCGTTAAAAGTTTTTCCTCATACAGCCTAATTCCTTTGCTAACCACTTTAAACCCGTGTCCATTGGGTTCCCAGCCCCTCCTATTGGAAAGAGTTTCTCTTTACCTTCTTTGTTCTAGGTAACCATGTCTGCACATGCGCACCATGGCCGATGCGAGTCCGCGCATGCGTGCCGCGGCCGCCTCTGCACCAGCCCATGCGTGTAGTTGCCGTCTCCGCGCCGGCCCACGAGTAGCAGGGGCACGGCGTGGAGGAACATAGCCCCCGCCCCCCCCTGGAATGAGGGCGCTCGCCGATCGGTAGCCCTCGATCGCGGGCCTGGCCATCGTGGAGGCCCCCACCCCGGAGCCAGATCCCCGCCGCCCCCACACTAGGACGGCTCCCGCAGCCAGAACGGCGAGGTCCCGCCAGGTGAGACCATTGGTAAACCACGCTGGCGGGACTTGGCAGAACCCGGCGGGCACTCGGCCCATCGAGCACGGAGAATCGCTAGCGGCGCCGCAGTGACTGCACGGGCACAGTTGCCGCCGATTCTCCAGTCGCCGGAGAATCGGCGGCCCTGCGTCGGAGCGGCGTGGCGGGATTCACGGACCCCCCCCCCCCCCCCCCGGGCGATTCTCCAACCCGGCGCGGGCTCGGAGAATCCCGGCCATTATATTCCCACTCATAGGGCGGGATTCTCCGACCCCTCCCGCCGGGTCAGAGAATCCCCGAGGGGCAGCGTGAATCCCGCCCCGCCGCTCCGATGCCGGCTGCCGTATTCTCCGGCGCTGGTTTTCGGGCGGGGGCAGGGTTTTTGCCGCGCCGGTTGGGAGCCGTTAGCAGCGGCCACCCCTGCAATTCTCTGGGCACCGATGGGCCGAGCGGCCGCGCGTTCCTGGCCAGGACCTGGCTTGGAACACGGTTAGCTGAATCCTCGGGGGAGCGCGGGGGGATCCGGCCCCAAGGGGGCCCCACACTGATCAGCGGGTGGGCCTGTGCCGTAGGGCACTCTTTCCCTCCGCACCGGCTTCTGTAAGGCTCCGCCATGGCCGGCGTGGAGAAGGACCCCCCCAGCGCATGTGCAGAACCACGCTGGCGGTCTGCGCATGCGCCAACCCGCGCCGGCCTTTCGGCGCGGCGCCAACGCCGCCGGCGCCGGGCTAGGCCCCGGAAAAGCGGAGGATTCCGCAACGTCCAGGCGGTCTGACACCGGAGTGGTTCGCACCTCTCTTGGCGCCGGCGTCGGGCCGTCCCGCCAATTGCGGGAGAATCCCGGCCATACATCTGAATGGGTCAAATTATGTTCCAGCTGGAGGCTAGTCACATTCTCATTCCAAAAAGCAAATGTGATAAATTGCTTTGACTATAGGGGGTGAATTTCAGAAATGGTTCCACTCAGCCAGTAAAAGGCAATCAATCACAGGCATCTAGTACTGTGTACTTCATATGAATAACTTCCATCTTTTGTAAGCGTAGGCCATAAAATCAGCATGGGATATTTCACGTCCAGCGAACACAATTCAGCAAATCACTCCTCTGAGCACAAACAACTAATGCTTACCATGTTAGGCCAGTGAAGCGCGTAACAAATTATTTTAAACATATGGAAAGTCATGTATCTTTCTGAGGATGGTCACTAGCTCAATTTTCAAAGACTTTACAAGCGAGAAATATTCTAACCAACAGAGAAATATGCAATGCCACTTACTAGCAATTTGTTCAAAGAAATAACTGATATAAATTCCTCCTATATCAATGATGACGTTTTGCACAGTCACAGAGTCATCATGACACAAAGGAGGCCATTCAGCCCATCAAATAAATCACCTTTGACTTCATCATGTCTGAATGTGACGTTGCCAGACCTTTAATGATATTTCATTTAAAACAGCTGGAGCTCTTGTTCCCTGTTCTTTTATAACTATTGTAGTAAGTAATACATATGTTACTGAATGGACTGAAAGGGACATATGAGGAGACAGGAGACTATGGTTGAGTGAGACATAGATGGAGTGTGGAGTTGGGAATTTGGTGCACAGGGTAAGAGAGGTGCTCTATCTGATACCTTTTTTTAGTTGTCTCCAGTAGGTGGAAGGAGAGAAGGAGCTGATTGGTGGGTCTGCTTTACTTTCTGGTCTCCAGTTTATAGTAAATAATCAAAAAGTAGGCTTAAGGTATGGCAGGGTAGCTTGGCCACACAGAATGCCCATTCTGTGGCACGTGGGGAGTCATGAACACTTCACGTGGTTTCGACGAGCACATGTACAGGAGGTGTCACCAGCTTCTGAAACTTGAGCTCCGGATTTCAGAACTCGAGAGGCCGCTGGAGTTACTGTGGCACATCTACGATGCTGAGGACTACATGGATTAGAGAACACAGTTTGGGAGGTGGCCACCCCACAGGTTAGGAGCGTGTAGGCAGAGAGGGAATGGGTAACCACCAGAAGGTCTAGGGAGACCAGGCTGGTGATGCAGGAGCCCTCTGAGTCCATCTCACTCGCAAACTTGTTTTTCATGTGGATGCCAGTGAGGGCGTGGTTCCCCAGGTGAGTACACAAGAGACAAATTCAGGGCACCATGGATAGTCCAGTTGTGTGGGTGGGAATGAAGAAGAAAGAGGAATAGTGGTCGGGGATTTGACAGTTAGGGGAGCAGACAGGTGTTTATGAGGCCAGAGACATGACTCCAGGATGGTATGTTAGTTCCCTAGTGCAAGGGCCAAAGGATATCAAAGAGCGATTGCAGGACGTTTGGAAGGGGAGGGTGAACAACCACAGGTCATTGTTCACAATGACATAAGTTAGAAAGAGAGATGTGGGGCCAGAAAGCAGATTTTAGAAAGCTAGATAAGACATTAAAAAGCAGGCCCTCAGCTGTAGTAGTCTCAGGATTGCTACCAGTGCCATGTACCAGTAAGCATAGAAGTAGATGGTTAGAGCTGATGAATCCATGGCTGGAGAGATGGTGCAGGAAGGAGGGATTCAGATTCCTAGGGTATTGGGACCTATTCAGGGGGTGGTGAGACCTGTACGAAGCAAATGGTTAGCACCTCAATGGGACCGAGTCCAATATTTTTGCTGGGAGGTTTGCGAGTGCTGTGGAGGAGGGTTTAAATTAGTTTAGCTGGGGGTTGGAACCTGAGGGTAGAATGAGATGGGGAAAAGTCAGAAATGGTAATGGAAGGCAGAAAATCAGTGGGTTAGTCTGGAATTAAGACAGCGAAAACAAATGATAGAAAATAAACAAGAGAGTTTGGCTCCAAAGTAAATACTTCACTGCAAGGGGTAGAGCAAAATAAAGCAAATGAGCTGAGGGCACAGATGTGATATCATAGAAACGTGGCTTATAGAGGGACACAAAGGCATCTATTTTTATAATCTTTATTAGTGTCACAAGTAGGCTTATATTAACACTGCAATGAAGTTACTGTGAAAATCCCCGGGGGAACGCGAGAATCGCGCCCCGGCGCCGGCTTACCGATGATCCGCCGCTGATTCTCGGGCGCCCGCGGGATGGCCGCCGTGCCAGTCGGAGGCCATTGAAAGTGGCCCCCCCGGCGATTCTCCGGGCCCCGACGGGCCGAGTGGCTGCCAAGTTTGGCCGAGTCCCGCCGGCGTGGGTTACTCAGGCCTCACACGGCGGGACCTGGAAGGTGTGTCTGCGGGGGCTGTCCTGGAGGAGGGCAGGGGGATCCGATCCCGGGAGGGGCCTCCACAGTGGTCTGGCCCGCGATCAGGGCCTACCGATCGGCGGGCGGGCTGGTTCTGTGGGGGCCTATGTTCCTCCGTGCCGGGCCCCTGTAGGGCTCCACCACATTGCCCGGGGGTCAGCGCGGAGACGGGAACCCACGCGCATGCGCGAAATCGCGCCGGCCGTTCCACGCCGACTGGAGCTGCGGGGACCACTCTGGTGCCGACCCAGCTCCCTAGGAAGGGGTGCATTCCCCATTATCGGGGACCGTTGACACCGGAGTGGTTGGTGCCGCTTTTCACGCCGCCGTCAGAACTTGGCCGTGGGGTTGGCGAATCCTAGCCCCCTAGTCGCCACATTCCGGCGTCTGTTCGGGTACACAGAGGGAGAATTCAGAATGTCCAATTCACCTAACAGCATGTCTTTCGGGACTTGTGGGAGGAAACTGGAGCACCCGGAGGAAACCCACGCAGACAGGGGGAGAATGTGTAGATTCGGCACAGACAGTGACCCAAGCCGGGAATCGAACCTGCATCTCCACATTCCCACTACAGGGTTTTCAGACGAGAAAGAGAGGGGGATAAAACGGAAGCAGGTGGCAATTAAAAAAAAAAAATTTAGAGTAACCAATTAATTTTTTCCAATTAAGGGGCAATTTAGCGTGGCCAATCCACCTGCCCTGCACATCTTTGGGTTGTGGGGGCGAAACCCACACAAACACGGGGAAAATGTGCAAACTCCACACGGACAGTGACCCAGAGCCGGGATCGAACCTGGGACCTCGGCGGCGTGAGGCTGCAGGGCTAACCCACTGCGCCACCATGCTGCACTAGGAGGTGCCAATATTGGTCAAAGAAACAATTAGAGGTGTGAGGAGAGATGATATGTTCACAAGATCATCAACTGAGGCCATTTGACTTGAGTTTAGGAATGAGAAAGGGACAGTCACGTATCTGGGAGTCTACTATAGGTCAGGGTTCTCCATTTGGGAGACTAAGGGTTGGATTCTCCGATTTTTAGGCTATGTCCGGAGGAGGTGCCTGGTTTTATGACAAAAAAGGTTGGTGCCGCCCCCGCACCAATGCTCCAACCGGTGAGGGGGTAACAGCCTAGCCACGTAAAACACACGGTCTTCCCGATATAAACGCCTAGAGAATTGCCGGGTCTGTGGCCGCGCTTGCGCATGCCGATGACCAGCAGCGGACCCGACCTATCAGATAGTGCCCCCCGAACACTCCCTCGCCCCACCGGCACCAGTCCTCCCAGCCCTCGCTGAAGCCCCCCCAACCAGCAGCATGGCTTCCCCCCCCCCCCCACCCCCACCCCCACCCCCCCACCCCCGCCGACGGTGGCAGCGCTGGACACAGTCTGCAGCCGCCACGCCGGGTTCACCAAAACTGAGAGCAGACGTCCCCCGTGCCGTCGGGAACTCGGCCCATCGGGTCGGAGCATCGGGAGAGGGCCTTCAGGTAACGTCCTGAGGCCGTCCCAATGGCATGCGATGTACTGCTCGATGACACCGTTTAGGAGGGGACGGAGCATCCAAAAACAGGCGCCGCGCCCGATTTGGTTGGAAACAGGGATTCTCCGCTTGATCTCCGATTACAATATCAGCGTTCGGCAACGGAGAGTTCCGCCCTAAGTTCTCCCGCCAGCCTAGAATCACTCCTGGTCTGCGCTGACTCCCGGGGCGGTTCCCAGGAGCGATTCCCTCTCCCTTACCGTGCACATTTATGCATGAAGGGGAGCTCACGGAATTCCATTTGGAATCCCACTATCAGCCCACCATTTTGAACAGGTGGCTCAATACTGAGGTCCGGCATATGGCCCCCCTCCACCTCACAACGCAAACCCTGCCCCCGCCCCCCTGCAGACAAGTAGAGTATCATCCCCCCACCACCACCACAGGAAATAATGGTCACCTCCCTCCCACACCACACATGCATGAAGGTGACCTGACCACCCCCCCATCAGATTCCCATCAGACCTACAATAATAACCCCCCCCCCCCACCAAACAGGAGGATTGATGAAGATATTGCAGGGTTGTGGTCTACATTCATTTTAGCAAGGCTTTTGACAATCCTCACATAAGACTGGTTAAAGAAACCCACGACATCCGGGGGGATGCGGCAAGCTGGAAACAAAATTGGATCAATGGCAGGAAAGGGAGGCTGTTTCCAGTGGGCTTCCGTAGGGCTCAGTACTAGGTCCCCCGCTTTTTGTGGTAAATATTAATGCTTTGGCTGTAATTGTGGAAGAATGATCAAGAAGTTTGCAGATGACACAAAAATTGGCTGTGCAATAGATAGTGGGAGGTTTGCTGCAGACTGCAGTAAGATATCGATGGACAGGTCAGGCGGGCAGTGAAGTGGCAAATTAAATTCAATCTAAAAAAGTGAAATGATGCATTTAGGAAGTCAAACAAGGCAAAGGATTATACCTCATTACAGAAAAGATGTAATTGCATTCGAGGGAATACATAAGAGTATACATACAAGAATGTTGCCAGGACTGGAAAATTGCAGCAATGAGGAAAGATTGGATAGGCTGGGGTTGTTCTCCTTGCAACAGAGGAGGCTGAGGGGAGATTTGATTGAGATGTACAACAGTGTGAGGGGCCTGGACATAGTGGATGGGAAGGGCCTATTTACTTTCGCAAAGAGGCCAGTGCCGAGGGGGCATGGATATAAAGATTAAAGGGGGGATACGGAAAAACATTTTCACCCAGAGGGTTTCAGGGAGCTGGAATTAACTGCATTAAAAGGGTAGTAGATTCAGAAGCCCTCAACTCACTTAAAAGGTGTCTGGAAATGTCACTGAAGTGCCGTAACCTACAGGGCAACAGGACTAATGCTGGAAAGTGGGATTACGCTGCGTGGCTCATTTTTCAGTTGGCGCAGAACTGATGGGCCACGTGGCTTTCTGTGCCATAAATTTTCTATGCCTGGTTCAGTAAAATGAAATTAATCTTTCTGCTGTTCGAGCTGAATTTAGCCTTTATTTACCAGCTCTTTTTGCACAAAAGGAATTGCTATCTCAAAAAATATCTGAAAGGGAACCGGAACGAGATACAAAGAAGCTTACAGTTGCCGATTGAAGCAAAGAAGGCTAAATTATTTGAACAAGTTTGAGTTATACTAATGAAGTCAAAGTGGTTTCATTGGGGGCTTCCAGGTGCGACGATGACCAGCACGTTTCGGCAGCTCCCGGTGAAACGGACATTTGGGCTCTTGATAGGAGCCCCAACGGCAATTTTGACGGCTAAAAACACTGTGCGGTAAACCAGAAGGGAATCCCCCCTGGATACGGATGGAAAAAGGAGGAGAAAGTGGCCGGATTGCAGTGGATCCTTTAGAACAGCGGCAAGGAAGGCAAGCAAAAACCAAGATGGCGTCGGAAGGTGGCAGTTTAACATGGGGCCCTGAACAACAAGAGTTCTTGAAATGCTGTGTGGAAGAGCTCAAAAAGGAAATGAAGAAAGAGCTGTTGGCCCCGATACTACAGGCGATCGAAGGGCTAAAGGAGGAACAAAAGACCCAGGAGCGGGAGCTTCGGGTCGTGAAGGCAAAGGCAGCCGAGAATGAGGACGACATACAGGGCCTGGTGGTGAAGACGGAGACGCATGAGGCACATCAGAAACGATGTGTGGAAACGATGTGAGGCACTGGAGAACAACGCAAGGAGGAACAACCTGAGGATTCTTGGTCTTCCTGAAGGTGCGGAGGCAGCGGACGTCGGGGCATATGTGAGCACAATGCTGCACTCGTTAATGGGAGCGGGGGCCCCGGCGGGTCCGTTGGAGGTGGAGGGAGCATACCGAGTGATGGCGCGAGGACCGAGAGCAGGAGAAATTCCCAGAGCCATAGTGGTGAGATTCCTCCGTTTTAAGGATAGAGAAATGGTCCTTAGATGGGCAAAGAAAACTCGGAGCAGTAAATGGGAGAACGCGGTGATCCGCGTTTATCAAGACTGGAGTGCGGAGGTGGCGATAAGGAGGGCGAGCTTTAATCGGGCAAAGGCGGTGCTTCATAAAAAGAAGATAAAATTTGGAATGCTGCAACCGGCAAGACTGTGGGTCACATATCGAGGGAGGCACCACTACTTTGAGACGGCGGATGAAGCGTGGACTTTTATTGTGGAAGAAAAACTGGAATGAGCGGGTTAGTAAAAAGAACGTTTGAACAAAGTAGTGGGGCGAATGTGGGGGGCGAAGAGGGGGGTTAAAAAGGGGGGAAAGAGGAGTTTTATGTACTAATCCTGCGATGTGGTAACTTTTCTCTCTTCCACAGGTGGTGATGGGGGGAGGAGGGGAGGTGGAGGAGATGGGGCATTGGCCATTGGGGGCGGGGCCAAGGGAGAAGCGCGGGCTTGGTTCCCGCGCTTTGATAATCATGGCGGGAATAGAGAAGCAGGAAGGAGGGGGCGTCGCACGGTGCAAGCCGAGGTCACGGGGGGAAGCCGAGGTCGGCCAGAGTTTGCTGACTTCTGGGAGCAACATGGGGGGAGTAATTACGCTAGCGGGGGATCTAGCGGGGGGGGTGGGAGGGGGGAATTACTGGGTTGCTGCTGCTGGGGAGAGGGGGGAGCTGGTATGGGAGGGGATGAGCGGGGGGGCACCGCCTGGGGGAGACACAGCTGCGTGGGAACCGGGTGAGGAGCTGGAAAAAGGGGATGGCTAATCGACAAGGGGGGGGAGTAGGAAGCCTCCCAACCCGGCTGATCACGTGGAACGTGAGAGGGCTGAACGGGCCGATAAAGAGGGCACGGGTACTCGCACACCTTAAGAAACTTAAGGCAGATGTGGTTATGTTACAGGAAACGCACCTGAAACTGATAGACCAGGTTAGGCTACGCAAAGGATGGGTGGGGCAGGTGTTCCATTCGGGGCTAGATGCGAAAAACAGGGGGGTGGCTATATTAGTGGGGAAGCGGGTCATGTTCGAGGCAAAGACTATAGTGGCAGATAACGGGGGCAGATACGTGATGGTGAGTGGCAAACTACAGAGGGAGACGGTGGTTTTGGTAAACGTATATGCCCCGAACTGGGATGATGCCAATTTTATGAGGCGGATGCTAGGACGCATTCCGGACCTAGCGATGGGAAAGCTGATAATGGGGGGAGATTTTAATACGGTGTTGGAACCAGGGCTGGATAGGTCGAAGTCCAGGACTGGAAGGAGGCCGGCAGCAGCCAAGGTACTTAAAGATTTTATGGAGCAGATGGGAGGTGTAGACCCGTGGAGATTTAGCAGACCTAGGAGTAAGGAGTTCTCGTTTTTCTCCTATGTCCATAAAGTCTACTTGCGAATAGACTTTTTTGTGCTGGGAAGGGCGTTGATCCCGAAGGTGAGGGGAACGGAGTATACGGCTATAGCCATTTCGGATCATGCTCCACACTGGGTAGACTTGGAGATAGGGGAGGAAACAGGAGGGCGCCCACCCTGGAGAATGGACATGGGACTAATGGCAGATGAGGGGGTGTGTCTAAGGGTGAGGGGGTGCATTGAAAAGTACTTGGAACTCAATGATAATGGGGAGGTCCAGGTGGGAGTGGTCTGGGAGGCGCTGAAGGCAGTGGTTAGAGGGGAGCTGATATCAATAAGGGCACATAAAGGGAAGCAGGAGAGTAAGGAACGGGAGCGGTTGCTGCAAGAACATTTGAGGGTGGACAGACAATATGCGGAAGCACCGGAGGAGGGACTGTACAGGGAAAGGCAAAGGCTACATGTAGAATTTGACTTGCTGACTACGGGCACTGCAGAGGCACAATGGAGGAAGGCACAGGGTGTACAGTACGAATATGGGGAGAAGGCGAGCAGGTTGCTGGCACACCAATTGAGGAAAAGGGGAGCAGCGAGGGAAATAGGGGGAGTGAGGGATGAGGAAGGAGAGATGGAGCGGGGAGCGGAGAGAGTGAATGGAGTGTTCAAGACATTTTATAAAAAATTATATGAAGCTCAACCCCCGGATGGGAGGGAGAGAATGATGGGCTTCTTGGATCGGCTGGAATTTCCCAAGGTGGAAGAGCAGGAAAGGTGGGACTGGGAGCACAGATCGAGGTAGAAGAAGTGGTGAAAGGAATTAGGAGCATGCAGGCGGGAAAGGCCCCGGGACCGGATGGATTCCCAGTCGAATTCTATAGAAAATATGTGGACTTGCTCGCCCCGGTATTGACGAGGACCTTTAATGAGGCAAAGGAAAGGGGACAACTGCCCCCGACTATGTCTGAAGCAACGATATCGCTTCTCTTAAAGAAGGAAAAGGACCCGCTACAATGCGGGTCCTATAGACCTATTTCCCTCCTAAATGTAGATGCCAAGATCCTGGCCAAGGTAATGGCAATGAGAATAGAGGAATGTGTCCCGGGGGTGGTCCACGAGGACCAAACTGGGTTTGTGAAGGGGAGACAGCTGAACACGAATATACGGAGGCTGTTAGGGGTAATGATGATGCCCCCACCAGAGGGGAAACGGAGATAGTAGTGGCGATGGATGCCGAGAAAGCATTTGATAGAGTGGAGTGGGATTATTTGTGGGAGGTGTTGAGGAGATTTGGTTTTGGAGAGGGGTATGTTAGATGGGTGCAGCTGTTGTATAGGGCCCCGATGGCGAGCGTGGTCACGAATGGACGGGGATCTGCATATTTTCGGCTCCATAGACGGACAAGGCAGGGATGCCCTCTGTCCCCATTATTGTTTGCACTGGCGATTGAGCCCATGGCGATAGCGTTGAGGGGTTCCAAGAAGTGGAGGGGAGTACTTAGAGGAGGAGAAGAACACCGGGTATCTTTGTATGCGGACGATTTGTTACTATACGTGGCAGACCCGGCGGAGGGGATGCCAGAAATAATGCGGATACTTGGGGAGTTTACTGAAGATTTGGGGACAGTGGAGATGGCATAGGGGAAAGACTGGAGCCTTGGGGGGGTCCCCGATAAGAAACAACCATAGGTTTGCCCCGGGGGGAATGGATGGGGGATATGGAATGTGGCAAAGAGCAGGAATAACGCAACTGAAAGATCTGTTTGTGGATGGGAAGTTCGCGAGTCTGGGAGCGCTGACCGAGAAATATGGGTTGCCCCAAGGGAATGCATTCAGGTATATGCAACTGAGGGCTTTTGCGAGGCAACAGGTGAGGGAATTCCCGCAGCTCCCGGCACAAGAGGTGCAGGACAGAGTGATCTCAAAGACATGGGTGGGGGATGGTAAGGTATCAGATATATATAGGGAAATGAGGGACGAAGGGAGACTATGGTAGATGAACTAAAAGGGAAATGGGAAGAAGAGCTGGGGGAGGAGATCGAGGAGGGGCTGTGGGCAGATGCCCTAAGCAGGGTAAACTCGTCGTCCTCGTGTGCCAGGCTAAGCCTGATTCAGTTTAAGGTATTACACAGGGCGCATATGACTGGAGCAAGGCTCAGAAAATTTTTTGGGGTGGAGGATAGGTGTGCGAGGTGCTCGAGAAGCCCAGCGAATCATACCCATATGTTTTGGTCATACCCGGCACTACAGGGGTTTTGGATGGGGGTGACAAAGGTGATTTCAAAAGTAGTGGGGGTCCGGGTCGAACCAAGCTAGGGGTTGGCTATATTTGGGGTTGCACAAGAGCCGGGAGTGCAGGAGGCGAGAGAGGCCGATGTTTTGGCCTTTGCGTCCCTAGTAGCCCGGCGCAGGATATTGTTAATGTGGAAAGAAGCCAAGCCCCCGGGGGTGGAGACCTGGATAAATGACATGGCAGGGTTTAGAAAGCTAGAGCGGATTAAGTTCGTTCTAAGGGGGTCGGCTCAAGGGTTCACCAGGCGGTGGCAACCGTTCGTCGAATACCTCGCAGAAAGATAGATGGAATGGAAAAAAGAAGGCAGCAGCAGCAGCCCAGGATCGGGGTGGGGGGGGAGGGGGGGTGGGGGGGTTGGGGGGGTGGGGGGGGGGAGGGGGGGGGAGGAGGAACCAGAAGGACTCTCAGGGTTGTTAATATATACTGTATAATATGTATAGGTCGTTGCTACAGATAATTATATATTGGACTGTTAAATTATATTTTGAGAGTGTTACTTGTGATAAGGCAGTTGCCAATTAGGGTTAGTTTTCATTTTTGTTATTTATTATTTATTCATTTTTTGTTTATAAAATAGGTCATTGTTATTTGTGTTGTTATAATATTGTGTAAGGGATGCACAATGTACTGTGTTGGTTGACCAAAAATTTTCAATAAAATATTTATTAAAAAAAAAAAGTGGTTTCATTGGGCTCCATGTTCTTCCTGCTGGTGGAATCTTCCGGTTCCAACGATGGCGACCCTTGTGGCGGGTTCCACGGCGACACGGCCAGCAAACGACGCAAAACGCTGTTGGCATCAGTGGAATCAGAAGATCCCACCACCAGCCAGTGACGAACCATTTCCGTCGCTGGAAATCTGCCATTGTCACGAAGCTTTACTTGGAAAGATGTCCGTTTTGTGTCTGAGTCCAATGTCCCAGAAATTACTGGAAAATATAACGGCAAGTTCCTGGTGCCTGCCAATTTCTGTGAAGATTAAGAGATAAGACACTGTTCCACCAGTAACCTCGCAAACTTTGATAAAGGTTTACAAGATTATGACAGGTTTAGATAAGGTAGACAAAGAAAAGTCATTCCCATTAGCTGATCGTACAAGAACGAGGGAACACAAATTGAAGGTTTTAGGTAAGAGATACAGGAGGGATGAGGAAGAATTTGGTTATGCAGTGAGTGGTAATAACTCGCTGCCCACTGGGATGGTCGATGCAGGGACAATGAATGATTTCAAACCTGCTATGACCAGTTCCAGGTGAGGTTCCCGAACTTGTTGATTCGGGCAGGACCCCTCGATTTGCCACCACTGGCTGGGATATTCCCAAATTGTCACAATTCCAGGGATGACTGGCCCACCCTCTGCTGGTGGCAACAGGGTTTAATCTAATTAGGTTTCCTTTCCCTTCGATACCTTTTACAGATCCAATAGTTATGTTTAAAGAGGAGTCAATTTAACCATGCTTTCTTGAGTTAACATAGAGTAAGGTTATCAATGATTAAAAAGCTAAGGAGAAATGGGAAAACACATGCATCTACATTCATAGGTATTAGAAAAATTGAACAGTCCTTGAGTTGCGAGGAGTAGATGATGAGGCATTGCGGCCGTTACAATTTGATTCCAGCTTTCTGCAGGCGAGTAGTTGATTCTGTGATTCAGATGTTCTGAGGTTTGGTACAGATATTCCAGTTCTTTTTTTTCCAGCTGCAACCGCTTTTTTGCTGGCTGGCTGACTTCTCCAGTCTGAGAGAGAGTTTCAGATATTCCTGCAAAAATATAGCTATTTTTGCAGGGGTCCTCCTTCGGTTACACACCTTCAGTGTGGAAAACTTCCAGTTGTTTTTCCTCGCACCACACACACATACACACACAAACTGGCAGAAAGACAGAGGGAGCAGGTAAGCAGGCCTTTAACCTCCTTATTTGTGTATTCCAACTGGAATTCACTTGTCAGTCTAGGAAGGCAATTGCACCCAGGGTTTTTCTCGATGAGATAGCCATTAGGCTCGATTCTCTGCTGTCCAGGGATTTCCTGACGGCGTAGGGCTGCCCACAATGAGAAACTCCATTGGCCGGCTGGCGAAATGGAGAATGCCGGGGGCGAGCCGAATCAGAAATCGCGAGCGGCGGGACGGAGAATCACGCCCATTATATTTTTTTGTCTTTATTGGAGATGGTACTCGGTCTTTGGATGCTTTTAGAAGTACCTTGTCTGGTGTACAGGGAGGGGTTCCATTGTCATTTAGAGAATCCCCTGCAGCCATTCCTGTCTGTGGCTAACTGTACACTGTCAGCCAGCTTCGGGTGTTCGTGCACATTTTAACAAAACTCAGGTTTTGTTTATGTCCAAAATTTCTGCGTATAATTGCATGTTTATTTTCTCCATCATCATAACAAAGGAAATTGGATGGGCAGCTACAGGGACAAAACAGGGAAATGGGACTGACTGCACTGTTCTACAGAGAACCAATGTGAACTTTTTCTACACTGTAATGTCTTTATGATGCACTTCAAACATATGTAAGTGACCTTGCCTTAAATTCAATCAAGTTCAAGGCGCTCTCTCTTCAACCGCTTCCAACTCTCTTAACTCTTCAACAGCCGCTCAAAACTGTAAGTCTTACTTCAACGCTCGCTACGAGATAGGCGCTCCTAGATACCAATCTGTACCAACTTCGAATCCCGCAGGCTCAGAACCCGAACAAAAGGCCATTCCTTTCCCTGACCTGGTGGGCCAGTTCCAAGGTAAGTATTGGCCTGTTAGCTGTAGAAGTAGCTTAGACATAGAATTTGTACATGAGTAGTGATTGCTGTGTATAATAAATGTGTTTTGATTTAAATCTTAGTAAGCGGTATATTGGACTATTGATCATTACTCAGACTTGAACCACGTGGCGGTATCATAAAGGTACCTGGCGACTCAAGAGCAAAGGTGATAAAACAGAGCAATTAAACTAAGGCAAAGTTAGCAACACGCTTTATAGATTCCCCATTCATGTTTTTCGGGCCAGTATAACTGACTGCTTCCTCCCTCATTGAGAATGTGGTGCCAGCTCTCCAGAAACAAGCTGCAAAGAATGAAGAAGGTGATCGCACTCAAGACCAGCAAAAATGCCAAGTATATTTGGAACAATCCCTTGACAGTGAAGACAGACAACGGCAAAATATCTGTTATACGGAAACTCTCCCACAAGAGCATCGCAGGACAGGTATCTCATCATCCTCAGCATCTGACAAAGCACGTAGAAGAGAAAAATAAACCTTTAATGTTCTGGACAAGGAACACAGAGTAGCTCTGAATGTAACTTAGGTGTAAGAATGTGATATATGGATTCCTGCAGCTTACAATATCTCCAACGATATAGAGATTGTCTGACAGCCAATATTCCTTTTACCTTTCCTGCTATCATACAGCAGTTAAAACTTCAAAAGAAGTCAAATGCTTTTTCAAGAATTTTCTATTCATTAATCCAGCTTAGCAATTGCAAGTACATTGCATCAGCCCCTAGCAGAACCAGAAGTGATTAAACTTAAGAGGCAATTATCACAGCATATTTTCTGAAGCAGGCAGTGTGTGTGTAATAATCTTTATATAAACATTCTCCTTAATTACCTAAAAATTTAAAGTTGGTCGCAGGATTTTCTACAGCTGTTTACACACTTAATTAAATCTGTTACTCTGTCTAAAACTCTTACTATTAAAATGATAATTTTTCCTCAACTTCTCACTCTCCGTCCATGAAGATATGACATTGCGGGGCTACGGTTCCATGGTTCAGCAGCAGCCATCAAGTAATGTCTGAGCCGGTGATTTTGGAGGGAAAGCAAGATTTGTATTTACCTAGCACTTTTTCATGACCTTGTGATGTTGATTGAGGGATACATATTGGTCAGGATACAGGGGATAGTCTTTCCGCTCTTCTTCAAAATAATGCCATGGAATCTTCTATAACCACCTGAGAGAGCAGGTGGGACCCTGCTTTAATGTGCTATCAAAAAAGATAGGCCAATCGTGTCCTCAAATTTAATTTGTACTTTCTTAAGTGAAAACTTGGCAAATGAGGTTATTAGTTGGGGTGTGAGGGGAAAGGGGAAGGGTGGTGGTGAATACAACTTTGTGCACCCTCATGTATTTCGCCCAAATGTATTTCAGACCTGGACAACAGGCTGTATGCAATAGCATTGTGCAAGAAGTTGAAATAAATTTTGACCGTTACTACATCTATCAATAAATCTGTGGTGGCTGAATCAATAATCTTTTTGTACAGCTGTTAATGAAGACTCCTCTATTGAAATCGCATGAGGCTTCAGCTGGCGGGTGCACAGGAAGCAAAATGTCAGGTGGAGGCCGTAGGTTCTTACGAGGTCTTGAACTGATAATTCAGCTCGGTTTAGAATACTTACGGTAAGGATGCAGCTAGTTCAAGCATAAAAGTTTTAAATTGGGTCAATGCCACTTTACTGAACGCAGTTGTGATTTGGCAGGCATAGACTGGAATCAGCAACTTGAATGGGAAATCAGTGCCAGAGCAGTGGGAAGCATTTCAGAAGGAGCTAAAGAGGGTTCAGAATAAATATGTTCCCACAAAGGAAAAAGGTTGGCACTCACAAATTCAGACTCTCCCAGGCTTTCAAAGAGTATTTGAATGAAGTATTTAAATTTCACAAAAAAACTTGTGTCAGCTATCAAGAGTTTGTACTTCTAAAAAACCTAGAGACATATGGAAAATGCGAGGATGAAATTTAAAAGGAAATTCTGAAAGCAGAGTGCATGAAAAATATTAGCAATTCAAATCAAGGAAAACCTGAATATGTTTAATAAATGCATAAAATGTAAGAGAATAACTAAGGAAAGATGTGGGCCCATTAGAGACCAAACAGATAACACGTGTGCGGAGGTGGAAGTTGTGGGCATGTCTCTCAATGGAGACTGCATGTTTTCTCAGAAGAGGAGGAAGATGCAGATTTTGTAGTTAAAGCGGAGGAGTGTGAAATATTGGATGGAATAAACATAATGAGAGAGGAAATATTAAGGTGTATAGGTGTGACGAATGCAGGATTTTAGGTATATTGAATTCTAAACATTGACAATTTAAGGGTAACAGCCTGGGTTAGAGTGTGTTTGACTGCAGTAGTCAGGTTTTTAAAAGAAGCTTGGGCGGGATTATCCGTCCCACCGCACCTGTTTTCTGGTGCGGAGCACCCCCACCTACAGCAGGATCCTCCGTCCCGCCAGCCGGCCAATGGGGTTTCCCATTGTGGGAAACCCCCACACCGTCGGGAATCCGCGAGAATGAGTGAGATGCCGGCGAAGCGGAGGATCACGCCGATGGAGAATCCTGCCCCTTGTTTTGCAAGAACAGATGGCTTTTGGGAGCCAAAGGTGAAATTAACCATCGTAAAAGCCGAGGCTTTTGTTGTTTGACTAACGGGAGTCCCTGGGGAGTTAATGTGTTTTCAGCCTGGGGAGTTGATTCTTTTCAGCTTGGAGAGCTGGGGCGAAATTCTCCGTTATCGGCGGAAACTCCGCCGATCGGCGCAAAAAACGGCGCAAATCCCACTTGCGTCACGTCATAAAAATGGGCCGATAGTCTGCGGCCCGAAATGGGCTAGCAGCGACGTAACGGGATCCGCGCTTGCGCAGTGGTTCACGCCGTGCAGCGTCATACGCGCTGCACGGCGTGACGGCTCATAAGGCCGCGCAGCTCCCCCCCACCCGACCGGAACAGCCGACCGCAACACCCGACTTGATGGCTGGCCGTCGCTCAGCCCCGAGGTTCGAGTCACGCGATGTGGAGGCGCTCCTGGATGCGGTGGAGAAGAGGAGGGACGCCCTGTATCCCGGGCACGGCCGCAGAGTTGCCCCACGCCACAGCCGGCGTCTGTGGAGGGAGGTGGCAGAGGCCGTCACCGCTGTGGCCCTAACACCACGGACAGGCACCCAGTGCCACAAGAAGGTGAACGACCTCGTCAGAGCAGGCAGGGTGAGCCTCCCCCATATCCCCCATATCCCCTCTCCCCCAAATCCCCCCCTCCCCCATATCCCCCCTCCCCCATATCCCCCCCTCCCCCATATCCCCCATATCCACCATATCCCCCCTCCCCCATATCCCCCTCCCCCATATCCCCCATATCCCCCCTCCCCCATATCCCCCATATCCCCCCTCCCCCATATCCCCCATATCCCCCCTCCCCCATATCCCCCATATTCCCCCCTCCCCCATATCCCCCCTCCCCATATCCACCCTCCCCCATATCCCCCATATTCCCCCCTCCCCCATATCCCCCCTCCCCCATATCCCCCCTCCCCATATCCCCCATATCCCCCCTCCCCATATCCCCCCTCCCCCATATCCCCCCTCCCCCATATCCCCCCTCCCCCATATCCCCCATATCCTCCCTCCCCCATATCCCCCATATTCCCCCCTCCCCCATATCCCCCCTCCCCATATCCCCATATCCCCCCTCCCCCATATCCCCCATATTCCCCCCTCCCCCATATCCCCCCTCCCCCATATCCCCCATATCCCCCCTCCCCCATATCCCCCATACTCCCCCCCTCCCCCATATCCCCCACCCCCATATCCCCCCTCCCCCATATCCCCCATATTCCCCCTCCCCATATCCCCCCTCCCCCATACCCCCCTCCCCCATATCCCCCATATCCCCCCTCCCCCATATCCCCCCTCCCCCATATCCCCCATATCCCCCCTCCCCCATATCCCCCAAATCCCCCCTCCCCCATATCCCCCATATCCCCCCTCCCCCATATCCCCCATATTCCCCCCTCCCCCATATCCCCCCTCCACATATCCCCATATCCCCCCTCCCCCATATCCCCCATATTCCCCCCTCCCCCATATCCCCCCTCCCCCATATCCCCCCTCCCCCATATCCCCCATATCCCCCCTCCCCCATATCCCCCATATCCCACCTCCCCCATATCCCCCCTCCCCCATATCCCCCCTCCCCCATATCCCCCATATCCCCTATCCCCCATATTCCCCCCTCCCCCATATCCCCCCTCCCCATATCCCCATATCCCCCCTCCCCCATATCCCCCATATTCCCCCCTCCCCCATATCCCCCTCCCCCATATCCCCCATATCCCCCATATCCCCCCTCCCCCATATCCCCCATACTCCCCCCTCCCCCATATCCCCCACCCCCATATCCCCCATATCCCCCCTCCCCCATATCCCCCCATATTCCCCCTCCCCATATCCCCCCTCCCCCATATCCCCCCTCCCCCATATCCCCCATATCCCCCCTCCCCCATATCCCCCCTCCCCCATATCCCCCATATCCCCCCTCCCCCATATCCCCCCTCCCCCATATCCCCCCTCCCCCATATCCCCCATATCCCCCATATCCCCCCTCCCCCATATCCCCCCACCCCCATATCCCCCATATCCCCCCTCCCCCATATCCCCCATATTCCCCCCTCCCCCATATCCCCCCTCCCCATATCCCCATATCCCCCCTCCCCCATATCCCCCATATTCCCCCCTCCCCCATCCCCCATATCCCCCTCCCCATATCCCCCATATCCCCCCTCCCCCATATCCCCCCTCCCCCATATCCCCCCCTCCCCCATATCCCCCATCTCCCCCATATCCCCCATATCCCCCCTCCCCCATATCCCCCATATTCCCCCCTCCCCCATATCCCCCCTCCCCATATCCCCATATCCCCCCTCCCCCATATCCCCCATATTCCCCCCTCCCCCATATCCCCCCTCCCCCATATCCCCCCTCCCCCATATCCCCCCTCCCCCATATCCCCCATGTCCCCCCCTCCCCCATATCCCCCCCCTCCCCCATATCCCCAAGTGAATACAGCCCTAACCTTAACCTCTGCAATGCACGCGCAACCGATGGCGTGCATTCATATATCTGCCTAACACTGTTGCCTTTTACCCCTGCCACCACCCCCACCCCCCCCACAGGAGAAGCGCGCACACAACACCAGGGAGCATGTGAGGACTGGAGGAGGGCCCGCTGATGAGAGGCCACTGACCGTACACGAGGAAAGGGCCCTGGAACTGGCTGGCGGACCTGAGGACCGGGAGGTTGCTGATGCAGAGGTCGGGGCCCCACGAGCAAGTGAGCCACCAACAGCCCGTCCCCATATCCCCCCTCCCCTATATCCCCCTCTCCCGTATCACCTGATCACTGCCTGATGTCTAACCATGCATGCTTCATTGTGTATCGCAGGACCAAACGTCCAGGCACCCATCCCCGCAGATGCAGACCGCCCGCAGGATGCCCCTCGGAGACCACGGGAGACGGAGAGACCCGAACCCTCCAGCATGCGACGCCCGCAGGATGCCCCTCGGAGACCACGGGAGACGGAGAGACCCGGACCCTCCAGCATGCGACGCCCGCAGGATGCCCCTCGGAGACCACGGGAGACGGAGAGACCCGAACCCTCCAGCATGCGACGCCCGCAGGATGCCCTTCGGAGACCACGGGAGACGGAGAGACCCGGACCCTCCAGCATGCGACGCCCGCAGGATGCCCCTCGGAGACCACGGGAGACGGAGAGACCCGGACCCTCCAGCATGCGACGCCCGCAGGATGCCTCTCGCACACCACGGGAGACGGAGAGACCTGGAGCAACAGGGAGACGACACCCCCGTCACGTGCGGGAGCGACCACCCAGCGATGAGGGGGGCAACCACAGGCCCCCGTCACATCCGAGCCAGGACACCATTACCCAGGACACCACTATCCAGGACACCCCTACCCGGGACACCACTACCCAGGACACCCCTACCCGGGACACCACTACCCGGGACAGCACTACCCGGGACAGCACTACCCGGGACAGCACTACCCAGGACACCCCTACCCGGGAAGACGAAATACCGGACAGTGACTCAGAGTGGATGGGTGGAGACGAACCCCCACCCCAAAGTGCCATGGACTCAGAGTGGGACGAAGAGCACGACACAACGCCACTGCTGTCACCAGCACCCTCCACCATCGCAGAAACACTCACCACGGTTGGGCACTTTAGTGATGAGGCGTCTGGTACACTCACTGGTGCGCACAACATAGCCGTCCCGGTACAGCAGGTGGAGGTAGGAGCAGCAGAGGGACCGGGCGGTCGGAGGGCAGCCCAGGCCAAGCGAACGTCTGCCGCCCAGATGGATCCCGGGTTCCTGCAGTTACCACACCCACACATAGGTCCGATGCAACCACCGACACGGAGACGAGCGAATAGGGTGACGGGTGGCTTGCGGCGGCTGCGGTCGCAGGTGGAGGAGTCCACCCGCGTCCAGGAGCTGGGAGTGGTCCCGGTCATGCGTGCCACCCAGGCTGGCACCGCACGGGTGGCGTCCGCGGTGGAGGCAATGGGTGCGACGGTGTCAGACATGGGGAACGGTTTGCGAGGCCTGGGGCCTTCCGTGCAGGCGGCGTCTGTGGCCCAGGAAATGGCTGCCCTCTCACAGGAGGCCATGAGCCAGTGCCAGCGCCAGATGGCAGAGGCGCTCAACGCCATAGCCCAGTCTCAGCAGGCCATGGCCCAGTCTCAGCAGGCCATGGCCCAGTCTCAGCAGGCCATGGCCCAGTCTCAGCAGGCCATGGCCCAGTCTCAGCAGGCCATAGCCCAGTCTCTGCAGGCCATGGCCCAGTCTCTGCAGGCCATGGCCCAGTCTCAGCAGGCCATCGCTGAGGGCATCGGCGCCAGTGGCCATGTGCGAGCTGGCGTCGCACTGTCGCAGACAGGGTTCGACAACCCCCTGGGCTCCATGGCTGCAAACCTGCAGACCCCTGTCGATACCAGCACGGGCCTCCAGGACTGGCAGCGCCAGATGTCGGGGGCGCGTCGGATGGCCAGTCCGTTCGCATCCCCCACCCATGTAGAGGCCTGGGGGCCATCGGGCACCCCGAGGGAGGAGGAGGTGGTGTGGTCCGTCCCGGCTCCCTCTGTAGGGGAGGTCCCGGTACACCGCGACACCTCGGACTCCCCCCCTTCCGTCCCAGGTGCATCGGGTGGGCAACGGGCAGGACAGGCTGGCAGCTCGCCATCCCAGTCGCCCGGGCCGCAGCCTGGCCCATCTAGGCCAGGACGCCCCAGGAAACGGCCGCCAAAGGGATCCAGTGTCAGAGGGCAGGAATCACAGGAGTCCACCTCCAGTTCTGCTGTACCGTCTGGGGAACCACGTAGACGTAGTCAAAGGGCCCGTAAGGCCAAACAATTAGACACTGAGTAAGTTGGCACGGATGCAGGGCACAGATGAGTTTTAGGCGCTAGGGCACGTGCATGAACTCCTTTGGTTATTAAAGTCAATGTTACACCTACCGAAGCTGCCTTTGTGCTCTGTCCAAAGTGTGCGGGGGTGTCATGTACGTTGAGCGCAAGTGTGTGTGTGAGGGGTGGTCTTACCTCAGCCCCAGGTGAGTCTGCCCCCTTCCCCCTGGGCCGCCATCAACATCCCCCGGGCAGAGGACGGGACCGTGCGCTGCAGTGTCACAGCCGCATGCAGGGATGGTCCGGGTGGATGGTGGTACTGTGGCCATGGGTCAGACATAGTCCAACGATGTAGAGCCAGGAGCTCATCGGAGGCGGGTTGTCATCATTCTCCATGGCCTGCGATAGACACGCGTCCACCCGCAACTGGGTGAGCCCGGCCCGTTGTGCCGCCGGTGGATCGGCAATTGGGGGTGGGGGGGTGGTGTGCATGCGGGTGGGGTGTGTGGGGTTGGGGAGGGGGGTGAGGGTGCTGGGTGGGTGGATGGGTGGGGGGTGTGGGTGGTCGGCTGTTGTCATGGTGTGCGGTCTGTGGCCATACTACCCGATTCCCACGCCCATCTAGTCAGTGAAGCGGGCGTCTATCAGTCTGTCCCGTGCCCGCTGGGCCAGCCGGTAACGGTGGACAGCCACCCGTCTGTGTCTACCCCGTCTGCCCTGACCATTGCCCCCATCCCCCTCATCTGGGGAGGACTGGGCCTCTTCCTGCTGCTCCTCCACTCCGCCCTCCTCTGCCTGCGGCACATCGCCCCTCTGCTGGGCTATGTTGTGCAGGACGCAGCACACCACAATGATGCGGCCGACCCTATCTGACCGATACTGGAAGGCGCCCCCAGAGAGGTCCAGGCACCTGAAACGCATCTTCAGCACGCCAAAGCACCTTTCGATCACTCCCCTTGTCGCTACATGGGCATCATTGTAGCGGTTCTCCGCCTCATTGCGTGGCCTCCGTATAGGCGTCATCAGCCACGATCGCAATGGGTAGCCCCTGTCGCCCAGCAACCAGCCCCTCAGCCGGGGATGGCGTCCCTCGTACATGCCGGGGATGGATGACCGCGACAACACGAATGAGTCGTGTACACTGCCTGGGTGACGGGCGCAGACGTGCAGGATCATCATGCGGTGGTCGCAGACCACCTGTACGTTCATCGAATAGGTCCCCTTCCTATTAGTGAACACGGCCCTGTTATCTGCAGGTGGCCGCACGGCGACGTGCATCCCATCGATCGCGCCCTGGACCATGGGGAACCCGGCAATGGCAGAAAAGCCCACGGCCCGGGCATCTTGGCTGGCCCGGTCCACGGGGAAGCGGATGTAGCGGTGCGCCATGGCATAAAGGGCATCTGTCACTGCCCGGATGCACCGATGCACCGATGTCTGCGATATGCCGGACAGGTCCCCACTCGGTGCCTGGAATGACCCCGTTGCATAAAAGTTCAGGGCCACCGTAACCTTGACGGACACGGGGAGAGGGTGTCCCCCGCCAGTGCCACGCGGTGACAGGTGTGCCAGCAGGTGGCAGATGTGTGCCACGGTTTCCCGGCTCATCCGGAGTCTCCTCCTGCATTCCCGGTCCGTGAGGTCCTGGTATGACTGCCGGGGCCGGTACACACGGGGCGCCCTCGGGTGCCTCCATTGCCGTGGGGCCGCGACGTCCTCCTCCCCCTCCTTGTCCTGTCGGTCAGGTGTCCCTCCAGCCTGGGCGGCTGCCGCCTGCCCCTCTGCGGCAGCCTGCGCCGCCTCTCTGGCACGCTCCTCCTCCTCCTCCTCCTCCTCATCCAGGGCAACATAGACATGAGCGGCTGCCACCACGGCGGCCAACATCGCTGGATGATCTGAAAACATGACGGCCTGGTGGGGGGGAGGGGAACGACGACATGTCATCATTGCCCATATCCCCTCCTCCCCCCAGCCAGGTGGCATGGACCGCATGGGTCCAAATGTTGGAGGCTGGCACCTGGCCAGGTGGACCAACTCATTTGCCCTCCCATCACCCACCCCGGCACGGCCCCCTCCCCAACCTCCACCCCAGCCCGGACCCCCCCCCCAACCTCCACCCCGACACGGACCCCCTCCCCAACCTCCACCCCGGCACGGACCCCCCCCCCAACCTCCACCCCGGCACGGACCCCCTCCCCAACCTCCACCCCGGCACGGACCCCCTCCCCAACCTCCACACCGGCACGGACCCCCTCCCCAACCCCCAACCTCCACCCCAGCACGGACCCCCCCCCAACCTCCACCCCGGCACGGACCCCCTCCACAACCCCCAACCTCCACCCCAGCACGGACCCCCCCAACCTCCACCCCAGCACGGACCCCCCCCCCAACCTCCACCCCGGCACGGATCCCCCCAACCTCCACCCCAGCACGGACCCCCCCCAACCTCCACCCCGGCACGGACCCCCTCCCCAACACCCAACCTCCACCCCAGCACGGACCCCCCCCAACCTCCACCCCGGCACGGACCCCCTCCACAACCCCCAACCTCCACCCCAGCACGGACCCCCCCCCAACCTCCACCCCGGCACGGACCCCCCCCAACACCCAACCTCCACCCCAGCACGGACCCCCCCCCAACCTCCACCCCGGCACGGACCCCCTCCACAACCCCCAACCTCCACCCCAGCACGGACCCCCCCCCAACCTCCACCCCGGCACGGACCCCCTCCACAACCCCCAACCTCCACCCCAGCACGGACCCCCCCCCCAACCTCCACCCCGGCACGGACCCCCTCCACAACCCCCAACCTCCACCCCAGCACGGACCCCCCCAACCTCCACCCCAGCACGGACCCCCCCCAACCTCCACCCCGGCACGGACCCCCTCCCCAACACCCAACCTCCACCCCAGCACGGACCCCCCCCAACCTCCACCCCGGCACGGACCCCCCCCCAACCTCCACCCCGGCACGGACCCCCTCCCCAACCTCCACCCCGGCACGGACCCCCTCCCCAACCTCCACACCGGCACGGACCCCCCCCCAACCTCCACCCCGGCACGGACCCCCTCCACAACCCCCAACCTCCACCCCGGCACGGACCCCCTCCCGGCACTCCCCCGGAGCCCAGCCTACTCTAACCACCCCCCCCGCCGCACACACACACAAGCCGAGACACACCTCTCCTCAGGCAATCAGTGTGCGGCCACGCCATTTCCTGCCCAGAGCCAACCCCCCAGGCCGTCACTCACCTCCTCGCTGGTCGGCGTGAGCCTGGAGCACCGGGTCACGCCGATGAAAAGGAGGTTTGATTCACGTCGACGTGAACGGTCATCACGTCGACGGGACTTCGGCCCATCCGGAAGGGAGAATATCGGCAGGCCGAAAATCGGCTGCCTTGCGCAGACCCGTGACATTCTCCGCGGCAGCGGCGCCATTAACGCCCCGCCGACTTTTCTCCCTTCGGAGACTTCGGCGGGGGCGGGGGCGGGATTCACGGCGGCCAACGGCCATTCTCCGACCCGGCGGGGGGTCGGAGAATGACGCCCATGATGTCACTGCTGGAGGAGTTAAGACACTCAAACATATTGAAAAAGATTTTGAGTTGAGTTTGTTTTGAAGACATCCAGCCAGAGTCTGTAGGGGTTCTAACAGAGGTCAAATCTGTTCTGGAAAGCAAGTATTACCCTGTGCCATTGGGATGTAGGATAGATTGAGAGCTGTAAGTTTCTTTCTTTCTTGTTGTTTAATTGGGAATAGAGATAGTAATTATGGATATTGTATTTCCTGTATTGAGAATTATTGTTGAAGGGGTGTGATGTTAAAGAGTTTAATATTGGGGTAATTGTTTTGTTCTTAAAATACTAAATCTCTATTTCTTCGTGCAATCACTCCCAGAGTGAAGCATCCCTTTCCTCACAGTCTGACAAAATAAAATAACATATTGGGGTTTAGGTCTGTTCTCCTAGCAACTGTTAGAGTTTGGCCTGGGATTGTAATAATAGGATCCTGGAAAGTATATACATCACCAGGCTTGAATCCCGGACTGTATCCCAGACTGCTAAAGATGGAAATAGAAGTAGCTCTGAGCATCATTTTCCAATCTTCTCTGATGACCGGTGTGGTGTAACAATCAGCATGGATCTGTTGAGGGAATAATGACCGATTAACTTTATTTAATTATTAAAAGCTGACGGGGTCCAAAGCAAAGTGGCAAATTGGATCCAAAATTAGCTCAATGGCAGAAAGCAAATTGTTATCATTGATGCATAATTTTGTGACTAATAGAATTCAAGGTGGCTCCTGGCAGTCAGCTCCCTCGAGCATTCCTTAGTATGTATGTCCATCTGTGACCATCTGTCGCTCTTTCTCCTCCATAAATCCTGATTTCTGTTATTTCAATTCCCTTGATTCGAACAGCCCAAACTTCAGTTTACCTTTTAGTGTAAACGACCTCTGTCTGATGGTTCAACCGCCGCACCTCCCCCTCCCCCCACACCCCGCCCCCCACCCCACCACCACCACCACCCCCCAACCCCCCACCACCACCACTGGCTGTGTATTTTCTCTCAGTTCAGGGTTCAAATTCCACTTTGCTGAACGTGGAGACGTCTTTCTGCACTGCACTTGGTATGAGGCAGGGGGAGCCCAGATTGTGTAGAGCAGGTAGCCTTAGTCACCAAGCAGGTTCAACATAGTGACCCAAATATGACAGGAACTACTTTCTGGAGTAGGATAGAGCATCATGGCTACTACCAGGATTGCTGACATCCGGCAATATGAGGCCCTATGATGGCCGCACACCAACTGCACTTTAACGGTGTGTACCTGTTGTATAAAGTTAACAGATGGGATATGCTAATGTATGACATAGATGACGTACCACTCCCTCTGTTATGTGTTACACTCCCTCTGCCTGTCTCTGAAGAGCGAGAGAGAAAGAGGGGAGAGAAAGAAGGAGAGAGTGAGAGAGAGGAGAGGAGAGAGAGGGAGGGGAGAGAGAGAGAGAAGGGGGGAGAGAGAGAGGGGGAGAGAGGAAAGGGAGGGAGGAGGAGAGAGAGAGGAGGGGAGAGAAAGGGAAGTTGGAATCATGCCTAAGAGCAGCATGTTTAGCTGCAGTACTAATAAACAAGTGTGAAGCAGATACCAGTATGTCTACAGTCTGCCTAAGAACCATGTCCCACACCTAGGCCTGAATTATTCATCTGTTGGCAGCGCACATGTGGCGAACTTGGAAGGGGGGCGCAAAGTGTGCTTCCAGTCACGGCCGGCCCAGGAGCATGACTTCACGCTGGCTGGCCAATTAACAGGTGTGGTGAACCACTGTATTATATTGTACATACTGTTCTTACTTATGGTACTTACTGTTCTTACTATCTGTTACATGTCTGGGTTTGTCCCTGCTGGCTCCGCCCCTCGGGCTCAAGTATAAAGGCAACTAACCTCCCGCCCTGCCCTCATTCTGGGACCGGCTGCCAGCAGGTGTCTTTTAGCTGATTAAAGCCACAGTTTACTCTTCCGACTCTCCCACCAGTCTCTCCCTCTCCACCCTCTCCTTCTACTCTCTATGGGACCTAATGGAGATTAACTCCCCCCTAATGACCACCTTCAGAGCCTCCCAAACCACTGCCACCATCACCTCTCCTGTGTCATTTGCTCCCACATAATTCTCAATGCTCCTCCTTATCCGCCCGCACACCACTTTGTCCGCCAGCAGCCCCACATCCAGTCGCCAGAGAGGACGCTGACCCCGTTCCGCCCCCAGTCGCAGGTCCACCCAGTGCGGGGCATGGTCCGAGACCGCAATGGCCGAGTATTCTACCCCCTCCACCCTCGGGATTAACGCCCTACTCAATACAAAGACGTCTATTCGCGAATAGACTCTATGGACATGGGAGAAAAAGGAAAACTCTTTCATCCTTGGCCGCGTAAACCTCCAGGGGTCCACTCCCCCCATCTGGCCTATGAACTCCCACAAGGCCCTGGCCACCGCCGGCCTCTTTCCCGTTCTGGACTTGGAACGATCCAAGCTCGGATCCAAGACCATATTAAAGTACCCTCCCATAATCAGGTGACTTATCTCCAAGTCCGGGATCCTACCCAACACGCGCCTCATAAAGTCCGCATCATCCCAGTTCGGGGCATGTACATTCACTAACACCACCCGGGCCCCCTGCAGCTTGCCATTCACCATTATGTACCTTCCCCCCTTGTCCGCCATGATGCTCCCAGCCTCAAATGCCACTCGTTTATTGACCAAAATAGCCACTCTTCTGATCTTTGAGCCTACCCCCGAGTGAAACACCTGTCCCACCCACCCTTTCCTTAGCCTCGTCTGGTGCTTTAAGTGCGTCTCTTGCAACATGGCCACGTCCGCCTTCAACCCCTTTAAATGCGAGACTACGCGTGACCGCTTGACCGGCCCATTCAGGCCCTTCACGTTCCACGTGATCAGCCTGGTCGGGGGGGGGGGGGGGGGGGGTGGGTTAACTAACCCCCCATCCCGCCGACTAGCCATCTCCCTTTTTCGGCCATCCGCGTGCCCCCGCCTTCCTCCTCTAGCTCTCCCCCCGGCGGCCCCCTCGCCCGACTCTCCATCCATACCCTTCACCTGGCTCCCCTTCAGTCAGCAAAGCAGCACCCCTTCCCCCCCCAAACCCCCCCCCCCCCCTCCCCTGCCAAGCATCCGCTTAGCTCTGGTTTCCTCCCCCATTGTGTTTCTGTGAGTCAGCTCACCCATGCTGACCTCGGCCGCTCCCGCATCTATATACCAACCCTTAGCTTGTTGCCTCCTTCGGGCTGCCCTACCACCCCCCTCCCCCGCAGGGTAGAGGGCCAAGCTCCATCTGGGACCTCCCCATGCGCCGGACAGCCCGTCCCGGGCGTTTCCCACCCCCTAGCACCGCACACCTGGAAAACAAAACACCTGGAAAACAAGCAAAACAAACAACAGAACCCCCAACCAAACTAGGGCAGACATGCCCATAAACATATGCTTTACCCGCTGTCCTCCCCTCGATCCCTCCCCACCCGCACATTTCACCCCCATACAGCAGTCCCTTAGTTCAGGTCCAGCTCCTCCTGCCTGATGAACGACCACGTCTGGGGTATCAAAATAGCGGTGCCTGTCCTGGTATGTTACCCACAGTCTCGCCGGGTGCAGGAGCCCAAACTTCACCCCTTTACCGTGGAGGACCGCCTTCGCCCGGTTAAAACCTGCACGCCTCCTCGCCAGCTCAGCTCCCAGGTCTTGGTAAATTCGGATCTCGCCATTGTCCCACTTACTGCTCCACTCTTTCTTCGCCCACCGCAGGACTCGCTCCCGGTCTGCCAAGCGCTGAAACCGTATCACCGTCGCCCTCGGTGGCTCGTTTACCCTCGGCTTTCTGGCGAGGACCCTGTGCACCCCATCCAGCTCCAAGGGCCGCGGGAAGGCCCGCGCGCCCATCAGTGTCCCCAGCATTGTGGCCACGTACGTGCTCGCGTCCGGGCCCTCCGCTCCTTCAGGAAGGCCCAGGATCCGTAGATTGTGGCTCCGAGACCTGCACTCAAGGTCATCCAGCCTCTCCTGCCATCTCTTAAGGAGCGCCTCATGCGCCTCCACTTTCACCACCAGGCCCAGGACCTCGTCCTCATTCTCCGCCACCTTCCTCCTCACCGCCTTGATCTCCTTCTCCTGCGCCTTCTGGGTCACCACAATTCTCTCCATGGAGGCCAGCATCTCCGTTTTCAGCTCCATGAAGCAGTTTTTCAGGAGCTCCTGCTGTTCTCTGGCCCACTGGGCCCACACCTCGCGATCCTCTCCGGCCGCCATTTTGTCCTCCCGGACCTTCTCGACCTTTTTCCCCGGGGTCGCGCGTCTGCCGGCTCCGCTCCTGATCCTCTCCATCCACCAGCGGCGGGGGGGGGGGGGAGCTCTCCCACGTCTGTTCCCACGCCGGTCCCTCCTGTTAACTGCCGCCACCGCTCCTTTTAGCAGCCCGAAACACCGATCCCGGCGGGAGCTGCCGTTCGCGTGATCTAGCAGGTCACGGCCGCTACCGGAAGTCATCCTTAATTGCCTACTTGATTAGCAGCATGAGGACTTCCATCTCTCGTGCGCGCATGAGAAATATTGCGCGAGTGTGGGGTAACAACCAGACATGCAGCCGACATTTATTCCTGCAATTTCATACGCTTAATGTAAATTTCTGGCCCTAGTGTCCAAGACACAAAGGGCCCAATCACAGAACAAGATGGAGACATCGATGATAAGACACATCGGTGTTATCCAAGGAAACATAGAGTGAAGAAACCTTGACATTTCGGCAACAGAAGGAGGCACACTCGGAAAGATATGCTGACGACTGTAGCTGGGGAGCAGTCCCTGCCCTTGACAATCTGCCCATTTGACTGTCTCACAGGCCCTCAGAGAGGCTAGCAGTGGGAGTTATGGAAACACCTGTTTCTCCAATATCAAACAGCATCAAACCTTCACAAAAAAGAGCCAAAGCTTCAAGTTTGTCCCTTTCTTTATGCAGTAGATCCAGTAGCAGATGATGTCTCCTAAAGCAGGATGTGCAGGTGTCTATGATACCTATTTTAACGCAAAACAAAACTTAGTAATTGAACAAGCACGTTTTAACCAACACTCACAATGACCTGGGGAATCTACTGAATTATTCCTGACCGACATATATATATTATGTCTATAGCCCAGCTGCTTGTTGCAGGTACGGGGTGCTGTCATTTAGTGGCCACAGAGGAGTCCAAATGAGAGGTGTAAAGAAAGATGTTTTGTTACAAAGCAAACTATATACACAGTGCGTTCTGGGCATCTGGGCGGCTTTTATGTTAGAGTCCATTTACTCCACAGATCGGCCCCTGCCCTTCAGCGGGGAAACTGAAATTCACTAAAGTTCTCGGGAGGCTAATTGGTCCTTCCCCATATGTGTCGTGCGGGTTATAACATGAAGGATAGCTAATCCATGATCACATAGTCATGGATATCCGGGATGAAAAACTCCAACTTTCCGCAGACCAAAGTTGATCTTTCTTTGGATCAAATGGTCCAGAATACGAGGAAGGCCAAGCATTTAACCCGGCTATAATTTGTGGTGCATTGCTCCTCTTCACTACAAGGGGAAACAGATCGTTGATTCTCTTTTTGGTCTTTGCAATCCTTGTTGAGTGACGATATTGGCATGCTTCTAGACATCTTAGAATAAACAGGTGATGCTCATTATTTGAATGACTCACTGTCTTTCATGCAACAATCTCCATCCTTTTTATTTGGAAGCAGTAAGAATTCAGTAGCTAAGGAAGTTCATACGCTCAGCAGTAAGTTCCTTTCTTTCACCATCCATTCGATCCCAGGCAGAGATTGAAGTTATGAATCTCTCAGTTCTTCACAAAGTAAAGCACTGGAGCAGATGATGACCATCCCCAGGGAGACCTGCTGGACTTGACTTGGCTCTTCCTAGAGAATGATGGTGGAGATTGTTGCAGCGCTGAGTGATCTTTTGGAGATCGAGGTTCTAGCAGATGTTCCATCTTTCCAGTTGTTGGATGCATCACATGAAGTATCTGTTGTCTTTTTAAAGGAATCAGCTGTGTTGTTAGTGGCTGAGCCGCATCCAGACCTTTGTTCCACCAACCCTGTTGATCAATAACAACACTGAAATTTCATTTTTTAAAATAAATTTAGAGTACCCAATTCTCTTTTTTTTGCCAGTTAGGGGACAATTTAGCATTGCCAATCTACCTACCCTGCAAATCTTTGGGTTGCGGAGGTGAGACCCACGCAAACAGAGGGAGAATGTGCAAACTCCACACGGGCAGTGACCCAGGGCCCGGATCGGACCTGGGTCCTCAGCGCAACAACACTGAACTTGACACAGAAAGAATAAAGCCAGTTTACCCAGTGTTTAAAGTGTTTACCCAGTTGCTCAGGAATACATATTCTACTACAAGCAGTTCTGCTGTAATTACCTCATGTGGTTGACATACATTAGTTAAAAATGCTTACAAAATACACAACATGTAACAAATACACTATAGCAGGGGCCCTGCTGCAATTGTCAATGTCTATGACTGTGCTCTGGGCAATAATTTGCAAGCAACAAATTGGCTGTTATCAGTTGACAACTACCAACTAAGCGGGGATTCACAGTAAACTGTATTATCATTTGGCAATAATGCCACAGCCACATAACTTATCATTGTTATGGGCCAGCGTTTAGAGAACCCCAAAGTGTATCATGGAGTTCACCTGACCCACAACTTTTGATAGATTGTGATATGGGGAGCATACAGCCCACTCGAAAATGGATGTGGTACAGCAGAAATGGAAAAGTATTTTTTAAAGCAAAACAATGTTTATTCTATGAACTCAAGATAACCTTTTAAAACATACAGTGAACATATTAGCAACCATTAATTCAAATACAACCCCCAAAGAATACAACACTAAGTAATCCTTTAAACTTTCCTTTTAACATCCATAAGACTTAAAACACCTTTTACCAGAAGCACATCAGGTTAAAGTCAATACTGTTATTAGTTTTAAATCACCAGGATTGATTTACAGTCTTTAGATTGCAGAGAGAGATTCATACACCTTCTGGCTGTGAATGCAGCTATCCAGCTCTGAAAACAAAACTAAAACACACCCTGCATCAAACAGCCTAAAACGAAAGTAAAAAGCTGACAGACAGCCCAACTCCACCCACTCTCTGACATCACTGCAGTAGTAAACACCCATTTCTTAAAGGTACTCTCACTATAGATATTTATATACACACCCATTTATAAACACTCATTTCTTAAAGGTACTCTCACATGACATCATATTAAAGTCCCCTTAATCGAAATCAATGACAAAATCAACCATCTAGACCTGGGTGTAATTCTGTATGTTGAAAGGATTTTTCCCCCCCATTTTTTAAAAGATATTTAAAGTATCCAATTTTTCCAATTAAGGGCTATTTAGCGGGGCCATAGATTATCACAGATTATCATAGATTTTCATGGAGTCCAAGTTCACCTAACCTGCACATCTTTGAGTTGTAGGGGTGAAACACACGCAGAATGGGGAGAATGTGCAAACTCCACACGGACAGTGACCCAGGGCCGGGATCAAACCTGGGTCCTCAGTGCCATAGGCAGCAGTGCTAACCACTGTGCTACCGTGCCACCTGCTGAAAGGATTTTTAAAAAGCTGTAAACATATAAATGTCACAATTTTGAAATATCTGTGTATTTGAAATTTTACATTTGGGAGGAAAGCTAGCTGCATTAACACACAAGGTCTTAGACTGCCATCCTGTGGCATCCTTAAATGTTTGTAGTTTTCATAAACACCTGAGCAGCAATCGACCAGGTGTACATAAATCAGCAAGATGGCCCTTAAAACACGTGGGTTCATGTGCTGATCTTCCTGACACAAACTTATATTGTCCTGGAAGGCTGATTTACGTATATCACAGTGAATGTAGCAATGAAGCAGTGTGATCAGTCGCAGTCACAGGAACCTAGGTAGAAACAACTCTAAATGCTCAGGCATCAACGCTCACAGGGAATAGTGCAAACAATATCGTTGAGACTTCCTTCACACTGATGTCAGCTGACTTGACACTATGGGAGGAGGTTCCGCTGGAGATCTCCGCTGAACAATTCTTCCACCATGCACCCTCTATCTCCCCTGGCAGCTACTCAGTGCAGTTTTCAATGGTTTGATTGATCTGTGTTTGATTATATTTGTCCTCCGATCTAGAGCCACAGAATTCCTACAGTGCAGAAGGATGCCATTCGGCCGATCGAGTATGCACTTCAACCCTCTTAAAGAGCACCATACCTAGGCACTCCTCCGCCCTATCCCTGTAACTCAATAATCCCACCCAACCTACCCACCTTTAGACACTAAAGGGCAATTGAGCATGGTTGATCCACCTGACCTGCACATCTTTGGACTGTGGGAGGAAACCGGAGCACCCGAAGGAAACCCACGGAGAAACGGGAAAAAGTGGAAGCTCCACACAGACAGTCATCCAAGGCCAGGATTGAACCTGGGTCACAGAATTATCGAATCCCTGCAGTGCAGAAGGCCATTCGGCCCAACAAGTCTTCACCGACCCTTCAAAAGAACACCCTACCCAGGTTCAGTCCCCCATCCTATTCCTGCAACCCCACACAAAGGGGCAATTTAGCATAGCCAATCCGCCTAACCTGCATAGCTTTGGACTGTGGGAGGAAACCTGAGCACGTGGAGGAAACCCACGCAGACACAGGGAGAACGTGCAAACTCCGCAAAGTCAGTCGCCCGAGGTTGGGATCGAACTCGGGTTCCTGCCGCTGTGAGGCAGCAGTGCTAACCACTGTGCCACCATGTCGCCCCTATAGCTATCTATGTAAGTTTAGTTGATTGCTTAAGACGGCAGGTGGAGCAACAGAGCTAACAAACTGAGAAAGTTCCAGAAAGGTCCTAGGCTCCTGCTGACACCACGGGCCCATTCTTCCAAGGGGTCACAATCACTGTTGGATTGCCACCGCCTTCCTATTCTTTTACCTTAAGGTGGAGCTCCACATTTCTGACCCAGGCCTCTGAACCACTTCAGAAATGTGGAGCATATCTGTTCTGGGATTCCTCCTGCAGGATCGGTAGGTGATGCCAAGCCACACCATCGTTTTAGGTCTCTAGCTGCCATATTCCCATTCGGAGGGAGTTTAACGATCACAAAGCCACTTTGTGAAAATACGGAGAGACGGTAAGTTGGTGAGGAGTAGGGCAACAGGTGGTTGGGTGAAAGGGTAGAGTGGTAGATAGGTGGATGGGGGAGAGGGTGGCAGGTGGCTGGGTGAAGGGAAGATGACAGATAGTTGGTGAGGGATAGGCTGGCAGGTGGGTGAGGGGGTAGATGCATTGGTAGGCTCAGGGTTGAGGGGGCGTCAAGAGATTGGGGGTGTAGTTGGGAGTCCAGTGGGGAACGAGTGGGGTCAAGGAGTAGCGGCGGAGTCAGGAAAGAAATTGCGGGTTAGGAGGGTAGAGGTGGGGTTGAGAGGTAATAATTGGGGACTTGGGAAACAGTCATGCATGCTTCCAGGATAGTGGGTACAGGCATGCATGATCCTCAGGGGAGTGGTTGCACACGATCTGAACATTCAGAGACTGGACTCCCATCCTGTTAATAAAGGGCACTCCCTGATGCCCCAGTGCTTGCAGGGCCATCAATGGCCCCCTGGACCTGGGGAATCCCGGCAATGGCGGTGAATACTGAAGCCTGTTGGTGGGCCTGGTCCAGGTCGAAGATGATATAATCGAATGGCCGGGCATACAGAGCACCTCCCAAATGTAGCGGTGGACTGCGAAATCCGCCCCCCCCCCCCCCAGGTTTGTGCTCGAGCCTTGGAATGTGACTCAGTGACGTAGCAATTTAGGGCTGCAGTGACCTTTGTGGCCACCAAGAGCGGGTGTCCTCCTTCTCCTTCTCCTGCTCCTGCTCCACGGGGTTCCATGTCCATGAGGACATGGCATGTGTGCCACACCGTCTCTCTGTTGAGATGCAGTCTTCTGTGGCACATGCTGTCCATCAGCTCATTGAAGGACCAACAACTCCTGTACACCTTAGCATGTCGCTGGATTTCCCTTCTGGCCCCCTCCTCAGCCTGATGGGCGGCTGACTCTTCAGGGTGTGTGGTGGCCCCCTGCACAAAAGGGGGCCTCCAACCTATGTTGTCCTTGTTGCCATCTTCGGCGTCTGCCCTCCTCAGCTGCGAGAAGCAATCTCCCTGGGATCGACTCCAGCAAACATTTCTGAATCCAGAATGAATTGAAGAAGGAGAGAGACCAATAATCAGTTAGATCTCCCATCCCGGGACCCTCAAATCTCCCAAGCCTCCCACACCCTTACCATGACTGTCCCCCCCTACTCCCAGAATGCCATCTAATGAGCCAGTGTGCTGGCCAACCTCACTCTGCATATTCACTCCCGGCCAGATCAAGCGCCCCTAGACCCCAGATCTCTGCCGGGAACATTAGTGAAGCCATGTTCAGCTGTCTCCGCTCATCCAGTCACTTACCCTTTGTCTGCGAGAAGGTTCTCAGTGCTGAAGCCCTGCTCCTGCAGCTCCCCAATGTTCCTGATACTCCTAGAGTACAGGCACGCTGTCCAGGCATCAAATGTTGCAGGACATCCAATCCACTAATCATCCTCTAAGTCAGTACACCTGTTCCTTCAAGGAAGCATTTGAGTGCTCCAGAGTGTGAAGCGCTCTCACAAACAACAAGGCTAATCCCTCATTTGAAATAGCCTTCAGCTGTGAAGTTAGAGGCTGCTCACCGTCAAAGGAGGTTAAATTACTTTCTTGAGAGAAGCTACAGCCTGACTCTGTCCTGGAAGTGTTTGGTGGGACAGACAGGCTGCAGTTGCCCTTGTTATTATATTTAAAGGTGGCATGAATGGTTCACAGACGCAAAGCCCCTCACAGACGCAAAGTCCCCCATGCCGCCGCCCAGCCCAGAGGTGACCTCCAACCTGGACCCCTCCAGCTTCTATCCATTTGAAAGCGAGCTCCAGATCTCGCCAGTAAGAAGGTGAATCGCAAAATAGTTTGCACCCGGCGCGAATCTCAATTTGGGCCTCTGCCGCGATTCACTCGGCGCACCGAGATCAGTGCCGGGCGCAACTTGGTGGGAAAATCATGCCCGCAGAGATTTCAACATTAAACTGAGCCTTTATTGTTTGCTTGGCCCTATTGTGTCTTTGAATGGAAATGGTTGGTATGTAAATAGGCAGTCTCCTAAAATACACCTGGATAAATTAAAATTCAAGTATTGATTTCTCAACATCGGTAACTATGTCAAGATCATGAAAACATTAGCAAATCCCCCTCACAGAACCCCTCAAATATGCTGCCTCCTATCGTCTTAAGCACACTGGGCCCGAGTGAAGACAAAGTTAGTGAACGAGGTCCGGATTCGGGCCTTGTTTAATAAACAGGTTATATTCTGCTACCCTTCATTGTCTTGCCAACTAATAATATCAGCAATGATCTGTCCCTGTGTTATCATCATTTGGGGAAAGGTTTTGCAAGAGAACTGAACAGTCTTTTGTTCCATTGGGGTAAAGAGATATGTGTGGGAACGTAACCCATAATATTCATAATTCACGTGCAATAGATGCCCCCCGCCCCCTAACTGTAAGGTTTCCTGTGTTAGATAAGAATCTTTCTCCTGCTTGTGAGAAAATGTGACGTTTTACAATTACAAGTGTACTCTGCCCACTCTCTGGGCGTGATCTTCCGGCCTCGTTACACTCGCGCTCAAGCATAACGAAGCCGGAAGATCACGCCCGGAGAGTGGATAGCAGGAGAGGCCAAAAACAAGATCCGTTCCAGGGGCAAACAGTTTGCGATGCAACCGGCCCGCTCCCCTAGGCGAAATCGGGATTTCGCTGTAGCGTGGCGAGTAACCAATTAATCACCATTTAAGCCCCATTTCCATACAATCAACGAGAGCGACCCCATATCTACTGGGGGGCAACTAGGAGGGCAATCACTCACGACAGCACCATGCCAACCGCTGGATCCTAACCCCATTCCTGGGGCAACCCTTGTCTCTGCCCCACCAATCACCCAGATCCCCCACCGACTGCTGAGGACTCTGGCCGTGCTGCTGAAGGCTTTTGCTAATAGGGAATTGGCAGTCATGGTTAAGTGAGCACATGCCACTTGCCAGATGGATTCACAAGGGTTGGCAGGCCATGTAGCATGTGGGAGTCATTGCTTAGCATTCCAATCACACCTAGCTGCCTGGATACTGTGCCTTAACACTGTGGGAGGGAACATGCAGCAGCCAACAGCCGAACACCCAGGGGTAGGGGCACAGCTCCGACGACATGACCATGGCAGGAGGGTGGTTGAGTGCCACGGGAGGGTTGCCTGGAGAGATGGGCAGAGTGTCCAGGGGTCAGCCCACATTGCGGAATAAAGTGACAGAGAAATCATAATGGTTGTGCAAAAGGTTGTTTAATGTGCTGTACAATACCCCATTCCTGATAGTGCCACCCCCCATGCCCGCAGCCCCCTACCCCAACCCCTCCCTAATCCCACCCCATACCCGGTGCCCTCAGTGATCCTCAACGTGCCTGTCCCTCCTAGCTCTACCAGTACATCTTGGTGTTTCCCCAGGATGCATATCTGAGGTGGAGGCAGCCAGCTGCTTACCTCGTCCCATGGCCCTCGATGCCCCTGGCGGGTGTCCTCTGGGGCCAGGGGGCCCCGGCTCACTTGTCGGCGGCACATGCACAGCCATGATGGCCTGACCTGTGTGCTGTCTGCGAGACGCAGCCTCATCAGAGGGGTGGTACTCGGGGATCTGATGACCACCTTTGCCACTCCATGGGATGGGTCCGAGTTGGCGCCCAGCACCCCCTCCTCCCAATCGGTGCCCATAGGGCCCTGGGGTTCACCATGCGATGGAGGGGCAGCTGGTTCAAGCACCGGCTGCCCCTGCATCTTCTGGCTCTGCCAGCTCTCCATGGTCCACACCATGACGTGACGCCTTCGGCAATGCTCCTCAGTGACTGGGACATGCTCTGCAGTGCCTCAGCAATGCCCACCTGCGACTGGGACAAGCTCCGCAGCACCTCGGCCATCCCCATCTGAGAGCGGGACATGTCCCGCAGAACCTCAATATTAGCCTGGTGCTGGATGACATCCCCCAGCGAGGCAGACATATGGCCGAAACCCTCAGCCATGTCTGTCACCGACTGCGTGACGCCTTGGACACCTTCACTCATGGTGCTGACATCGTGCATCAGGCTGTCCACTGCGGTCACCACCCTAGCAGTGTTGGCCTCGGTGCCATGCATTGCCAGTGACATCTCCTGTGCCCGCAGCCTCTGGGACTACTCCAAGTGCTATAGATCTTTTGGAGTGACGCTGACATTTCCCTCTGAATTTCCCGGCCACTCCCTACCATCTCCATCAGCTCCAGGTAACCCACTTCCAGAGGCCGACTGCTGTCTCACCTGGTAGCTCCTGCATCCACCAGATATACATCAGCAGCAGAGTGGTGCTCACCAGATTGTGCCCAAAAGCCTGTCCACTAACATGACCCACCGAGATGTGTGTATCTGTGCTGGTGGAGGGTGGGGATGACAGCTGTGCCCAACTATAACGGTTGCATCCTTGGAGGTCTCCTCCGAGGTGTTCTCCTCGGAGTCAGGAGAGGGGGCCACCCGGGATGGGCCGGCGCCATCGGCTGGAGGACCTGCAGGAGAATGGATATGTGGTCAGTGGGAGGGATGGGTCAGTCAGTAAGGCAATCATCACCCATGTTTAACAGGTCCTCCAGGTGCATCCCGGTGGCTCCTCACCTCTGTGGCGTCCGCCAGCCTCCGCATCGATGACCGCCCTGTCCTGGGCCACACCAGTCAACGCCAGGGGCCACTCCTCAAAGGAGGTGAGGATTCTCAAGTCCGGCACCACTCTGCCAGTCTGGGCCCTCTCCTGCCAATTGTGGGAGTGGTTTTCCTGAGAGCATCATTAGCTGCACGCGTGGATCAGTGGTGGGAGAGGGGATGTGAAGGCAGGGTTGGAGGGGTATAAAGGGGGAGGGTGGGCTGGGGTCATTTGGAGTGTTGGGGGTAGATGCACCCTTTGTGGGGAGGGGGGTGCATTGGTGTCTACTCACTCGTGCTGCCTGGTGTAGGTCATTGACCTTCTTCCTGCACTTCTGTCCTCGTGATCATACTGTTGGAATTGACTGCTGCCTCCATCTCGTCCCAGGCAGCTCTGGCTGCCTTGTGGCTCAACCTCTGAGACCCCTGGGGGAAGAGGACATCCCTCCTGGTCTCCACCGTGTCCAGGAGCCTCCCCAGGTAAGCGACCCGAATCTTGGGGCCGGTCTCCTCGATGCCATTATTGCACGCTGGCTGGGGTTGGCCAAGCAAGTGCAGCTTAAGTGCTGCTCGACCTTGTTAACTGGGGTGAACGCGGTCCTGATGAATCGGCTGTGAGGCGTTATTTGTGGTGAGAAGCCCGTGAGGCCTCCTTAAGTGGACAAATTAACGTTGGTTGCGTTGCCCCTTTCGCTGGGCGGAGCCGGGAAGCTCGCGGCAATTCCCGTTTGCTACCACACTTGAAATTTTTCCGGATGATCGCGCCCATGATCTCTATTTTACCAATCAGACCCACGATATGAGACTAATTAGCACCAAGTCTTTGCGTATTCATTTGCGTTTTTAAAAATTATTTGAAAACAATTTATATTATGGCTAGTTTGGCCTAACAGCTAGTTTGAAACCCCAGGCTGTTAACAAAAAGTGTAATTTGTGTCATTTAATGAGACAGTTGAGAGTGCATAGACTATACAGCACTGAAAATGACTGATAACAATTAATTAATACGCAGACTCTCTCATGCTTTGTTCAATGTATTTATCTCAGAGTTCATACTGAAAGTGTTGAACAGTAGCATTGCACGGTATTAACATTGTACTCGTAACCTCACACTGGTATGTATGTTCAAAAGGAAACATGAGCAAGGCCATTGGTTTCTGGTAGCTAAATGAAAGAAATTTATATTTTATTACAAAATACACACCAGGATTTTACATGTGTTTTGACGACCACCTTGCACAATTTGTTCTGCTTGCTCATTGCATTAGTTTTGGAGGACCTGTTAAACATGAATAGTGATTAGAGGGCCATTAGTTTACAGTGGCTGAGTTAAATTCAGTTTTTAATGATACAGCTTCCTGGAGTTAAAGGCAGTATGTGGTCATCAAATTCCATGATTCTGTCCATTTTTACAATGAAATTTGCAAATCAGTGAACCTGATTTAAAATGATTTTTATTAGGGATTATGATGATCAGACAGTGAGGAATCAACATTATTTACTGGGTTCCAGAGGTACCTCACTTCCAGAACTATCTCAAATGCTGAAGATGTATTAGATTCATCAGTGCTTGCAATTCAACAAAGGCAAGCGATAGGATGAGGAAAACCCTCCAGCAAAGGACTTTTGTTCATATAGATAATTGACTTTTTCCCCAAGGAGCCAGGAAATAGAGCTGAAAATCAAGACAAATGAAATACATCATTACAATGTGGTGTGTGAAACTGACTGTCCATCACTTCTCCCCACTGGAACTGTGTTGGGTTTGGAGTCATTCATCCAAGATACGTTCTTCATTCAGCCTCTTCCAAATTTCCAGTGAAACAGATATTTCTCGGGGTAACCAAATTGACTCACAATGCCATAAAACAACCCAATGGTGTGCACATTTTCGAACAAAAGAGGCCTGCCATTTGCTCAGTGGTTGGTGCAGCAACATATATTTTTATGGCTATTGGTGCTCTTAAATTTCCAAATAGTGAGTGCCACCATCTTGGCATTGCCATCCGTCCTGGAAAAGGAAAGCATAGAACCTATTTTGATAAATAATATGATGTGGAGATGCCGGCGTTGGACTGGGGTGAGCACAGTACGAAGTCTTACAACACCAGGTTAAAGTCCAACAGGTTTGTTTCGATGTCACTAGCTTTCGGAGCGCTGCTCCTTCCTCAGGTGAATGAAGAGGTCTTTGAATTTGTCTATATATGTGTTTCTGGAACAGACCTCTTCATTCACCTGAGGAAGGAGCAGCGCTCCGAAAGCTAGTGACATCGAAACAAACCTGTTGGACTTTAACCTGGTGTTGTAAGACTTCGTACGATAAATAATATGGCCTCATAGTCTTATGAAGTTCCAAAAGTATGGCTCAATGCAACCCCGGGAGGATCCTGCCTTTGCTCTGAGTCAGGTCAAAGAAGATCCTGGAAGAAAAGGAATGAGAGAGAGAAGGGAAACCAATAACGTGGGAAAATATTTTTATGAACATTAGATAATACATGGTTGAAACCTAATAACATCCCAACCCACATTGCATGCATTCCAACCATGACTATCAATGACAGGTTCTCTGAACAAGTGCCAGAAACTGGACTCATTAATCATCAACTGGTACTAATTTCCAATTTGAGAACTATATTTTGATGCCAATGCGTAGCATCTGATAGGAGGGTAGATAAAACTTCAACTAATGCAATCCATTGGTTAGGAAAGGTATCAAATTAAGTTGACTTCCTTGAATAAGGGACCTCAAAGCTAAAAGAATACCCTGGGCCGAATCTTTCGCTGGGCTCAGGAAAGCCCGCCTTGTGCACTTTTGTGGCTCGCAACCTGTACATCTGACCTTCAAACGCTATTTTTGTATTTTCCTACTGAATTTATCATGCAGTTTGCGAGCCGTGCTGAGGTGCATGAGGAATGTGTGTCCGGAGGTGGGCCAGTTAGAAGTCTTGTCTTGGTGACCCAACACAGTAACCCAGCTCCCAATAGTTTTTTAAATCTCCTTAAACATCACCCTTCACCTCTCGAACTTCCCCCTCTAACCCCCATGCCGGTCCATGACCCCTCAGATTGCCTACTCCAACCCATGTATTCTCTACTCCTCACCGTCTCTATTCCCTCATACCCACTCACCAGTTATACTGTATGTGCCATCCTCAGATTTAAAGCAATATTGCTAAAAAATATTTTACATTCCTTGGGAACAAAAAAACCTCGCCATTGAATAGAAGGTTCCATATTATTGATATTGAAAAAAATGCATTCTGCCATAGGGAAGGAGGTAAAAGCGGGGATGTCGCAATTTTGATCAAGGAATCAATTACAGCAGGAAGGAGGGATGACATCTTAAAAGTCTCTTCAAATAAAGCCGTATGGGTAGAACTTAAAAACCAAAAAAGGAGAAATCACATTGCTGGGAGTGATCGACAGGCCCTTTAGCAGTCTGAGAGAAATAGAAGAGTAATTATGTAGACAGAGTTCAGAGAAGTGTGAAAGTGACAGGGTAATGATAGTGGGAGATTTCAACTTGCCCGGTATAACAGGAGTAACCTTGGCGTGAAACATTTAGAGGGAGTCAAATTCTTAAAAAGCATCCAGGAGAACCTTTTAAGCTAGTATGTAGAAGACCCTACAATTTTTTAAAAATAAATTTAGAGTACCCAGTTTTTTTTTTCCTAATTAAGGGGCAATTTAGTGTGGCCAACCCTCCTACCCTCCACATCTTTTTGCGTTGTGGGGATGAGACCCATGCAGACATGGGGAGAATGTGCAAACTCCATACGGTCAGTGACCAGGGGCTGGGATTAAACCCGGGTCCTCAGAGCCGTGAGGCAGCATTGCTAACCATTGCGCCGCGTGCCACCCTGGTAGAAGGGGCAGTCCTGGACTTAACTTTCGGTAATGAAGCTGGGAAAGTGGTTGAAGCATCAGTGGGGGAGCATTTTACAGACAGTGATCATAACTCTGGGTTAGATTCAAGATTGTCATGGAAATGGGCAAGGATGGGCCTGAGGTCAAAGTTCTAAACTGGGGGAAGGCCTATTTTAATAAGATCAGATTTGATTTGGCCAGAGTAGACTGGGAGCAGACACTTTTAGATAAATCTGTGACAGAACAGTGGGACGCATTGAAGAAGGAAATAGGGAGAGTTCAGGGCCAAACGCGTGGGCCCACCAAATCCAGTCAACCCTGGATATCGAGGGACATGCAGCATTGCATCAGGAGAAAAAGGGGGCTTAAGGCAGATATCGAGGGCTCAAAACAGCAGAAGCTCTACAGGTGTATAGAATGTGCAAGAGGGAACTTAAAAGGGAAATTAGGAGAGCAAAAAAGGAACATGAAAGGAGACTGGCAGGTAAAATAAAGGAAAATCCTACGTTGTTTTACAAGTACTTTAAGGGTAAAAGGACAACTAGGGAAAGAGTAGGGCCACAGTGATAATTTGTGTGTTGAACCGGAGGATGTGGGTAGGGTTCTAAATGAACACTTTATGTCGGTGTTCACTTGTCAGAGGGACGGTGTGGGTGTAGAAGTCAGGTAGAAACTAAGAGAGAAATAAGGAGGCAAAAAGGGGACATGAGATTGTCTTGGCAGATAAGGCAAAGCAAAATCCAAAGAGCTTTTACAGATACATAAAGGGCAAAAGAGTGACTAGGAGGAAGGGAGGGCCTCACAAGAGATGGGAGAATTCCTAAATGAATATTTCTCGTCAGTATTTACTGTTGAGAAAGGCGCGAATGTTCGGGAAATTGGGAAAATAAAAGGTGATATCTTGAGGAGTGTACATGTTACAGAGGAGGAGGTGCTGGAGGTATTATTAAAGCAGTTCAAGATAGATAAATCCCCGGGACCTGATGAAATGTATCTCAGGACATTGTGGGAGGCTAGGGAGGAAATTGCCGGCCCCTAGCTGAGATATTTGATTCACCGACAGCCGCAGGAGAGGTGCCTGAAGATTGGAGGGTAGAAAATGTTGTGCCCCTGTTTAAGAAGGGCTGTAGGGATGAGCCTGAGAACTACAGACCGGTTAGCCTTACTTCTGTAGTAGGTAAATTGTTAGAAGGTATTTTGAGGGAGAGGATCTACAGGCATTTAGACAGGCAAGGGGAAAGTCATGTCTCACAAATTTAATTGAGTTTTTTGTAGTGGTAACCAAGAAGGTAGATGAGGGCAATGCAGTCGACGTTGTCTACATGGACTTTAGCGAGGCCTTTGACAAGGTACCGCATGGTAGGTTGTTGCAAAAAGTTAAACCTCATGGAACCCAGGGCGAGGTAGCCAATTGGATACAAAATTGGCTTGGCGACCGAAGCCAAAGGGAGGTTGTGGAGGGTTGTTTTTCAAACTGGAGGCCTGTGACCAGCGGTGTGCCTCAGGGATCGCTGCTGGGTTCATTAATATTTGTTATATATATAAATGATTTGGGTGAGAATGTAGGAGACTAAGGGCGAGATTCTCTGACCCCCCGCCGGGTCGGAGAGTCGCCGGGGGCTGGCGTGAATCCTGCCCCCGCCGGTTGCCGAATTCTCTGGCACCGGATGGGCCGAAGTCCCGCAGCTAAAATGCCTGTCCCGCCGGCGTGGATTAAACCACCGACCTTACCGGCGGGACAAGGCGGCGCGGGCGGGCTCCGGGGTCCTGGGGGGCGCGGAGCAATCTGGCCCCGGGCGGTGCCCCCACTGTGGCCTGGCCCGCGATCGAGGCCCACCGATCCGTGGGGGCACTCTTTTCCTTCCGCCTTCACCACGGTCTCCACCATGGCGGAGGCGGAAGAGACCCCCTCCACTGCGCATGCGCGAGAATGCTGTCAGCGGCTGCTACCGCTCCCGCGCATGCGCCGCCCGGCAATGTCATTTCCGCGCCAGCTGGCGGGGCACCAAAGGCCTTTCCCGCCAGCTGGCGGGGCGGAAATCAGTCCACCGCGGGCCTAGCCCCTTAAGGTTGGGGCTCAGCCCCCAAAGATGCGGAGCATTCCGCACCTTTGGGGCGGCGCAATGCCCGACTGATTTGCGCCATTTTGGGCGCCAGTCGGCGGACATCGTGCCGATACCGGAGAAATTCGCCCAATGTTAGTAAGTTTGCAGATGACACAAAGATTGGTGGCATAGTGGACAGTGAAGAAGGTTATATAAGATTGCAACAGGACCCAATTGGGTCAGTGGGTCGATGAATAGCAGATGGAGTTTAATTTGGATAAATGTGACATGATGCATTTTGGTAGATCAAATCAGGGTAGGATCTACTCAGTTAATGGTAGGGAGTTGGGGAGAGTTACAGAACAAAGAGATCTAGGGATACAGGTTCATAGCTCTTTGAAGGTGGAGTTGCAGGTGGACAGGGTGGTGAAGAAGGCATTCAGCATGCAAGGTTTATTGGTCAGAATATTGAATACAGAAGTTGGGTCGTCTTGTTGACGTTGTACAAGATTTTAGTAAGACCACACAAGGAATACTCTGTTCAGTTCTTGTCACCCTATTATAGGAAGGATATTGTTAAGCTAGAAAGAGTGCAGAAGAGATTTACGAGGATGTTACCCGGACTTGATGGTCTGAGTTATAAGGAGAGGCTGGATAGGCTGGGACTTTTTTCCCTGGAGCTTAGGAGGCTTAGGGGTGAGCTTATAGAGGTCTATAAAATAAAGGGGAACATAGATAAGGTAGATAGTTGACATATTTTCCCAAAGGTAGAGGAGTCTAGAACTGGAGGGCATAGGTTTAAGGTGAGAGGGGAGAGATACAAAACAGACCAGGGGGGAAATTTCTTCACACAGATGGTGGTGAGCATCTGGAATGGGCTGCAAGAGGCAGTGGTAGAGGCAGGTACGATTTTGTCTTTTAAAAAGCAGTTAGACAGTTACATAGGTAGGGTGGTTATAGAGGGATATGGGCCAAATGCGGGCAAGTGGAACTGTCATAGTGATAGAAACTGGTTGGCATGGACAAGCTGGGCTGAAGAGCATATTTCCAAGGGCTGTGACCATCTATGACTCTATCTGAAGGACTGTAATAAAATTAAAGAGATTAACACAGTGGATCTTAGTGGTTCTTAGTGGTCTGGCAGGCTTAAAAGCAGACAAATTTCCAGGGTCAGATTAAATATATCCCAGGCTGTTGAGTGAGGCAAGGGAGGAAATAGCAGGGGTGCTGGCAATAATTTTCAATTCCTCTTTGGCAACAGGAGAGGAGCCGGAGGACTGGAGTATAGCTAATGTGGTACCATTATTCAAGAAGGGAGGAAGGGATAAACCAGGAAACTATAGGCCAGTCAGTCTAACCTCAATGGTGGGGAACCTATTGGAAGTAATCCTCAGAGTCAGAATTAATCAGCATTTGGAGAGGCAAAGATTAATCAAGAACAGTCAGCATGGTTTTGTTAAGGCCTTAATTGGAAACGTTTTTGAAAAAAGGCATATGGTATACTTGCCTTTATTAGCCGAGGCATAGAATTTAAGAATAGGGAGGTTATGCTGGAACCATATAAAACTTTGGTTAGGCCACAGCTAGATATGGTGTATAGTTCTGGAATCCACATTATATGAGGGGTGTGACAGCACTGGAAAGGGTGCAAGAAGATTTACCAGAATGTTGCCTGGGGCTGGAGAGTTTTAGTTATGAAAAGAGATTGGATAAACTTGTGTTGTTTTACTTGGAGCAGAGGAAACTGAGGGGGGACATGATTGGGATGTATAAAATTCTAAGGGGCATAAATAGAGTAGACAGGAAGAAACATTTCCCCTTGGTGGAGGGATCAATGACCAGGGGGCATAAATTTAAGGTAAGGGGCAAGAGATTTAGAGTGGATACAAGGCAGAATCTTTTTACCCAGATGGTGGTGGGAGTTAGGAATTCACTGTCCAACGGGTGGTGGTGCAGAGACCCTCATAACATTTAAGAGGTATTTAGATGTGCACTTGCGATCCCAAGGCATACAGGCTATGGGCCAACTTCTGGAAAATGGGATTAGAATAGTGAGGTGATTGTTTTTGACTGGCACAGACGCGATGGCAGAAGGGCCTTTTCTGTGCTCTAGGACTATGACTATGATCCTGAAAAAACCTTGCAATGCATGTAATCTAATTAACTTGTGCCAATGAAACAGAAACCTTCTTAAAGGAATAATTTGTTGTTACAACTTCTGGAAACTGTCATCCATTCTCAAAAGAATGGAACATCTACTATGCTGAACTCCATTAGCACTTGAAACTCAGCCAAGCATTCATAATAGCTGCAGCTGTCCAACCACGGGGCATCATGATAGCACAGGGGTGGCTTGGTAGCATTGTGGTTAACACTGTTGCTTCACAGCACCAGACAGCCGGGTTCGATTCCTGGCTTGGGTCACTGCCTGTGCGGAGTCTGCACGTTTTCCCCTTGTCTGGGTGGGTTTCCTCCGGGTGCTCCGGTTTCCTCCCACAGTCCAAAGATGTACAGGTTAGGAGGATTGGTCACGCTAAATTGTCACGTAGTATCCAAAATTTAGGTGCGTGTTATAACCTGCCTGCTTACCATTGGCTGGGGATTAATGACAATCCCACAATCCTGTGGGAGTATGAGCTTCCCCAGTGAGGGGGGCGGAGAAATCATTAGCAGACTCCCTGTATAAATAAAGCTGGCCAGTTTGGAACCAGCAGGAAGCAGTGAGCAGCAAGCTAAGTTGCTGCTGCTGTTGTATATATATGTTATTGTAAATAAATGTTATTTCTTTATATCCTTAAAACTCGTGCTGGGTTCTTCGTGGCCCTCACAAAACTGGTGACGATGGTTAAAGTGAATAGCTATCTACACTGCTGAAGCCACCTCCCTGGATTTTTGTTGGACACAGGTTGGAAGTTGTTTTCGATTACACCATGCCTCTGTACGGACGTTTAGACGTTTTTGATGCTGCGCTGGAAAGCTGGAACCAGTACGCACAACGGATGCGTTACTATTTTCAGGCAAACAATATCACCGAAAACGAGCGCCAGGTGGTCATATTGCTCACCGCCTGTGGCCCGCATACGTTTGGGGTGATTAGGAGCCTTACGTACCCAGCTGCGCCGGACACCAAAACGTTTGATGAACTTGTGAATTTAGTGGGGCAACATTTTAACCCAACCCCATCCACGATAGTTCAGCGTTACCGGTTTAATACCGCTGAGAGGACCCCAGGAGAATCCCTTGCCGATTTTCTATCCAGGCCACGCAGGATTGCAGAGTACTGTGACTTTGGTGAGACCTTGTCAGAAATGTTACGCGACCGTTTGGTTTGCGGTATTAACAATGCGGCCACCCAGAGAAGGTTGTTAGCAGAGCCAACATTGACTTTTCAACAGGCCATTCAAATAGTATTGTACCGAGAGAGCGCAGAACGAGGAGTGCAGGAGCTACAGGGAATGGAGGTGCATGCCTTGGGGGGCAACCCCTTCCGTCCGAAAACGTCCCCCCCACACTCCTGCGGTACCTTGGACGAGGCGACGTCCGGGTTGACGCCAGTGGCCGTCGGACATTCCTCCCGAAGGGAGCCTTCTCCAGAACCAATGGATGAGGAGCCATGTCCGTGTCAGACTTGTAGGCGCCGACTCCATCACAGACGCCGGTCCTGGGGGTGCCAGAGGCGCCGTCGTTCCGACCGAAACTGGGACCAGCCCAGAGGCCGTACCTTCCATGTGGATGAACCTGCGGCGACTACTCCTGAGGACGTGGAGACGGAGGACGACTGCCTGCAGCTGCATTGTGTGGCAGCTCCCCATGTGTCCCCCATTAAGGTGACAGTATGGGTCAATGGTCACCCGCTTGAGATGGAGTTGGACACTGGCGCAGCGGTCTCCGTGATCGCCCAGAGGACATTCGACCGCATCAAGCAGGGTATAACAGACCCTTACATTAACCGACACACAGGCCAGGTTGGCCACCTACACGGGGGAACCATTGGACATTGCAGGAACCACGATGACCCCTGTTGTTCATGGACGCCAGGAGGGGCGTTTCCCACTTGGGTGCGCGGCCATGGGCCCAGCCTGGTAGGTCGGGACTGGTTTCCCATTTGTGCTTGCAGTGGCAGCACATCCTCCAAACAGTTTCTGGAGGGTTGACTGAGGTGCTAGGACGATACCCAGATTATTCCAGCTCGGTTTGGGGAAAATAAAAGCGGCCGTAGCCCGTATCCAGGAGCCACGCCATGCTATTTCCGGGCACACCCAGTGCCTCACGCCTTGCTCGAGAAGGTAAAATGGGAGCTCACTCGTTTGGAGACTTTGGGTATTATCGGACCCGTCGGTTTCGCTGACTGGGCAGCATCAATTGTACCTGTAATGAAGCCAGATGCCACAGTTCGCTTGTGCAGCGACTATAAACTTACAGTGAATACGGCTTCCCGACTTGACCGATATCCATTGCCTCGCATAGAGGATCTCTACGCAAAGCTTGCATGCGGACTCTCGTTCACAAAATTAGATATGAGTCATGCCTACCTACAGTTACAGCTGGACCCTGCCTCCCGACCATATGTAACGATTAACCCTAACCCTAACCCTAACCGAGGCCTGTATTAATATACACGTTTGCCCTTTGGAGTATCCTCTGCCTGCGTTATTTTTCAACGCGTTATGGAGGGCATTTTGAGAGGTTTACCACATGTCGCTGTCTACTAAGATGACGTTTTGATCACAGGGACGTCGGAGCAGGAACATTTGGAAAATCTGGAGGCTGTTCTTAGACGCTTTTCGGAGGCTGGAGTCTGTTTACGTTGCACAAAGTGCGTCTTTCAGGCGACGGAAGTAGTCTTCCTGGGTTATCGGGTGGACCACAAAGGTTTGCACCCCGTCGCAGAGAATGTTCGCGCGATTCAACAGGCCCCCGCCCCGACTGACACTTCACATCTTTGTTTTTTTCTCGGCCTCGTAAACTATTACGGGATGTACCTCCCCAATCTGGCAACTATGCTGGCCCCGTTGCACCTTCTGCGAAAGAAAAATCACACCTGGGTTTGGGGTCAGCAGCAAGAAACCGCTTTTTGGCGGGTAAAACAACAATTGTCGTTGTCTGGGTTACTAATCCACTATGATCCTGGAAAGCCTTTGCTCGTCACATGTGATGCATCCCCATATGGTATTGGGGCCGTCCTGTCCCACAAGATGGAGAACGGGGCCGAGCGGCCGATAGCTTTCGCCTCCCGCACATTGACTGCAGCAGAAAAAAAGTACGCGCAGATCGAGAAGGAGGGCCTGGCAGTAGTCTTTGCAGTGAAACGTTTCCACCAGTACGTGTATGGCCGCCAGTTCACTATCGTGACTGATCATAAGCCTCTGCTGGGACTTTTCCGCACAGATCCAGCGCTGGGCTTTGTTGCTCGCTGCCTCCGAGTATTCTCTGGAACACAAACCAGGAACCCAGATAGTGAATGCTGACTCACTGAGCCAATTGCCTTTATCGACCGGCCCCATGTCGACCCCCACGACCGGTGATCCAATGAGCATCCAGGTGTGACCAAAATGAAAATGTTGGCCCGGAGTTATGTCTGGTGGCCAGGCCTCGACATGGCCTGTTATGTCTGGTGGCCCAAAACTGCTCCATTTGCCAGGAGCATCAGATGCTTCCGTCGGCCGTGCCCCTACATCACTGGGAATGGCCAGGGCAGCCTTGGGCGCGCTTGCATGTGGATTTCACCGGCCCTTTTCAAGGATCCATGTTCCTTCTATTAATCGGCGTCCAGTCTAAATGGCTAGAGGTGCATAAGATGCTAGGCACAACGTCCTGCGCAACAATTGAGAAGATGCGTTTGTCTTTTAGTGCGCATGGCCTCCCCAAGGTGCTGGTCACGGATAACGGCACTCCATTCACAACTGAGGAGTTTGCGAGGTTCATGAAGATGAACAGCATACGCCATATCCGCACTGCCCCTTACCACCCGGCTTCAAATGGGTTGGCGGAGCGCACAGTGCAGACATTCAAACGAGGCCTAAAGAAGCAGTCTTCTGGATCAATGGACACGAGACTGGCTCGCTTTTTGTTTTCGTATAGGACCACCCCCCATGCGGTGACTGGGGTAGCTCCCGCAGAACCCCTAATGGGCCGGAGACTTCGCAACCGCCTTAGCACGGTTTTTCCGGACATTGGCGCAAAAGTATGCCGCACACAAGAACGGCAGGGACATGGCTTCTCTCGGCATCGGCCGATTCGGCAGTTTGCGCCCGGTGACCCAGTGTTCGTTCGGAATTTTGCTGGTGGTGCCCAGTGGGTCCCTGGCGTAATCTTTCGCCAAACGGGCCCTATATCTTACCAGGTGCAACCCCAGGGTCGTCTCCAGCGCAAACATGTAGACCACATTCGGTCCAGAAGATTATCCCTTCCAAAGATTCCCCACCCCCGGAGCACATTTCTACAGCCACAGAGACCAGAGACAATGGAAAGTAGTCCTCACAATCTTCCTCTGGTGCCTCACTCAAAGCTTGCGCAGGTCGTTACAGAACCGCGCGGAGATAGAGACGCCGAGATGACGGAGGCAGCAGACTCTGACTCCGAGATGGAGACACAGGACGCATCAGAGAGGGAATCCTCGGGCCCACGGGCCGTGGATGTACAACCGTTACGTCATTCATCACGGAAGCGCTGGTCTCCGTCTCGTTACACGCCGCCCGATCCAGCGCCTCGTGCAAATGGTGTACGGCCTGCGGCAAAACGAGTCCGACGCCCTCCTTCGCCAGGGTCTTCGGTGGATTCCTTGGACTTTGGGGGGGAGGGATGTTATAACCTGCTTGCTTACCATTGGCTGGGGCCTAATGACAATCCCACAATGCTGTGGGAGTATGAGCTTCCCCAATGAGGGGGGCGGAGAAATCATCAGCAGACTCCCTGTATAATAAAGCTGGCCAGTTTGGAACCAGCAGGAAGGAGTGAGCAGCAAGCAAATTTGCTGCTGCTGTTGTATATATATGTTATTGTAAATAAATGTTATTTCTTTGTATCCTTAAAACTCATGCTGGATTCTTCGTGGCCCTCACAAAAGTGGGGTTGTTGGATTACGGGGATAGGGTGGAGGGGTGGGCTTAGGTAGGATGCTCTTTCAGGGGCTGGTGTCGACTCGATGTGCCGAATGGCCTCCTGCTGCAATGTAAATTCTATGAATAGCCTGCAGTCGGGGAAGGAAAAAACAAAAAATGCTTATTGCAATTTCAAAGCAGAGTGCCTGTCAGTCAATGTAAGGCGGGGATTTTCAAGCGGGGACAGCACGGTGGCTGCCTCACGCCGCCGAGGACCCAGGTTCGATCCCGGCCCTGTGTCACTGTCCGTGTGGCGTTTGCACATTCTCCCCATGTTTGCCTGGGTCTCACCCTCACAACCCAAAGATGTGCAGGGCAGGTGGATTGGCCACGCTAAATTGCTCCTTAATTGAAAAACAAAATAGTGGCATGCTGCAAGATTCAGTGCGAATGGGAGTTAGCTATGTACAATCCATAGGCAGAGAGTAATTTAGCTAGGTTTGTTGATGGTTAAAGCTAGATGGGAATGCAGGCTGTGAGGGGGAAACAAAGAGGCTTGGTCCACTGTGTAAACATATTATTCAATTCATGGAATGTGTGTGTTATTGGGAAGTCCAGCTTCCCAACTTGACCTTGAGAAGGTGACTTTGAGCCACCTTCTTGAGCCACTGTAGTTCATGTGGTAAAGATCCTACCAAATAGCACTGTGGGAGGAAGTTCCAGGATATTGACCTCGCAATGATGAAGGAATGATGATATAGTTCCAAGTCAGGATAGTGTGTGACTTGGAGAGGATCAAGAAAGTGATGGTATTCCCATGCATCAGCTACCCTTGTTTCTCTAGGTGGTAGAGGTCATGGATTTGGAAGATGCTGTCAGTTAGGTTTACAAGTAACTGATGTGATTCTTATAGCTGGTAAACGCTATTATCAGTGCATCAGTGGTGCAAGGGGTGAATGATTAGGCTGGTGGAACCCGTGACAATCAAGTGCACTGCTTTGTCCTCAATAGTGTCAAGCATCTGGAGTGGTGTTGCAGCTGCACTCATCCGGACAACTGGATAGAACCCCATCACACTCCTGAAGCTGGCAAAGGTTTTGGGAAGTCAGAAGGTGACTGCAGAATTCCCAGCCTATGACTTGCTCTTGTAGCCACGGTATTTATTTGGCTGGTGCAGTTAAGTTTCTGCTCAATGGTGATCTGAAGGATAACAATGGTGGGGAATTCAACACTGTTAATTCCATTCAACATCAAGGGCACGCGGCTAGATTCTCTGTTGGAGATAAGAACATAAAAAAATACAAGAGATAGGAGCAGGAGAAGACATACAGCCATTTGAGTCTGCTCTGGCATTCAGTACGATCATGGATGGTCTTTGGCTTCAGCTCCACTTTTCAATAATAATAATCTTTGTTAGTGTCACAAGTAGGCTTACATTAAAACTGCAATGAAGTTACTGTGAAAATCCCTTAGTCGCCACATTCTGCCACCTGTTCGGGCACACAGAGGGAGAATTCAGAATGGCCAATTCACCTGACAAGCACATCTTTCGGGACTAGTGTGAGGAAACCGGAGCACCCGGAGGAAACCCACACAAACACGGGGAGAACGTGCAGACTCCGCACAGACAGTGACCCAAGCGGGAATCGAACCCAGGTCTCTGGTGCTGTGAAGCAATGGTGCTAACCACTGTGCTACCATGCCGCCCATTCCCCATATACCCTAATTCCCTGAGAGTACAAAAATCAATTTATACCAGCCTTGAACAGGTTAAGTGATGGAGCATCCATAACATTCTGGATAGGAATTCCAAAGCTTCAGGAATTCACTAGACTCTGGGGTGGTCCCGGCGGATTGGAAATTAGCAAACGTGACATCACGGTTTAAAAAAGGAGGTAGGCAGAAAGTGGGTAATTATAGGCCAGTGAGCTTAACTTCGGTAGTAGGGAAGATACTGGAATCTATTATGAAGGAAGAAATAGCGAGGTATCTGGATGGAAATTGTCCCATTGGGCAGACTCAGCATGGGTTCATAAAGGGCAGGTCGTGCCGAACTAATTTAGTGGAATTTTTTGAGGACATTACCAGTGCGATAGATAACGGGGAGCCCATGGATGTGGTATATCTGGATTTCTAGAAAGCCTTTGACAAGGTGCCACACAAAAGGTTGCTGCATAAAATAAAGATGCATGGCATTAAGGGTAAAGTAGTAGCATGGATAGAGGATTGGTTAATTAATAGAAAGCAAAGAGTGGGGATTAATGGATGTTTCTCTGGTTGGCAATCAGTAGCTAGTGGTGTCCCTCAGGGATCAGTGTTGGGCCCACAATTGTTCACAATTTACATAGATGATTTGGAGTTGGGGACCAAGGGCAATGTGTCCAAGTTTGCAGATGACACTAAGATGAGTGGTAAAGCAAAAAGTGCAGAGGATACCGGAAGTCTGCAGAGGGATTTGGATAGGTTAAGTGAATGGGCTAGGGTCTGGCAGATGGAATACAATGTTGACAAATGTGAGGTTATCCATTTTGGTAGGAAGAACAGCAAAAGGGATTAGTATTTAAATGATAAAATAGTAAAACATGCTGCTGTGCAGAGAGACCTGGGTGTGCTAGTGCATGAGTCACAAAAAGTTGGTTTACAGGTGCAACAGGTGATTAAGAAGGCAAATGGAATTTTGTCCTTCATTGCTAGAGGGATGGAGTTTAAGACTAGGGAGGTTATGCTGCAATTGTATAAGGTGTTAGTGAGACCACACCTGGAGTATTGTGTTCAGTTTTGGTCTCCTTACCTGAGAAAGGACATACTGGTGCTGGAGGGTGTGCAGAGGAGATTCACTAGGTTAATCCCAGAGCTGAAGGGGTTGGATTATGAGGAGAGGTTGAGTAGACTGGGACTGTGCTCATTGGAATTTAGAAGGATGAGGGTGGATCTTATAGAAACATATAAAATTATGAAGGGAATAGATAGGATAGATGCGGGCAGGTTGTTTCTACTGGCGGGTGAAAGCAGAACTAGAGGGCATAGCCTCAAAATAAGGGGAAATAGATTTAGGACTGAGTTTAGGAGGAACTTCTTCACCGAAAGGGTTGTGAATCTATGGAATTCCTTGCCCTGTGAAGCAGTTGAGGCTCCTTCATTAAATGTTTTTAAGATAAAGATAGATAGTTTTTTGAATAATAAAGGGACTAAGGGTTATGGTGTTCGGGCCGGAAAGTGGAGCTGAGTCCACAAAAGATCAGCCATGATCTCATTGAATGGCAGAGTAGGCCCGAGGGGCCAGATGACCTACTCCTGCTCCTAGTTCTTATGTTCTTATGTTCAGAACTCTGAGTGAAAACATTTCTCCTCCTGATTGGCTCCTTAGCCTGAGACTGTTCCCCTGTATTTGTGTTCTTCAGCCAGGGTTAACAACCTTTTTAGTGTCTAACCTATCTAGCCCCGTCAGAATCTTGTATGTTTCAATGAGATCACCACTCATTCTTCTAAACCCAAGAGAAACATTGGGCCTATTTACTCAACCTCTCATTATAGGCTAACCCTCTCGATCCAGGGACCAACCTAATGGACCTTATCGCAAATGCAAGTATATCCTTCCTTAAATACCAAGACTAAAGGTGAATCCTGAGGAAGGAGCTGTGCTCTGAAAGCTAGTGATTTGAAACAAACCTGTTGGACTTTAACCTGTGTTGTAAGGCTTCTTACTATGCCCACCGCAGTCCAAAGTTGGCATCTCCACATCATGGCTCACATCTTAAAGGGAACATTGGACGTGTGCATAAAAACAAATCACTGCGGATGCTGGCATCTGAAACTGAAACAGAAAATACTGGACAATCTCAGCAGGTCTGGCAGCATCTGTGGAGAGAGAAGGTGCTAACGTTTCGAGTCTGGATGGCTTTGACAAAAATATTAGCTCTCTTCTCTCTGCTCAGATGCTGTCAGACCCGCTGGGATTGCCCAGTATTATTGGATGTGTACAGCTTCTTTCAATTGCACACTGCGTGTGTGTTGTTGTGATACTTGAAAGAGGGCTCGCTCATTATTCTATTGTTTCTGAAATCTCAACCCATTCAATATTACTCCCAATTAATTTGCAGAACGTAGAGGCATGAAAATGTAAAACCAAGCCAAAACAGCACGGGCAGCACAGTGGTTAGCACAGTTGCCTCGCAGCTCCAGGTTCCCAGGTTCAATTCCCTGCTGGGTCACTGTCTGTGCGGAGTCTGCCAATTCTCCCGGTGTCTGTGTGGGTTTCCTCCGGGTGCTCCGGTTTCCTACCATAGTCTAAAAATGTGCAGGTTAGGTGGATTGGCCATGATAAATTGCCCTTAGTGTCCAAAAAGATTAGGTGGGGTTACAGGGTTATGGGGATAGGGCGGAGTAATGGGCTTGTGGATTATAGGTATTACGGTACCTGATAGGCTAAAGCACCATTGGTGGAACATGTATGCTTTCTATTGGTTAGAGTGTATTTTAGCTCCGCCCTGATAGGTGGAGTATAAGAACCCATGCCGCCCCAGCAGCCCTCATTCTGTACCGGAGCTGCTGGGGGAAACATCTAGCTTATTAAAGCCTTCAGTTGGACTACAGCCTCACTTTAGTGGTCATTGATCGTGCATCACTTCAGGAAGCAAAGTACTGTACACACCCCTGTCAGCATCAACGGGGCCGAGGTGGAGATGGTTAGCAGTTTCAAATTCCTAGGGGTGCACATCTCCAAAAATCTGTCCTGGTCCACCCACGTCGACACTACCACCAAGAAAGTACAACAGCGCCTATACTTCCTCAGGAAACTAAGGAAATTTGGCATGTCCACATTGACTCTTACCAACTTTTACAGATGCACCATAGAAAGCATCCTATCGGGCTGCATCACAGCCTGGTATGGCAACTGCTCGGCCCAGGACCGCAAGAAACTTCAGAGAGTCGTGAACACCGCCCAGTCCATCACACGAACCTGCCTCCCATCCATTGACTCCATCTACACCTCCCGCTGCCTGGGGAAAGCGGGCAGTATAATCAAAGATCCCTGCCACCCGGCTTACTCACTCTTCCACCTTCTTCCATCGGGCAGGAGATACAGAAGTCTGAGAACATGCATGAACAGACTCAAAAACAGCTTCTTTCCCACTGTTACCAGACTCCTAAATGACCCTCTTATGGACTGACTTCATTAACACTACACCCTGTATGCTTCATCCAATGCCAGTGCTTATGTAATTACATTGTATATGTTGTGTTGTCCTATTATGTATTTTCTTTTATTCCCTTTTCTTCTCATGTACTTAATGATCTGTTGAGCTGCTCGCAGAAAAATACTTTTCACTGTACCTCGCTCGGTACACGTGACAATAAACAAATCCAATCCAATCCAATCCAATCCACTCAATTTAATAAGCTAGTTTTTTTAAAGAAGAAAGGATGGAGCTCTGAATCAAGCCGGAGTGTCTGCAACTTAGCCCCCACGCGGTGAATTCAGCGGCAATCTTTAAGCACTGGCTGGCGTGCTTTAAAGGGTATCTCGAGATGGCCGAAAACGCACCCACGGGAGAGCAGAAACTGCATGTCCTGCACTCAAGGGTGAGCCCGGAGATTTACACCCTCATCAAGGAAGCGGAAGACTTCGATGCAGCAATAGAGCTGCTAAAAGAACTCTATATTCGCCCGGTAAACCAGGTCTACGCCCGGCACCTGCATGCAACTAAGGCGACAAACCCCTGGGGAATCGCTGGAGGAATTCTACCGTGCCCTCCTGGTGTTGGGCAGAAGCTGTGGCTGCCCGCACGTTTCGGCGAGCGAACACACGGAACTCCTAGTCCAGGACGCTTTTGTGGCAGGTATGCTATCGTCACAAATCCGCCAGCGCCTGTTAGAAAAGGACACCATGGGTCTCAGGGAGGCACGGGCTCTTGCAGGCACCCTGGACGTGGCCTCCAGGAACGCCCGTGCTTACGTTCCCGACCGCGCGGCAGCACCCTGGGCAGCGTGGAATCCCTCCGCGGCCGACCCCGAGACTGCCCCCATTCCCCCACAGTCCTGCGCTGCAAGGCGGCCTGGCAACCCCGAGGGGCCCCGCTGCTACTTTTGCGGGCAAGCAAAGCACCCCCGCCAGCGCTGCCCGGCCCGCGTATCCACCTGCAAGGGATGCGGCAAAAAGGGCTATTTCGTGGGGGTATGCCAGGCCCGGGCAGTTGCCTCGGTCTCCAGCGGCGAATGCGGATCGCAACCACAAACTTCCCATGCTGCCAGTGGTCGCCGGCACCTCCATATCACAGGGCCACGTGCGGACCCCGGGGGTCCGCCATCTTGTTCTGCGGACGCCACGTTGGAGGGATGGGCGCTGCTATTTTGTGCACCCCCAGCCATGTGCGACCAATGGGAGACGCCACCTTGGATGAACCCCCAGGACCCCAGCTCGGTTGACCACACACTGCCCGAACAGAATTCTCAACTGCTGCGACTAGCCTCGGTGACTCTGGATCAGTCTCGGCCTCGAACGCTCTCAACCGCTACGACGACCGTATTCATCAACGGGCACGAGACGTCCTGCCTAATCGACTCTGGGAGCACGGAGAGCTTCTACACCCCGACACGGTAAGGCGCTGTTCTCTCCTCATCCACCCCGTTAATCAAAAAATCTCCCTGGCCTCTGGTTCACACTCAGTGGAGAAAAAGGGGTATTGTGTAGCAAACCTCACAGTCCAGGGAAGGGAGTTCAAAGACTTCCGTCTCTACGTTCTTCCCCACCTCTGCGCGGCTACACTCCTGGGTTTAGACTTCCAGTGTAACCTTCAAAGTCTGACCTTCCAATTCGGCGGCCCTATACCCCCTTTACTGTCTGAGGCCTCGTGACCCTTAAGGTCGAACCGCCTTCCCTGTTTTCGAACCTCACCCCGGATTGCAAACCCGTCGCCACCAGGAGAAGACGCTACAGTGCCCAGGACCGGATCGTTATTAGGTCAGAGGTCCAAAGGCTACTGAGGGAAGAGGTCATTGAAGCCAGTAACAGCCCCTGGAGAGCTCAAGAAGTGGTGGTAAAGACCGGGGACAAGCATAGGATGGTCATTGACTGCAGTCAGACCATCAACAGGTTTACGCAGCTGAACTCGTACCCTCTCCCCCGCATATCCGACCTGGTAAACTGGATCGCGCATTATAAGGTCTTCTCCACGGTGGATCTCAAGTCCACCTACCACCAGCTCCCCATCCGTACTAGTGACCGCAAATACACTGCCTTCGAGGCAGATGGGCGGCTTTATCACTTCTTAAGGGTTTCCTTCAGTGTCACCAACGGGGTCTCGGTCTTCCAGCGCGAGATGGACCGAATGGTTGATCGATACGGTTTACGGGCAACATTCCCGTATCTCGATAATATCACCATCTGCGGCCACGACTAGCAGGACCATGACACCAACCTCCGAAAATTCCTCCAAACTGCAAAAATCCTTAACCTAACGTATAACAAGGATAAATGCGTGATTAGCACCGACCGTCTAGCCATCCTCGGCTACGTAGTGCGAAATGGAGTTATAGGCTCCGACCCTGAACGCATGCGCCCCCTTATGGAGTTCCCCCTCCCTCACTGCTCCAAGGCCCTGAAACGTTACCTAGGGTTTTTTAGCTACTACGCTCAGTGGGTCCCCAACTACGCGGACAAGGCCCGTCCCTGATCCAATCCACAGCTTTTGCCCTGTCGATAGAGGCCCGCCAGGCCTTCAGCCGCATCAAAGCAGACATTGCAAAGGCCACGATGCACGCCATCGACGAGTCCTCCCCTTCAAGGTCGAGAGCGATGCGTCCGACGTAGCTCTGGCGGCCACCCTCAACCTAGCGGGCAGACCCGTGGCCTTCTTCTCCCATACCCTCCATCCTTCCGAAATCCGCCACTCTTCAGTCGAAAAGGAGGCCCAGGCCATAGTGGAAGCGGTGCGACATTGGAGGCATTACCTGGCCGGCAGGAGATTCACTCTCCTCACTGACCAACGGTCGGTGGCTTTCATGTTTGATAATTCACAGCAGGGCAAGATAAAAAAAACGACAAGATCTTGCGGTGGAGGAGCGAACTCTCCACCTACAACTATGAGATCTTGTATCGTCCTGGGAAGCTAAACGAGCCTCCTGACGCTCTGACCTGGGGCACATGTGCCACTGCACGAGTGGACCACCTCCAAGCCCTCCATGAGGACCCCTGCCACCCGGGGGTCACTCGACTTTTCCACTTCATCAAGACCCGCAACCTGCCCTACTCCATCGAGGAGGTCAGGACAGCCACCAGGGACTGCCAAATCTGCGCGGAGTGTAAACCGCACTTCTACCAACCAGAGAAAGCGCACCTGATAAAGGCTTCCCATCCCTTTGAACGCCTCAGCATGGACTTCAAAGGCCCCCTCCCCTCCACCGACCGCAACACGTACTTCCTGAACGTGATTGAGTCCTCCCGGTTCCCATTCGCCATCCCCTGCCCCGACATGACCGCAACCACCGTCATCAAGGCCCTTCATAGCATCTTTGCACTGTTCGGGTTCCCGCGTACATACACAGTGATAGGGAGTCCTCCTTTATGAGTGACGAACTGCGTCAATTCCTGCTCAGCAAGGGCATCGCCTCGAGCAGGATGACCAGTTACAACCCCCGGGGTAACGGACAGGTAGAGAGGGAGAACGGAACGGTCTGGAAGACCGTCCTACTGGCCCTACGGTCCAGGAACCTCCCAGTATCCCACTGGCAAGAAGTCCTCCCGGATGCCCTCCACTCCATCCGGTCACTTCTTTGTACGACCACCAATCAGACACCTCACAAACGCCTCCTTGTCTTCCCTAGGAAGTCCTCCTCAGGGACCTCACTCCCGGCCTGGCTGGCAGCACCCGGACCCTTCCTGCTCCGAAAACATGCTCGGGCGCACAAGTCGGACCCGTTTGTCAAGAGCGTCCATCTGCTCCATGCTAACCCCCAGTATGCCTACGTGGTGTACCCCGACGGCCGACAAGATACAGTCTCCCTACGGGACCTGGCGCCCGCCGGAACCCCACGCACATTCCAGCCAGCAGCCCCACCCTCCCCTCCACCGCAGCACCTTACAGGCAGATCGGTCCTTCCGCCGCCCCCGTCTAGGCCCCTCCCCACCCACCGGCGCCCCCCGCAGGCGCTCCCTTCCCAGGTCAGCCGTTTATCCCACCAGTGCCATCTAGGGGTGACGAAGCTGCCATGGAGATCGAAGCCACGCTCCCGGAGTCACAGGCGCCCGAGCCTCCACCGGAATCACCACCGGAGCTCCGACGATCACAGAGAACGACCAGGGCCCCCGATCGATTGATTGATTCATTTTAACTGAAATCTGTAAATATAAACCATCAAATGTACATAGCTACCAGACTTGTAAATAGTTACTAAACACTGTACCGAGGTATTACGGTACCTCCATAACGTATTATACCATGTTGCTATGTTTTGTAGTTTCTGGCCACCACCCCCGGCGGACTCTTTTTTTAACAGGGGGTGAATGTGGTATTATAGGTATTACGGTACCTGATAGGCTAAAGCACCATTGGTGGAAACTGTATGCTTTCTATTGGTTAGAGGGTATGATAGCTCCGCCCTGATAGGCGGGGTATAAGAACCCGTGCTGCCCCCAGCTGCCTTCTTTCTGTACCTGAGCTGCTGGGGGAAACATCTAGCTTATTAAAGCCTTCAGTTGGACTACAACCTCGCTTTAGTGGTCATTGATCGTGCATCAGGGCTTAAGTGGGGTGCTCTTTCCAAGGGCCAGTGCAGACTCGATGGGTCAAATGGCCTCCTTCTGTACTGTAAATTCTATGATTAGAAATAGAGAAAGGATCAAGATTCGCGTGACATGTTGAAATAAAGATTGTTATATGTAACTTTGCAAATATTTACGTGTCTCTTACATTATATCAAGACTGCTAGTGAGCAGTAATTTAAGAGTCTCTGCTTTATTATGCTGGTCCTGCATCTTCTCTTGGCTTCAAGAGATTCGAATTTCCTTTTCCACTTGGAAGAAATCTAAACCAGCAGAGAGCCAAGTCTTTCATTGTCATTGAACTTGGAGCAGGAATGAGAACCCTGATTACTTTGAGCTAGGTTAGAAGTTAGTCTGAAACGAGATGAAAATGAAATGAAATGAAAATCGCTTATTGTAGGCTTCAAATGAAGTTCCTGTGAAAAGCCCCTAGTCGCCACATTCCAGCGCCTGTTCGGAGAGGCTGGTACGGGAATTGAACTGTGCTGCTGGCCTGCATTGGTCTGCTTTAAAAGCCAGCGATTTAGCGCTGTGCTAAACCAGCCTCTTGAGCCACATTCTGTGCTGCTCCCCAATGCCCTCTTCCAAACTAGTGCTAAATCAAGAGTTCAGATTGCTCAAGGTTGATTGACAGCAGCGATATGGATAGCAAGAGCTGCTTAATTCTAGTACTGAACCTAGAACTTAAAGAGTGCCTGTTATGTTATACTGTTTGATTAACATAAGTTGCTACTGACCATAGACAACGTTGAAAGACACTCCAGTCCTTGAAATCAGTTGAAAGGATTTATTCAGTAACAACAACTAGATAAATGAGTTCGACACTCTGCTGATCTAACTCTTGTAACTCAGTGATAATGGCTAACTGCACAACTGGGATCTAGGCCACATGTTGTGACCCAGCCTGAGATTTAAACTATTCTGGTGCTAATCCTACAGTCCCTGCCAGGAATGAGAGGGAGGGTCTAGTGTGTGTCTGGTTTTATAATGAGTTGTATAGTGCCCTCTAGTGGTCGTGCCACAGCCGGGTGTTCTGATTAACCCCTTAGTTTCATGTCAGTCTACATATCATTACAGTGCCCACCTTCATCGTTAACAGAGGAGGGAAAGCAATGTGGTGCATTTGTTGGAAAGGCAACACCAGAACGTATTGCAAAGGTGTTTTCTTCCCCTGGGGCCGAGAATTAATGATGGAGTCATTAGAATTGAAGCAAAACCACATTTCCTGACTTCAATGGTGCTGAGGAGCCCACTTTAAGTTGAGGAGTCAGCCAATTTCCGTAGACAGACACGGATAGGCGAGAAGAGTGGAAAAATCACACAGGTAAGTGTTAAGCTCCAAATGGGCAATGGGGAGGGCAGAGAGATAACCAAAGTAATTAAGGGATATGGGACGACTTCCGGTGGCGGCTATGAAGGAGTAGGTGCATATTTGGTGGCTCCCGCACTGGTCGGATCTTTGGACCTTTTACCCCGATTTTTTGTCAGACTTGATTCGGTAAGTTGATGGTGGAGGCAATTGTGGAGTGGATTCCTACATCAGTGCATGGCGAGGCGGACTAGAAGTGCTTGCAAAGGAAGAAATAGGCGAACAGAGAAGGCTTGGGCTGAAGCTGCAGCGGGAGAAAGCATGGCGGACGACCGAGGTCCTGGCTTGTCGACCCAGCGGTCGATGGAGCAGCTGATGCAGTTCATTCAGGAGGGCTTCGTCAAGCAGAAACAGGAATGCTTGGACCCGATTAAAGAATTGATTGCGCGGCTGGAACTTAGACTGGATGCCCAAGACCGGGCGATCCAGAAAGCAGAGAAGGCGCTGGCTGAGCAGGAGGAACATCAAACAGCGGTGGAGTTGGAGGTGGGGATACTGAGGGACCAGCAGGAAAGGCTCCTGGAGAAGGTGGATGACCTAGAGAATAGGTCCCGCCGGCAGAACTTGAGAATCAGCGGTCTCCCGGAGAGGTCCGAAGGAGCGGATGCTGGGGCATACATAGTGAGCATGTTCGAGAAGTTACTGGGGGATGGGACGTTCTCCCGACCCTTGGAGGTGGACAGGGCTCACAGAGCGCTCGTGAGGAAGCCGCGAGTGGAGGACCCCCCCCCCCCCCCCAGGGCAATGGGGGTGAGATTCCACAGGTACTTGGACAAGGAGCATATTTTATGGTGGGCCAGGCAGACACGGAGTTGTAGATGGGATAACAGTACTCTGCAGATCTATCAGGATGTGACTGCAGATGTAGCCAGGAGAAGAGCGGGGTTCAATCAGATAAAGTCGACCCTTTTTCAGAAAAAGGTTGAATTTGGACTGCTGTATCTGGCCCGTCTTTGGGTCACGTATGAGGAACAACATTTTTATTTTGAGTCGCCCGAGGAAGCGATGGACTTGGCTAGAAGGAAAGGACTGGTGGTGGACTGAGGTCTTTGAACTTTGCTGCAGCGCTCATGTTAAAAAAGTTTCTTGTTTTTCGGACGTTATCTGTAATGCCTTCTATATTGATTTGGGGCCTGTGGCAGAGCTGAGTGAGTTAAAGTTTACATTTGCACTGATGGGGGATGGAGGTGTGATTGTTAAATGTTGGATCTTCTGTTTGATCTTTTCTTTGTTTCTCACGTTTTATTTTTGGACAATTGTGTTGGGATTGCTTTTCTTTTGAATCTGTGTGTCCGGGTGGGGGGGGGGAGGGGCGGAACAATAGGTGGGAGAATGTCTGGCGCATGGGCGGGGTCACCAAGCTAGCTGGGCAGGCTAGCTCACAGAAACGAGTGGGGAGTGAGCAGATGTTATGCTTGTTGAAGGGGTTGGTTTACATAGTGCTGTTACTAGGGGCAGGGAAATGTTCTGCTGACGGGGGAGGGACGTTTGCTGTGGGACAGAAAGGTGGTCGGGGGTGGAGGCTGCCTGGGGGAGGGCCGGCAGATCCTTGGGGCGCGGGCTGGAGATTGGCCCAAGATAGTTGATGGCTGATCGGCAAAGGGGGGGGGGGGCAATGAGCCCCCCAACCAGGCTGATCACATGGAATGGGCTAAATGGGCCAGTTAAGAGGGCACGCGTTTGGCGCACCTGAGGGGACTGAAGGCGGACGTGTTAATGATACAGGAAAAGCACCTTAGAATAGTCGACCAGATTAGATTAAGGAAGGGATGGATCGGACAGGTTTTCCACTCGGGGCTGGACTTGAAGACTAGGGATCGCGATCCTGATTAACAAACGGGTGTTATTTGAGGTGGGAAGAATAGTTGCGGATGTGGGAGGCCGGTGCAATATGGTCAGTGGGAAGCTGGAAGGGAGTCCGGTGGTACTAGTGAACGTGTACACGCCAAATTGGGATGATGTGGAGTTTATAAAGAGGATGTTGGGGAAGATCCCGGACCTGGATTCGCATAAGTTGGTCATGGGAGGGGACTTTAACACAGTTATCGACCCTGGGTTAGACCGGTCGAGGCCAAGGACGGACAGGGTGCCAGCAATGGCGAAGGAGCTAAAGGAGTTCATGGAGCAAATGGGGGGGTGGACCCATGGAGATTTGGGCAGCCAAGAGTGAAGGAATTCTCCTTCTACTCACATGTGCATACAGTGTACTCCCAGATTGACTTATTTATTTTGAACAGAGCTCTACTGATGGGGGTAGTGGACACGGGGTATTAGGCGATCACGATCTCGGATCATGCCCCGCACTGTGTTGACCTACAGATGAGCAAGGAGAGTAGCCAGCGCCCGCACTGGAGGCTGGACGTGGGACTTTTAGCTGAGGAGGTGTGTGGGCGGCTGAGGAAATGTATTCAGAAATACCTGGAAGTCAACGACACGGGTGAAGTTTCGGCAGCGGTGGTCTGTGAGGCATTGAGGGCAGTGGTTAGAGGGGAGCTGATCTCGGTACGGGCCCGCAGGGAGAAGGCAGACAGCAGAGATGGACCGACTGATAAAGGAGATATGCAGGTCGGCAGGAGGTATGCGGAGACCCCAGAGGCAGGGCTTCTAAGGAAGCAACGGAGGCAACAGGCGGAGTTCGGCTTGTTAACTACAGGGAAGGCAGTGAAGCTGTTGAGGAAGGCATGGGGGTGATTTATGAACACGGGGAGAAGGCCAGCAGAATGCTTGCGCAGTAGCTTAGAAAGAGGGAGGCAGCCAGGGAGATAGCGAAAGTAAAGGACGGGGACAGGAACCTGGTCGGCGACTCAGCAGGGGTTAATAAGGCGTTCAAGGAGTTTTATTGTACGTTGTATGAGTCGGAACCCCCAGCTGGGCTGGAGGGGATGAGGCACTTTATAGGGGGGCTGAAGTTCCCAAAGGTGGACAAGGGGGTTGGTAGTAGGGCTGGGGCCCGATCGGGTTGGAGGAAATAGCAGAGGGACTGAAGGCCATGCAGTCGGGTAAAGCCCCAAGGCCGGATGGGTACCCAGTGGAGTTCTATAAAAAGTTCTCTGGGATATTGGGGTCGTTGTTGATGAGGACATTCAATGAGGCAAGGGAGCAGGGGGTGCTTCCCCTGACGATGTCACAGGCCAAGATTTTGCTGATCCTGAAGCGGGACAAGGACAAGGAGCTATGGGCTCCCTACTAAATGTGGACGCCAAACTGCTGGCGCTTGTCCTCTAGGATTGAAGACTGTGTTCCGGAAGTGATTGGGGAGGACCAGACGGGATTTGTTAAGGATAGGCATTTGGCGGTAAGAAGGTTGTTAAATGTGATTGTGATGCCCCCAGAAGGTAGGGACTTGGAGGTAGTGTTCGCAATGAACACAGAGAAGGTATTTGATCGGGTGGAATGTGAATATCTGTGGGAGGTACTGGGGCGGTTTGGATTTGGGCGGGCTTCATTGACTGGGTCAGGCAGTTGTATCAGGCTCCTATTGCGAGCGTACGGACGAATAGGTCAACATCGGACTATTTCAGGCTGCATCGGGTGATGAGATAGGGATGCCCCTCTCCCCACTGCTGTTCGCATTGGCCATAGAGCCACTGGCAATTGCACTGAGAGCCTCAAGGAGCTGGAAGCGGCTGATCCAGGGGGGAGTGGAACACAGAGTCTTGCTGTACGCAGATGACCTGCTCCTATATGTTTCGGACCCACTGGAGGGGATGGAAGAAATTATGAGGATTCTGGGGGAATTTGGCCAGTTTTCGGGTTCTAAACTAAATATGGGGAAAAGTGATCCAGGCAAGGGAGCAGGAGAGGCGATTGGGGGAGCTGCCGTTTAGGGTGGCAGGGGGAAGCTTTCGATACCAAGGCATTCAGGTGGTGCGGGAATGGGAACAGCTACACAAGTTAAATTTGGCCTGATTAGTAGACCAAATGAAGGACAATTTTCGAAGGTGGGATGCGCTTCCGTTGTCACTAGCTGTGAGGGTGCAGACAGTGAAAATGACGGTCCTCCCGAGATTCCTGTTTGTGTTTCAGTGTCTCCCCATCTTTATTCCACGGCCCTTCTTTAAGCTGGTCAATAAAGTGATCACTGGCTTTATATGGGCGGCTAAGACCCCGCGAGTAAAAAAGGGGATGCTTGAGCATAGCCGGGGGGAGGGCGGGCTGGAGCTGCCGAACTTTAGCAATTATTATTGGGCAGCGAGTATAGCCATGATCAGGAAGTGGGTGGTGGGGGGAGGGTCGGTATGGGAGCGTATGGAGGCGGCTTCATGCAAGGGCACCAGTTTGGGGGTGCTGGTAATGGCATCTCTGCCGTTCCCGCCGGCATGGTACTCCATCAGCTCCATGGTGGTGGCGGCCCTGAAGGTCTGGGGGCAATGGAGGAGGAACGTGGGAGCGGAGGGAGCATCGGTGTGGTCTCCAATCTGTAATAATCACCGGTTTGCCCCGGGAAGGCTGGATGAAGGGTTCCGGAGATGGCAGAGAGCAGGGATTGAGAGGAATGGGAGATATGTTTATGGAGGGGAACTTTTCTAGCCTGAGGGAGCTGGAGGAGAAATTTGGATTGGCGAGGGGAAATGAGTTTAGGTACCTGCAGGTGCGGGAGTTCGTTCGCAGGCAGGTCTCAACGTTCCCGCTCCTACCACCAAGGGGGATACAGGACAGGGAAGTTTCCAGAGTGTGGGTGGGAGAAGGGAAGGTTTCTGACATTTACAAGGAACTCATGGGGTCAGAGGAGATGCAGACCGAGGAGCTGAAACACAAATGGGAAGAGGAGTTAGGAGGAGAGATAGAGGATGGTCTCTGGGCGGACTCGATGAGTAGAGTCAACGCGTCCACAACATGTGCCAGGCTCAGCCTGATACAATTTAAGGTCGTTCACCGGGCCCACATGACAGTGGCCCGGATGAGCAGGTTCTTTGGGGTAGAAGATAGGTGCGCAAGGTGAGCGGGAGGGTTAGCGAACCATGTCCATATGTTCTGGGCATGCCCGAAGCTTGGGGGAATTCTGGCAGGAGTTTGCGGATGTCATGTCCACGGTGGTTAAAAACAAGTGTGGCACCGAGTCCAGAGGTGGCGATTGTCGGAGTGTCGGAATATCCAGGAATCCGGGAGAAGAAAGAGGCAGACGTTCTAGCCATTGCTTCGGTAGCCCGGAGATGGATACCATTAGCTTGGAGGGACTCAAAGCCCCCGAAGACGGAGACCTGGCTCACTAACATGGCTAGCTTTCTCTGTCTGGAGAAAATCAAGTTCATCCTGAGAGGGTCAATGCTAGGGTTCGCCCGGAGGTGGCAGCCGTTCATCGACTTCTTTAGGGAGAATTAACCGTCAGCGGAAGGGGGGGTGGGGGTTGGGGGTTAGCTTTGTTTAGAGTAGGGGGTTAGTAAAGGTGGAATCTATAAGGAAGGAAGACGGCTTTTGCACTATGTTTATATTTTCATGCACATTGTTTATTTTGTTGTTGTTGTAAAACCACAAATACCTCAATAAAATGTTTATTAAAAAAAGGGATATGGGACAAAGGCGAGTGTATTGAATTAGGTTGTAAATCAGACAAATTAGAATGGCAGAACAGGACTGAGAATCTAACTGGCCTACTTGTGTTCCTATGTTCCGGAACAAACCTGGCGGGAGAGTTGGGAGGGGGTTTGGGATGTGATAATGGAGGTTGGTGAGGGCTGGAAATTAAATGGGGAAAATGCAGAGAACTGGTGCAGCAGCAGATGTCACTCACTTCTTAACTGACAAGCCAAGAAGGCTGTTAAAAGGTCATTGTGGCTTCTTGGTTTTATAAACATAGAGTAAAAAAGACAGAAAGTTATGCAAACCCTTTACAAAACACTGATTAGGTCCCAGCGGGAGTATTATGTTCAATTCTGGGCATCACATTTTAGGATGAATGCCAAGGCCTTAAAGATGGGGAAGGGGAGATTTATTAGGATTGTCAGAGGCGGCAACATGAGGAAAGCACATTTTGCACAGAGCTACGAACAGTGCAATTACCTCATTGAGAGCAGAGTTCAGGAACGTCAACTCCCAACAGACCGGGAGCACGCTACAAATGGACAGTTGTGCTTTCTTTTATTCTTTGAGGCAATATTCCTGGGCAAAAAAACAAAACAGCACAAAAATACAGGTCAAGGGACCGGAGCAAAGCACCATCAGAAATATTACCAGGCAGGGGACAGGAAGGGAGAGGTCCCCAAACGAAGAGTGCCAAACAGGGGATTGGGACAAGAAGATGTCCCAAGTAAGCTAAAAAGAGGGGTTAAGAAAAAAAAAGCTCCAGATAAGAAAAGGGCTCTGGGTACCAGACTTTAAACGAAGAGGACTCAAGGAACTCCCTGATAATCAAAGAAATCCCAAAGGTGCAACAAGACTGCCAAAGGCCGGTGACGGTGTAATGGGGCACTGCGGCAAAGGTCCTTCTTTAGAGCAATAGTGTTTTGCTAGGTGTGACCAGAGATCTGTGCTTGCGAGTTGCTGATTGACCACATATTCAGGAATCCAGGGGAACAGAATCTTAAGAGGTGAGATTGTATCCCTGTGAGGTGGTCGTTGTTGATACCATCCAAGTTGGAGTAACATTTACAAGGTTAGATCTTCAAAGATGAAGACTGGAACCCTCGCAAAAGAGACAGAGTTTCAGTTGGTTGGCTCACAGTGTTACTGATGCCTGGGTAGGTTGTGGAGATATCCATGGACTCTGTCCTGGTCACATTTGCCATTTATTGTGTAATATGGTGTGTATGACCACTGTTTGCTCATTAATTCACATGTACCTTATTTTAATCCCGGATTTCAGAGAACAAGATAGATACTTTAAATTCTTTTATCTTTCTGACCTTGCATTGTAAAGTTGTTGTTTTTTGTTCAAAGTCTGTGGACTCTTGTGGTTTTATCTACTAGCAAGAACTTGCATCTCAAACATTGCCTACATGAAACAAAGCGTTATTTGTCCCCAACCAGATCTTACCAAAAGCCTGGTGGTCTGGCCTAGGATCATAACATAACTTGGGGTCTCTTACAGGATTTTGAATCCACAGACGAATACGAGTGATAGTAGTTGCTAAGGTTAGGATTGATAAGATTTGCACTGTGAATTTTACTGTAATGATTGAAAAGCATAATGGCTTTGTCAATTGCTGCAACGTTTCTGGAGAGGGAAGATTTATCCCTGAGTGATAGTATTAATCAACGCTGGGCTAATTGCATTGCCCTAGTTAATTGAATTTGGAGTTATAAACAGGGGCTAAGAAAGTATAAATATTTGAGATATAGCTCAGCATCTGGGGTTAGAAAAAGAAAAATTAATCAAGATAGCAATTAGTTGAATTAGCTAGAATACAGTTGCAGATGAAATAGCTCGAGATAGAAATATATAGGGTAAAGCAAAAAGTTGAACTTGAAAAAAAAAAGTGTAGAAGGTCGAATTGGGAAAAAAAGGGAAAAGGAAAGAACAAAAGAAATGGAAATGCCAAACCTTGAATTTGAACTTCCAGTGAGAAACGATAGCAAGGATGGAAAGAGATAAGGAAAGGGGAAGGGAGTATCACAATGATAAAGAAATTAGACAGCATGAACTGGCTCGAGAAAAGTTAAGTTACAGGGTGGAAGAGAGTCTCGTGGTTTGGATGAGGAATCAAGTCCCATTCTGAGCTTTGATATATCAGACTCTTTGCATAGCCTAAATTTGCTTAAGACAGAATTGAGAAATATTTCATTTTATTTGAAAAGGTGACTACAAATTTAAAGTGGCCAAAGAATAAATGAACTCTCATTTTGCAAACCATTTTGTTTGGGAATGCTATGGATGTATATTCTAATATTTCAGAATAACAATCTTTAGATTATGAGGTAGGTAAAAATGCAGCACTTCATGCTTACCAGTTTATCCTTGAAGAACATCAGTTGAAATTTCAGTCTTTTAAAAAATGTATTAGGTCACACCTGGAAGACCATAGGGTTTCTAAGGTACAGGAAGCAGCAGTTCTGACATCTCAGGGGAAGTAGATCTCCATTGGTAAATTCACAGGGAAGCTGGAGGAACAGAACGGAGTCTAGCTTTATGGAGAAGGCAGAAGCTGCTCCAGTCAATAGAAATGATAGTGCAGGGGATTAAAGCGATGTAAAGAAACAAGTATGCTTTTATTCCTGTAAGACAGGGCATGTTAAAGTTCATTGTTGGCAGCTAAATGATAAGATAGTGGCTGTAATAGGAACACTTAAGGGGTTGTTAAAAAATGTTGTATCTGAAAAGGATAAGTTTAAAACCATAGGAATAATACATGTGAAATGTGTTCCTTCAGAACCAATTCGGGGGATATGGCTCAGGATAGACAAGGTAATTTTTCCTTGGCTACAGCTAAAATCATTAGTCAGGCTGCTGGAGCTTTTAGAGCTTTTGGTTCGAAGGGAGAAATGTTTCCTACTCCTTCAACAAAATAAGTAAACAAATTAGTATTTAGGTGGCACAGTAGCACAGTGGTTAGCACTGTTGCTTCACAGCACCAGGGACCCGGGTCACTGTCTGTGCGGAATCTGCACGCTTTCCCCTTATCTGCATGGTGCTCCATTTTCCTCCCACAAGTCCCAAAACATGATTGTTGGCTGAATTGGACATTCTGAATTCTCCCTCAGTGTACCCAAGCAGGCGCCGGAGTGTGGCAACTAGGGGATCTTCACTGGAACTTAATTGCAGTGTTAATAGCCTACTTGTGACACTAAGATTATTATTATGAGAGATATTGGGCAGATCAGTAATTTATGGTGTCTGATGGTACAATTTGTGTTCCAGATCATCCAGTCTCGCCACTGATAATGGGGTTTCTCATTACTTGCACTCTCCGCTGTCGGGGAACCCACGGCAGGGGGCCGCTGTCTGCAGGACTGTAAGACCATCTGAAAAATCTCACCCACTGTAAATTGGTTTCTCTTTCGGACTTTGTAAAGTAAGGTTTATTTTTATTTATTCAAAGCCCACGGAATTTGGTATCTGTATTCTATTAGCAGGCGACTTGAATCTCAAACTTTGCCTACTTCAAACAAAATGTTATCGGACCCGAATCAGATCTTACCAAAAGCTTTGGGGTCTGGCTCAGCGTCATATCAATAGTAACTTGTCTTGATCTGAAATTCAGTACCTTAAAATGTGATGGAAGAGCCACCAGTAACAGACTTTAACCCTGTGCTGTGGAGACTAACAATGAAGAATCCAATAAATAAAATGTCATGAAAAGCAATGTTTCACTTTTATTACATATGACCCTTTAAGAATGTTAGTCAGTGAAGTATTTTAAGTCCATTACTTAAAATGTTGAAATAACAGCTAATGAAGAATTAAAAACTCCTTCTTGCACAACTGTTAGCTTGTATGGTCGACTGCTACAAGGTTGAGTGAATATTATGTCTGGATTCTTACAAAAATGGTAAGATGGATCTTTATTGAGCTACACTGCAGAAGAGATTCACGAGAAATGTAGTGACCTCCAGAGTTTCTTTACATTTAGATATAATTCCTGAACCTGAGCACTTAACATGAGTCTCTCGATTGGGAGCAAATGCACATGAGCCCCTGTGTATTTAATCTGTCTTCAGTCTCGGTAAGTGACTTTGTCCCCACTCAATGTTTGAAGCATGGTAGTTAAAGCACTTCCTCCTTGGGTCCCCTGCATTCATCAATGAAGGAAAAGTGGCATAAGGCAAAGAGTTCACTTGCAGGTGGTGTTGGTAAGAGTAGACTTGATGTCTTTATATTTGTTTATAGATCAACCACAAAAACTAAGCAGACTGGGAAAATGACATTCTGGCTTGGCATCCTGTTTGTTAATTTTTTTCTGTGTTGTTCTATACTCACAACATGTGTTTAACATTGCCCTTTAATTACAGATGTACAGTCATGTAAAATTGGTTGTATTTGTTTACCATTTCTGCTGTTTGCGTACCATGTGGGAGTCACTCACATCGTAGATCTCAGTTTAACAGCAGTCTGTGGTCCCAGCCATTCCAGTATGGTTAACTCATTGCTGTAAATATAAACAAACATAACAAGCTTTAGATTTCCAGTAACAAAATGCAGTGGGAGTCTTCATTTTCCTTTTCCACTAATGATCATATGCTGTTCCACAGGTGGTGTGGGAGCTGGAAAATAAACACAGCAATAATCCAGAACAGCCTAAAGGGAACTTACCACAAGGGTGCGAGGGGCCACATGACAGCATCAAAGTATCATTGCTCAAGTGATGCAAGCCCATCTTGATTTTACTACAGTTATATTTTTGGAGCTTTAAAGTAAGATTTATTATAAAACATAGGTTTTTATAACTAACCTAAAAAGATCAACTACTGACAATTAGATCCTGGTTCAGCAAATTCCGCATTATTCATAAAATAAAACGGATTATTAAAATTTGTTTCCAAATCATAGAGTGGAGCAGTTTTCAAAATGTTTGTTTCATTCCCCCGAGGGAACTTTTCAGTTTTCTTTTATACTGTGTTTTTTAAAACTCACCACTATTCTTAGAAGTCCCCCTATACCAAAAAGGGCCGACATTCTAAATGGAGATCAGGGATTCTCACTCCCCGATTACGATACAGGCTTCAGTGGGTGCTATTCAGGTCAAACTATGTTTTCAAGTTATCCCCCGGTATAACCCATACCTTCACCGAAGATTTCATCTACTTACCACTTAGTAGCATCGATCCTGGGTCCCGCATTGCTAAGTAAGTAAAGTAGACTTTGGAATAACCACTATTTCAGGTTAAATTAAGTTATTTTATGATTATATTTTTTCTTTTAAAAGCTGCAATTACTGTCTTTACAGAAAGGAAAAACATATTGCTCTGGATCCTTCTGGTTGGTTGAAGGGACCTTCAGGCCCAACTTGACAATCAATCTTCTTTAAAGTCTGGTCTTCTTTAGATGTATTCGCTGGTTAGCTCGGTTGCTGTGTCCTGTCTTTCCCATGTACCGAGCTATGAGAGCTGGCTGTGCTGGCTACCTCTGAGCTGACTCTGGCTCCTCTTTAAATTCTAGTCTTCCTTAGATGTATTAGCTGTTTTAGCTCGGCTGCTTTGCCCTGTCGCTTCCCCATGGCCGAGCTGACTGTAATCTGACTCTGAACTGCTTGTTCCTTCTCTGCTTCTCTCTCTCTCCCTCTGAGTTCTGCTTCTCGTTCTGGTTCTGGTTCCTGCTCTGGTCTCTGAGTTTATATATTTTTCTAACAGTTATTACGTTTTTATGACGTTATTGTAAAGTAACATTTTTCACTTTGATTGTAAAAAGTATCTTTGATCTAAACTTTCTAATCCAACTAAATATTCATTTTGACATGACTTCATCTCATTGATCTGATTACATTATTTCCTTTGTGATGTTCAAAATACTTTGACTTCAAGAGGTGTTACTTTTGGTTTGGTTCCTGTCATTTCTATAGTTTTATTTTCCAATTGTGTCCTCAGCTCATAATTTTGACTTTGATTTTGGCTTTGAATTATATTTCTCGTAGACTGATAGTCTCCAGTTCTCTTTAATTTACCTGGTATTAGCAAATTTTCACACCTAGAATTATCACCAAATTCAATTGAACCTCATCCATGCTTTTCCAGATGCTTACTAAGATAGTTACTTTCAATGAAGGTGTGAGCCATTGTTTTTGGCTTCATTCAAAATCCTGTTTGTCTTGTTTGCTAAGCCTGTTCGACCAAGGATATCTGCATTGTACAATCCTGCTCTGGCAGCTGCTGTTAACCCTTCGTGGGATCTTTCCCTACATTCTCTCATGTTTCTCTCAGACCAGATATTGCCAGACTTCCATGTTTCAAATGACACATCTTTCCATATTTTCAATAACAACTGGTATTCCTGTCAAAACTCCATCACCATCACCTGTCTCCATTTCGGAAGACATAAACACTGGCCCATGTTTACAAACTTGTGTTATGCACTAACTTTTTGTGAAGGGTCATAATCCCAGTTTAAGTATTTCTTGAGGGTCACGCTCAGGAATTCTGGAATCTCCTGTACCAGAAGGTGGAAGCCAGATCTGCATCTGTAAATCCCCCACAGCGAGCTCCTGATTGCAAATGGTTCCCTAGTGGACAAGATTCCATGTGGAGACCAGGCATTTCCCTTTCGGAAATACTCTGATAGGACTAATTTGTTGTATGTTCTTTTCTAGATAGAATCCTTTTATCTACTGCGTTCAAGCTGGAATAATTCTGGCGTGTAGAAACTGAAGATGGAAGAGCATTTTAGGCCAGCTGTGGGACACACTGTGAATGGGGACGTGGCAATGAAGTAGCTAGTCTTACAACAGGGACAGGCAAAGTGGATGTAAATCATCAGTGGTCCCAAGACCATAATATGAGACTTAACGAATATAACCAACCTATCCAAAATTAAGTTCTGCCTGCAGAGCATGTTTAGAAATTGACTTCTAAAATGGATTCTCGTTAGTAGTTATTGGTTCTGTTAACCAGTTCTAGGCAGATGTTACTAACAATATTCCATCTAATTCCATGTGTTGTTATTGTTGTGCGCAGTCTATTCGTTTAAGTGTGCGGATCATTTAAATGTTTTTGCGCGGCTGCACACGCTTTGTTACTTAAAGGGAGTGAATTGTGTTGGCCTGCACAGCAACCACCATGTTGCATGAAGGGAAGATTAGTTGCTGATCAGCCGGTTTGTTAGCGATTCCACACATGTCAGCCCTAATTAATTTGTTGAGGAAGGAGGGAAGCACGACAAGTAAATCTCTATATGCTTCCTTCAAGCTATTTTGATCCTTTTAACTTTAGGCTCGTTAGTCCATGCAGCAGCTACATCTACAGAGATGCCAGTGCCACTCTAAACCAGCTGCTACTGGTGCACAAGAGCAGCTCATTGACAACTCACTCTTCAGTACACCCTCTGTCATGAATGAACTCCCTTGCTACACTCTACTCCATGGTTAAGTAAATTGGCCATGCTAAATTGCCCCTTAGTGCCAAAAGGTTAGATGGGGTTACCGGGTACGGGGATAGGGTGGGGGGGCATGAGCCTGGATAGGGTGCTCTTAATAATAATAATAACCGCTTACTGTCACAAGTAGGCTTCAATGAAGTTACTGTGAAAAGCTCCAAGTCGCCACATTCCGGTGCCTGTTCGGGGGGGCCGGTACGGGAATTGAACCCACGCTGCTGGCATTGTTTTGCATTACAAGCCAGCTGTTTAGCCCACTGTGCTAAACCAGCCTTTGGCCCTTCGGAGGGTCGGTGAAGACATGATGGGTCGAATGGCCTCCTTCTGTACTGTAGGAATTCTATGATTCTATGTTGCTGCACTGTGTGGCTTCAATGACTCTTGTGGGATTAATGATAATATCTATCGCACATCCTCTAAGCTGAGTAAGAGCGTGTGGAACAGCAGCAACCTGACTGAGATCATCAAACTGAGAGCCTACCAAGCTTGTGTCCTCAGCACACTCCTCAATAATGGTGAAACCTGGACAACATACGTTTGGCAGAGAAAAGATGGAACAGTTTCCACCTTCACTGTCCCAGATGTATCCTCAGCAACTCTTGGCAGGACAAGGTCACCAACTCAGAGGTCCGGGAGTCTGCTAATTCCATCAGCATACTCTCATTGCTAAGTCAAGGCCGTATGCACTGGCTTGGCCACATTCATCGGGTGGATAACAGTGAACTGTCCATTGGATCAAGACCTGCTGGGAGTCTATACCTCTGCTAGAAGGACACCTGCAAGTGAAATATGAAGGTGGTGGACCTTGACTAACAACTGGGAGATAGTGGCTGATGGTCATTACATTATCTTCTGAGTTTTGCAAGCACGGGCTGGTGGAGTATGGTCAGTATACTGCCTATTGCAAACACCTGAAGGGATGTGCTGATTCATACACACTACCAGTCATTTGGACATATGGCATATGTACATGACATTGCAGTTGCACTGAAATTCATACACCATGGGTGGATTCAACATCCCGCCACGCCAGATTTCTGGTTCAGCACGCCGGTGGGATGCTCCGTTTGGCCAACTGGTCAATGGGGTTTCCCATTGTGGGGCAACCCCACACCGTCAGGAAACCCCCGGGCTGCGGCAAAATGGAGCATCCCAACGGCGGAGAATCCAGACCCATATTTTTGGCTTGACTGTTCGGACTCAACCAGTCTATACTTGCAAAGCTCAGACTATCATATCTAATATCGATGGGTGGCATTGTAGCACAGTGGTTAGCACTATTGCTTCACAGCGCCAGGGACCTGGTTCGATTCCTGACTTTGGTCAATGTCGGCGTGGAGTCTGCACGTTCTCCCCGTGAACGGGTGTCTGCGTGGGTTTTCTCCGGATACTCCGGTTCCCTCTCACGAGTCCCGAAAGATGTGCTTGTTAGGCGAATTGGACATTCTGAATTCTCCCTCTGTAACCGAACAGGCCTCTTAATGTGGAGACTAGGGGATTTTCACAGTAACTTCATTGCAGTGTTAATGTGAGCCTACTTGTGACACTAACAAAGATTCTTATTATTGTTATTATAATAGGGGAGTTAGTGGGTTAGTGGTATTGTCACTGGACAGGTGACGCAGAAACCCAGGGTAATACTCTGGGTCCCAGGTTCGAATTCCACCACAGCAGATGGTAAAATTTGAATTCAATAAATATCTGAAATTTAAAAGTCTAATGATGACCATGAAACCATTGTCGATTGATTGTCATTGAAAAAAACAGCTCCCTTCTCTGTCCTTAACATTGACACGAAGATCCTGGTGAAAGCTCCGGCAATGCGACCGGAGGGCTGCCTACCAGATGTGATTGTGGAAGATCAGACCAGGTTTATGAAAGGAAGACAACTAACAGCGAACATCAGATGCCCTCTGAACCTAGGAATGACCCCATCCGGGGAGAGGACACCAGAGGCGATCGTCTCGCTGGACGCTGAGAAAGTCGTTGATCGAGTAGAATGGATGTACCTGGTGGAGGTGCTTGAACAGTTTGGGTTCGGAGAGGGATTCACTGCGTGGGTGAAGCTCCTGTACAGCGCTCCTATGGTGAGCGTACGGACAAATACCAACAGCTCTGAATACTTTTGGCTGCACAGTGGAACGAGGCAGGGGTGTCCACTATCCCTACTCCTGTTCACACGAGCGATTGAGCCACTGCCTAACGCCCTCAGATCAGCGGATTGGTGGATCGGCATTCGGAGACGGGGCAGGGACCACATGTCGAATCTCCTGACCAGCATAGGAAAGATAAGCGGAGTCTTCAGGGAGTTCAGCGCCTTCTCAGGTTACAAACTCAACCTGGGGAAGAGAAATATCTTCCCGGTAAACCCCTGAGAGGGAGGAATGGAGCTGGAGGAACTATCATTTAAAGTAACCCAAACCAAGTTCAGAATCTGAGGATCCAAGTGGGCCACACCTGGAGGAGGCCTGTAGCCATCTGGGATGACCACGTCCCGATTACAAAATGGACACTTGCAAAGAATGCAGGGAAAATTGAACAATACTGAGAAACAAGCAGGTGCAAGGTCTGTCTGTTGATTAGAACCTTAGCTCTCAGACAGGACAGAAACTGCTAAGCCATCTACATACTAATGAGCCATCTCCGGGGACAAAAGGGAAAAATTTAGATACACAATGTTAAGGCAGACACCCCGGCGTCAGAAGAGACTAAAACAAAGCAGATTGACAGTCACCAGGCCACGCCCAGCGATCAGGGAACCACCCCTCTATTGGAGGAAAATCAATACGAATGATTGGGAAAGGCCCAATTAATTGAGGCCAAGTTCAAGGCCCGCCCAAAAGCGCACAAAGCCCTTTTGTGTACATAAGCACTCACCAAAGAGAGAATCTTTCTTTCTTTGGCTATGGCTCTCAGCGAAGAGAGAGACCTGCCTAGCAGCTACACCAGACCAAGTAAGTTCCAAGCCAACGCACGCTACGAGATAGACGCTCCTAGTTGCTACCCTGTAAACAGCTCAACCCAGCGGCCTCAGAACCGAGCAACGGCCATTGTTCCTCTGACTGAGTGGGCACCCGAAGCTAAGTATGGGCTTTAGTAATAGTGGTAGTTTAGTTTGTAGAGTTTATGCATGAGTAGATTTGACTGTGTGTAAATTATTGAGCATTGCTTTTGAACTTACTAACTGGTGTATCGAGTCTGTGATCAGTATTCAGTTCTGAAGCTTGTGGCGGTGTCGAAAGATACCTGCCGATTCTTGAGCAAACGTAATTAAACAGAGCCAAATTAAGAGACAAACAGCCAAAGTTAGCAACAGGCCCCACAAATGGAACCTCTCCAGCCTGGGGGAGAAGGTGAAGAGGGATCTGCAAAGATGGGACTCACTCCATCTTTCACCAGCCGGAAGGGTACAGATGATCAAAATGTCTAGGTTCCTCTTCATTTTTAGATCGCTCCCGATCGTCATCCCCAAATCTTTCTTCACCAAGGTTGACAAACTAATCATGGCCTTTGTCTGGGGGGGAAGAGTACCTAGAATACAGAATACCATTTTACAACGAGGGCGGCACATGGGGGGGGGGGGTTGGCTGGGCCTACCAAATCTTCTGTTCTACCACTGGGTGGCCAATGCGAAGAAGGTGAGGGGGTGCCAAGTGAGCCGGAGGCTGATTTGTCTGAATGGAGGAGGCCTCCTGAATGGGGACCTCTCTCCGAGCACTGGCCACTGCACCTCTCCTGATCCCCGCACTCACATTCCAGGAGCCTGGTGGTAGTGGTCACCCTTAGAACGTGGAACCAGTTTCGATGTCATTTTGAACTGAGCAAAATATCCATGGGGCCCCCATCTGCAATAACCACAAGTTTGCACTGGCAGGGATGGACGCTACCTTTGAGACGTGCGCAGGGGACGGAGGAACCCCAGACAGTAGAGGATGGGCGGAGGGGATGGAGGAATCCCAGACAGTAGAGGACATGTACGTGAACGACAGACTGGCGACCCTGGGGGAAACTCACAGAGAGACTCCAACTCCAAAAGGGTATGAGCTCAGATATCTGCTACATAGGTTTCCCCGCAAGGAGACAAAAGAGTTCGCCCAAAGACCTATGCACACATTCCTGGACATGATTGTAGTGCTGGACTTGTTAGGGGATGACATGTGCGGTGACATATACAGGAGGCTCATGGAAAGGTTAAGATTCCACTGGACAAGACCAGACAAAAGTGGGGAGAGAAATTGGGCACAGAGATACGGGAAGAACTCTGGAATGAGGCATTGCACAGAGTCAACTCCATCTCCTCCTGTGCCAGCTAAGTCTGATGCAGCTCAAGGTAGGGCACAGAGCACACCTTACCAAGACACGCATAAGGGGGTTCTTCCCAGAGGTGGTGGACAATTGCAAGAGGTGCCAGTGGGTTCCGTCAACCACACCCACATATTCCGGTCATGCGCCAGACTCAGGGAATTCTGGATGGCCTTCTTTGAGGCTATGTGCAAGCTGGTGGGGGTCGAAATAGAACTGTGTCTGTCCGTGACGGTCTTCAGTGTTAAGTAATGGGTTAAGAGTTAAGTAATGCAATGCCGGGTGCGGCGATGACCAGCTGAGTCGCACGTTTCGGCAGCTCCCGGTGAAACGGACTTTTGGGCTCTTGATAGGAGCCCAAACGGCAATTTTGACGGCTAAAAACAATGTGCGGTAAACCAGAAGGGAATCCCCCCTGGATACGGATAGAAAAAGGAGGAGAGAGTGGCCAGATTGCAGTGGATCCTTTAGAACAGCGGCAAGGAAGGCAAGCAAAAACCAAGATGGCGTCGGAAGGTGGCAGTTTAACATGGGGCCCTGAACAACAAGAGTTCTTGAAATGCTGTGTGGAAGAGCTCAAAAAGGAAATGAAGAAAGAGCTGTTGGCCCCGATACTACAGGCGATCGAAGGGCTAAAGGAGGAACAAAAGACCCAGGAGCGGGAGCTTCGGGTCGTGAAGGCAAAGGCAGCCGAGAATGAGGACGACATACAGGGCCTGGTGGTGAAGACGGAGACGCATGAGGCACATCAGAAACGATGTGTGGAAAGGTTGGAGGCACTGGAGAACAATGCAAGGAGGAACAACCTGAGGATTCTTGGTCTTCCTGAAGGTGCGGAGGGAGCGGACGTCGGGGCATATGTGAGCACGATGCTGCACTCGTTAATGGGAGCGGAGGCCCCGGAGGGTCCGTTGGAGGTGGAGGGAGCATACCGAGTGATGGCGCGAGGACCGAGAGCAGGAGAAATTCCCAGAGCCATAGTGGTGAGATTCCTCCGTTTTAAGGATAGAGAAATGGTCCTTAGATGGGCGAAGAAAACTCGGAGCAGTAAATGGGAGAACGTGGTGATCCGCGTTTATCAAGACTGGAGTGCGGAGGTGGCGAGAAGGAGGGCGAGCTTTAATCGGGCCAAGGCGGTGCTTCATAAAAAGAAGATAAAATTTGGAATGCTGCAACCGGCAAGACTGTGGGTCACATATCGAGGGAGGCACCACTACTTTGAGACGGCGGATGAAGCGTGGACTTTTATTGTGGAAGAAAAACTGGAATGAACGGGTTATTAAAAAGAACTTTTGAACAAAGTGGCGGGCGAATGTGGGGGGCGAAGAGGGGGGTTAAAAAGGGGGGAAAGAGGAGTTTTATGTACTAATCCTGCGATGTGGTAACTTTTCTCTCTTCCACAGGTGGTGATGGGGGGAGGAGGGGAGGTGGAGGAGATGGGGCGTTGGCCATTGGGGGCGGGGCCAAGGGAGAAGCGCGGGCTTGGTTCCCGCGCTATGATAATCATGGTGGGAATAGAGAAGCAGGAAGGAGGGGGCGTCGCACGGTGCGAGCCGAGGTCACGGGGGGAAGCCGAGGTCGGCCAGAGTTTGCTGACTTCTGGGAGCAACATGGGGGGAGTAATTACGCTAGCGGGGGATCTAGCGGGGGGGGGTGGGAGGGGGGAATTACTGGGTTGCTGCTGCTGGGGAGAGGGGGGAGCTGGTATGGGAGTGGATGGGCGGGGGGGCACCGCCTGGGGGAGATACAGCTGCGTGGGAACCCGGTGAGGAGCTGGAAAATGGGGATGGCTAATCGACAAGGGGGGGGGGGTTAGGAAGCCCCCCAACCCGGCTGATCACGTGGAACGTGAGAGGGCTGAACGGGCCGATAAAGAGGGCATGGGTACTCGCACACCTTAAGAAACTTAAGGCAGATGTGGTTATGTTACAGGAAACGCACCTGAAACTGATAGACCAGGTTAGGCTACGCAAAGGATGGGTGGGGCAGGTGTTCCATTCGGGGCTAGATGCGAAAAACAGGGGGGTGGCTATATTAGTGGGGAAGCGGGTAATGTTCGAGGCAAAGACTATAGTGGCGGATAACGGGGGCAGATACGTGATGGTGAGTGGCAAACTACAGGGGGAGACGGTGGTTTTGGTAAACGTATATGCCCCGAACTGGGATGATGCCAATTTTATGAGGCGGATGCTAGGACGCATTCCGGACCTAGAGATGGGAAAGCTGATAATGGGGGGAGATTTTAATACGGTGTTGGAACCAGGGCTGGATAGGTCGAAGTTCAGGACTGGAAGGAGGCCGGCAGCAGCCAAGGTACTTAAAGATTTTATGGAGCAGCTGGGAGGTGTAGACCCGTGGAGATTTAGCAGACCTAGGAGTAAGGAGTTCTCGCTTTTCTCCTATGTCCATAAAGTCTACTCGCGAATAGACTTTTTTGTGCTGGGAAGGGCGTTGATCCCGAAGGTGAGGGGAATGGAGTATACGGCTATAGCCATTTCGGATCACGCTCCACACTGGGTAGACTTGGAGATAGGGGAGGAAACAGGAGGGCGCCCACCCTAGAGAATGGACATGGGACTAATGGCAGATGAGGGGGTGTGTCTAAGGGTGAGGGGGTGCATTGAAAAGTACTTGGAACTCAATGATAATGGGGAGATCCAGGTGGGAGTGGTCTGGGAGGCGCTGAAGGCAGTGGTTAGAGGGGAGCTGAGATCAATAAGGGCACATAAAGGGAAGCAGGAGAGTAAGGAACGGGAGCGGTTGCTGCAAGAACTTTTGAGGGTGGACAGACAATATGCGGAAGCACCGGAGGAGGGACTGTACAGGGAAAGGCAAAGGCTACATGTAGAATTTGACTTGCTGACTACGGGCACTGCAGAGGCACAATGGAGGAAGGCACAGGGTGTACAGTACGAATATGGGGAGAAGGCGAGCAGGTTGCTGGCACACCAATTGAGGAAAAGGGGAGCAGCGAGGGAAATAGGGGGTGTGAGGGATGAGGAAGGAGAGATGGAGCGGGGAGCGGAGAGAGTGAATGGAGTGTTCAAGACATTTTATAAAAAATTATATGAAGCTCAACCCCCGGATGGGAGGGAGAGAATAATGGGCTTCTTGGATCGGCTGAAATTTCCCAAGGTGGAAGAGCAGGAAAGGGTGGGACTGGGAGCACAGATCGAGGTAGAAGAAGTGGTGAAAGGAATTAGGAGCATGCAGGCGGGAAAGGCCCCGGGACCGGATGGATTCCCAGTCGAATTCTATAGAAAATATGTGGACTTGCTCGCCCCGGTATTGACGAGGACCTTTAATGAGGCAAAGGAAAGGGGACAACTGCCCCCGACTATGTCTGAAGCAACGATATCGCTTCTCTTAAAGAAGGAAAAGGACCCGCTACAATGCGGGTCCTATAGACCTATTTCCCTCCTAAATGTAGATGCCAAGATCCTGGCCAAGGTAATGGCAATGAGAATAGAGGAATGTGTCCCGGGGGTGGTCCACGAGGACCAAACTGGGTTTGTGAAGGGGAGACAGCTGAACACGAATATACGGAGGCTGTTAGGGGTAATGATGATGGCCCCACCAGAGGGGGAAACGGAGATAGTAGTGGCGATGGATGCCGAGAAAGCATTTGATCGAGTGGAGTGGGATTATTTGTGGGAGGTGTTGAGGAGATTTGGTTTTGGAGAGGGGTATGTTAGATGGGTGCAGCTGTGGTATAGGGCCCCGATGGCGAGCGTGGTCACGAATGGACGGGGATCTGCATATTTTCGGCTCCATAGAGGGACAAGGCAGGGATGCCCTCTGTCCCCATTATTGTTTGCACTGGCGATTGAGCCCCTGGCGATAGCGTTGAGGGGTTCCAAGAAGTGGAGGGGAGTACTTAGAGGAGGAGAAGAACACCGGGTATCTTTGTATGCGGACGATTTGCTACTATACGTGGCAGACCCGGCGGAGGGGATGCCAGAAATAATGCGGATACTTGGGGAGTTTGGGGATTTTTCAGGGTATAAATTGAACATGGGGAAAAGTGAGTTGTTTGTGGTGCATCCAGGGGAGCAGAGTAGAGAAATAGAGGACCTACCGTTGAGGAAGGTAACAAGGGACCTTCGTTACCTGGGGATCCAGATAGCCAAGAATTGGGGCACATTGCATTGGTTAAATTTAACGCGGTTGGTGGAACAAATGGAGGAGGATTTCAAGAGATGGGATATGGTATCCCTGTCACTGGCAGGGAGGGTGCAGGCGGTTAAGATGGTGGTCCTCCCAAGATTCCTCTTTGTGTTTCAGTGCCTCCCGGTGGTGATCACGAAGGCTTTTTTTAAAAGGATTGAAAAGAGCATCATGGGTTTTGTGTGGGCCGGGAAGACCCCGAGAGTGAGGAAGGGATTCTTACAGCGTAGCAGGGATAGGGGGGGGGGCTGGCACTACCGAGCCTAAGTGAGTATTATTGGTCCGCTAATATTTCAATGGTGAGTAAGTGGATGGGAGAGGAGGAGGGAGCGGCGTGGAAGAGATTAGAGAGGGCGTCCTGTAGGGGGACTAGCCTACAGGCTATGGTGACAGCCCCATTGCCGTTCTCACCGAGGAACTACACCACAAGCCCGGTGGTGGTGGCTACACTGAAGATTTGGGGACAGTGGAGACGGCATAGGGGAAAGACTGGAGCCTTGGGGGGGGTCCCCGATAAGAAACAACCATAGGTTTGCCCCGGGGGGAATGGATGGGGGATATGGAATAGTGGCAAAGAGCAGGAATAACGCAACTGAAAGATCTGTTTGTGGATGGGAAGTTCGCGAGTCTGGGAGCGCTGACCGAGAAATATGGGTTGCCCCAAGGAAATGCATTCAGGTATATGCAACTGAGGGCTTTTGCGAGGCAACAGGTGAGGGAATTCCCGCAGCTCCCGACACAAGAGGTGCAGGACAGAGTGATCTCAAAGACATGGGTGGGGGATGGTAAGGTGTCAGATATATATAGGGAAATGAGGGACGAAGGGGAGACTATGGTAGATGAACTAAAAGGGAAATGGGAAGAAGAGCTGGGGGAGGAGATCGAGGAGGGGCTGTGGGCAGATGCCCTAAGCAGGGTAAACTCATCGTCCTCGTGTGCCAGGCTAAGCCTGATTCAGTTTAAGGTATTACACAGGGCGCATATGACTGGAGCACGGCTCAGAAAATTTTTTGGGGTGGAGGATAGGTGTGCGAGGCGCTCGAGAAGCCCAGCGAATCATACCCATATGTTTTGGTCATGCCCGGCACTACAGGGGTTTTGGATGGGGGTGACAAAGGTGCTTTCAAAAGTAGTGGGGGTCCGGGTCGAACCAAGCTGGGGGTTGGCTATATTTGGGGTTGCACAAGAGCCGGGAGTGCAGGAGGCGAGAGAGGCCGATGTTTTGGCCTTTGCGTCCCTAGTAGCCCGGCGCAGGATATTGTTAATGTGGAAAGAAGCCAAGCCCCCGGGGGTGGAGACCTGGATAAATGACATGGCAGGGTTTATAAAGCTAGAGCGGATTAAGTTCGTTCTAAGGGGGTCGGCTCAAGGGTTCACCAGGCGGTGGCAACCGTTCGTCGAATACCTCGCAGAAAGATAGATGGAATGGAAAAAAGAAGGCAGCAGCAGCCCAGGATCGAGGTGGGGGGAGGGGGGGATGGGGGGGGGGTTGGGGGGGTGGGGGGGGGGTTGGGGGGTGGGGGGGGGGAGGGGGGGAGGAGGAACCAGAAGGACTCTCAGGGTTGTTAATATATACTGTATAATATGTGTAGGTCGTTGCGACAGATAATTATATATTGGACTGTTAAATTATATTTTTGGAGAGTGTTACTTGTGATAAGGCAGTTGCCAATTAGGGTTAGTTTTCATTTTTGTTATTTATAATTTATTCATTTTTTGTTTATAAAATAGGTCATTGTTATTTGTGTTGTTATAATATTGTGTAAAGGATGCACAATGTACTGTGTTGGTTGACCAAAAATTTTCAATAAAATATTTATTTTAAAAAAAGAGTTAAGTAATGCATTAAGAGACATTGCAATTAGTTGTCTCATTTATGTTAAGTATCCAATGATTGACACTGATATGTAAAGGGGCTTCAGGTGGCCCTTGTGTCAGGTGGTGTGTTGGTGTTTTGTGCAGAGGCTGTGGAAGTGAAATAAATGGTATTTGGTGAAAAGGAACAGGACTTCTGACTCTTCATACAACGGTAACTAAAACGTATAACATCCAGGGTATTAAAGCACTCAGAGCTCTGGACGGTAAATGGGGCGGATGCCTTGGCCTTCGCCTCACTGATCACCAGACAGAGACTTCTGCTAGGATAGAAGTCGGCAGTGCCGCCGCGGGCCTTGGAGTGGCTCACAGACCTGTCCGAATTTATGAGGCTGGAAAAAAAAACAAATTTGAATAAGAGGGTCCGAACAGAGATTCCATACTACGTGGGGCAAATTCACAAACTTATTCAGACCTGTTTGCAACCAGTAGTCAGTCAGGCCAGCTGGGGGAGGGAGGGTTAGAAAAGAAGGGCATAGGGATAGCTGCCCAGAGACAGGAGAGCTAGAAAAGAATAGGGAAGGACGGAGAAGGGGGAGCATCTACTGGAGGGAGCAGAGGCCCCCCCTAAATGGTGAGAAACAGGTAACAAGCAGATCCACCCCCCATTAAGGCGTAAGGACCAAGGAGGGAGGGGATCTTCCTTCCACCCTTCCACCAACGGAATGAAGGCTACAGACAAATGAGGGGGGAGACCCCAAACACACCAGGATACAGAAGGAGGAAACATTTAAGTGTCTGTTGATCAACTTGAGGCATAGGTTTTAAATGTTGCAGCCAATTTGAATGATACGGCTTTGTGGCTGTGGTCCGCTGTAGGAGATCTTGCAATTATTACAAGATCTCGGTTTACTGGAGGATTTCTAATAAAGTTAGCTTCTGAACTGGATAATATACTTGTTCCAAAAGAGGGGAGAGAGGGAGAGAGCCTATCTCTACAGCTTGTTTCCTCTACTAAAAATGTTCTTGCAATTTCTGTGCAGTGCCTGCCGCCTGGCCTGTTATACTTCACTCGATTTGCATTTCCAAAGGTGTGTCTGCCTGTGGCAGCCATGGTTTCAATATCCAACACTGCAATGTCTCTTGCTTCTGACATAGGCCAGAGTTGTTTGGTTAGAGCTACTTCAGTATTTTGTTGCCACTTATTTAAGTCAAATTTGATACTAAACTCAAGGGAGTATCGAATGGAACAATATGACAGTTACATTGTTGATCAGAAAACTAGCCCTTGTTTTACAATTATTGATAGAAAGAACATTTTTTCACTTTGTGATTGTGTAATTTACTGTTTTGAAATTTGAAACCTTGTTTCCTCTTTAGTTTTCTGTTGCACAACTATGAACAAATGCTTTAGTCAGAAAAATATAAAAATCCTTTCCCACTTCATTTGGGCGGCACGGTGCACAGTGGTTGACACTGCTGCCTCACGGCGCTTAGGGATCCGGGGTCGATTCCGACCTCGGGCGACTGTCTGTCTGGAGTTTTCACATTCCCCCCGGGTCTGCGTGGATTTCCTCCGGGTGCTCCGGTTTCCTCCCACAGTCCAAAGATGTGCAGGTTAGGTGGATTGGCCATGCTAAATTGCCCCTTAGTGCCTAAAGGTTAGGTGGGGTTAGGAGATAGGGCGGGGGATTGGGCCTCGGGAGGGTGCCCTTTCAGAAGGTCAGTGCAGACTCACTGGGCCAAATGGCCTCCTTCTGCACTGTAGGGAGTCTATGAACCTATGATTTGAAGCTCCAAAAATGTCAATTTATGCTCCGTTTCTCTTGCGGCTTCTCCTTGGGGAGGTAATGGCATAGTGGTATTGCCATTGGATTAGTAATCCAGAGACCCAGGGCAGATGATGAAATTTAAATTTAATGATAATCCCAAATTAAAAGTCCAATGATGACCATGAAACAAACCATTGTCGATTGTCATAAAATCCCATCTGGTTCACTGATGTCCTAATAGGGAAGGAAATCTGTCCTCCTTACCTGGTCTGGCCTACACGTGACTCCAGACCCACAGAAATGTGGTTGGCTCTTAAAAGCTCTCTGAAATGGCCTAGCAAACCACTCAGGACAATTAGGGATGGGCAACAAATGCTGTCCCAGCCAGCGACACCCATGAACGAATAAAAATATGTACTTTCTTTATTCTTTCATGGGATGTGGGTGTTGCCCATCCCTAATTGCCCCTTGAGCTGAGGGGCTTGCTGGGCCATATCACAGGCCTGTTAAGACACACGTTGCTGTGGGTCCGGAGTCACATGTAGGAGAGATCAGGTAAGGATGGCAGATTTCCTCCCCTCAAGGGCATTAAGGAACAACAATCGATTATAGTTTCATTACTGAGACTAGTTTTAAATTCCAGATTTTATTGAGATTTGAACCCACGTCCTCAGAGCGTTAGACAAGGTCTTTGGATTACTAATACAGTGACATTAACATTACACCAGCATCTCCCCTCCAGGTACCGAATTGCACTATGATTGTTCCATGTGTGTCAGCTGCCTAACTACGCCTCGCTCAACTGGTCAATTGTCAGGTTTGAGACAAGACCACGGAAGTCAGCTTTGGTTTTGGTTCGGACAGAAAATTGGCATTTATCCATGAACTAACTATGCCCTGTCAAGCCTTCTGGTTCTCAGGAGCTTGAATTAATCACATTGTAATCAAAATTGCCTGTGAAGTTTGCAGATCTCCATGTAGCTTTTGGACTGATTTTGTTGTTCGGCACGTGTATGCAGTGCAGTAGTAAACGTGCCACCTTGGAAATACATCCTGAGAACAATTAGTTCCTAACTCTTTCCAAATAATATTAAAATGCCTCTATAGATCAATATTTTAAAAATATTCTGTCTAAATCAAAGATTAACTGTGATAAATAAACTGAACAGCTTAAGAGTCTGTTATAGCTTGTTATTCTTACTCAAAAAAGTTATTAGCAGTATCATTTAGGTGGTAAAATATTGTGGGCGAAATTCTCCCCCAACGGCGCGATGTCCGCCGACTGGCGCCAAAAACGGCGCCAATCAGACGGGCATCGCGCCGGCCCAAAGGTGCGGAATGCTCCGCATCTTTGGGGAACGAGCCCCAACATTGAGGGGCTAGGCTGGCGCCGGAGGGATTTCCGCCCCGCCAGCTGGCGGAAATGGCGTTTGTTGCCCCGCCAGCTGGCGGAAATGGCGTTTGGTGCCACGCCAGCTGGTGCGGAAATGCGGCGCATGCGCGGGAGCGTCAGCGGCCGCCGACAGTTTCCCGCGCATGCGCAGTGGAGAGAGTCTCTTCCGCCTCCGCCATGGTGGAGGCCGTGGCGGAGGCGGAAGGGAAAGAGTGCCCCCACGGCACAGGCCCGCCCGCGGATTGGTGGGCCCCGATCGCGGGCCAGGCCACCGTGGGGGGCACCCCCCGGGGTCAGATCGCCCCGTGCCCCCCCACCAGGACCGCGGAGCCCGCCCACGCCGCCTGGTCCCGCCGGCAAATACCAGCTTTGATTTACGCCGGCGGGACAGGCAATTTATGGGCGAGACTTCGGCCCATTAGGGCCGGAGAATTGAGCGGGGAGTCCCGCCAACCGGCGCGGCCCGATTCCCGCCCCCGCCCAATCTCCGGTACCGGAGACTTCGGCGGGGGCGGGGGTGGGATTCACGGCGGCCAACGGCCATTCTCCGACCCGGCAGGGGGTCGGAGAATGACGCCCTGTGTCTCTACTGATCTGAGCTGTATGCTGCAGTCAGTCTTTAGCTGCTAGTAATTCTTCTCTAGCCCTGTGTTATGACTCTGCAGCTTATGTTTCTCTTCAAAACACTCTATGTGCCCGACTTCCATCCATTTTTCAGTGTCCAGCTGTGCCCCCTCTGCTTGGCTTCTTGCATTTCATCTTTCCTCTTTTAAACACTCCAGCATTTTTTACGACTTGTTATTGGTCTCTGGTAAATCATTCTCTCAATGCAGTACAGTGTTACTCTGGATTTACAGTTCACTATTGCTATCTGAAGTCAGCACTGCCATCCCCCCCCCCCGCCTCCCCCCCCCCCCCCCACAGTTCTCCTAATAGAAGGACTTGCTGTTGAGGTTTTGGTCTGAGTGATGCGACCATCAATTCACACGAGACGGAGAGTTGAAGTGAACTGTGGCTTTAATCAGCTAGAACTGTGCCTGCCTGCGACTGCCCTGCACTGAGAGCCGCCTGCAGGGCAGCAACTCTATATACCTCCCTAAAGAGGGCGGAGCCAGAGGCGGAGCCCACAAGGGCACCAACATGATACAATGCGATGTAATACAATACAATGGTCCATAGGTGGAGCCCACAAGGGCAACAACATAGTACAATGCAATACAGTGGTGAATGGTTGCCATAATACATTCACCACATTCATTCCCTGTTAAAAAATTGAAGTCCAGCGGGGGTGAAGTGGCTCACAGGTTGAGTCTGTCCGGCGCCCTGATCGTGCGCTGCGATCGCCTGAGCACTGGTTTCGCTGCGGGCACGGGTGTTGAACTCGTCGGTGCGGGCACAGGTGTTGAACTCGTCGATGCGGGCACCGGGTGTGGACTCCGGGAGCGTGCCTTCTGGAGCTTAATTCCTGTAGGTCGGCAATGGAGGAAGGGAGTATAGTAGGGGGGGTGGAGGCCATGTAGGTGCGGGGGCGCTGTTCGGTGTAGGTTGGGGAGTAGATGATGGTCATAGGGAATCCTGCGGGTGCCAGGTCCCGGAGGGAGACTGTATCTTGTCGGCCGTCGTGGTGCGCCACGTAGGCATACTGGGGGTTGGCATGTAGGAGTTGGACCCTCTCGTCCAGGGGGTCGGACTTATGGCTCCTCAGTTGTTTTCAGAGGAGTACGGGCCCCGGTGTTGTCAGCCAGGCTGGAAGCGAGACCCCGGAGGTGGATTTCCTGGGGAAAGCAAATAGGCGGTCATGAGGGATCTCGTTCGTGGCTGTGCAGAGGGGTGACCTAATGGAGTAGAGCGCATCGGGGAGGACCTCCTGTCAGTGGGAAACTGGGAGATTCCTAGACCGTAAGGCCAGAAGGACGGCCTCCCATACCGTTGCGTTCTCCCTCTCCACCTGTCCGTTTCCCCAGGGGTTGTAACTGGTAGTCCTGCTCGAGGCGATGACCTTACCGAGCAGGTACCGACGCAGTTCGTCGCTCATAAACGAGGAGCCCCGGTCACTGTGGACGTAAGTGGGGAAACCGAACAAGGTGAAGATACTATGTAGGGCCTTAATGACGGTGGCCGCGGTCATGTCGGGGCAAGGGATTGCAAAGGGGAAGCGGGAGTACTCGTCAACGACGTTGAGAAAATACGTGTTGCGGTTGGTAGAGGGGAGGGGCCCTTTGAAGTCGATACTGAGGTGCTCGAAGGGCCGGGATGCCTTCACCAGGTGGGCCTTATCCGGTCGATAGAAGTGCGGCTTACACTCCGCGCAGATTTGGCAGTCCCTGGTCATGGCCCTGACCTCCTCGGTGGAGTAGGGCAGGTTGCGGGCCTTGATGAAGTGGAGAAACCGGGTGACCCCCGGGTGAAAGAGGTCATTGGGGATGGCCCGGAGTTGGTCATCTTGCGCGCTGGCGCATGTGCCGCAGGACAGGGCATCTGGGGGCTCGTTGAGCTTCCCAGGACGAAACACAATATCGTAATTATAGGTGGAGAGTTCGATCCTCCACCTCAAAATTTGTTGCAGCTTCGGGCGAGTACTTTCAGGTCGCCTAGGTACTCCTCCAGCGATTCCCCGGGGCGTTGGCGGCAAGTGGTGAGGAGATGCCGCGCGAACACTTCGTTCACCGGCCTCACGTATTGCCGCTTCAGGATCACGATCGCGTCTGCGAATGTGGTCGCTTCCTCGATTTGCACGGAGACTCGATGGCGCACCCGGGCGTGGAGGAGGCTCATCTTCTGTTCATCGGTGACGGAGGGCGAGGAGGAGGCGGCGAGGTAGGCCTCGAAACATCAGAACCAGTGCGAAAAAATCCCTTTGGCTTTAGCGGCCTGTGGGTCGAGTTCCAGTCAGTCAGGTTTGAGGGCTGCTTCCATAGCGATGTTGTAGCTGATTAAATTAATACATTCACCACACTGAGCTTCAGGTTCTCCCTCTCGGGTGCCTCCTCTGCTCCTAAGCTGTACAGTTTGCAGTTTCTTTACGATGGGTGTACTACCTTCAACCCTCGGTGCCGCCTCTTTCACCTCACTAAGATAAGCTGCAGCTCTTCACAGCTGCTTAGCCTCAGGACCATCTGTTTCAGCGATGTCGAATGTACAGTGAGCTTCTTTTCCTTTGGATGTCCCTCTGATTTTGGTTGTTCTTAGCTGTCAAATTGCAGTTCCTCCATAATTCGTTTGCCTGACATTGTTCAATTTCAAAGCAATTGCAGTTTCTCTCCATTTCCGTTCCGAGTTTTAGGAAAGGTCTTCCCCGATAGTTTGAGCAGGATGATGTTACTCTGGACAGGATTCTCCATTTGGGAGACTGGATTCTCCACTGGGGGGATTCTCTGTTGCAGCGGCAGTGCACCCACGCCAGGGGATTTCCCGACCGAGTGGGGTTCCTCATAATGGGAAACCCCATTGGCCGGCTGGCAGGACAGAGAATCCCGATGCTGGGGGGGGGGCACCAGAAAACGATGCAGCGGGGCAGAGAATCCAGCCCTATGTTCTCCCGCTATTGATGAATCACACCTGATTTACGCTCACGCTGGGAGCGCAAATCCAGAAGCGATTCACAACCCTTTGCCATGCAAATTTATGCATGCCGTGGATTGCGAGGGATTCCCGTGATTCCAGCTATCGGGCCGTCATTTTAAGTGGGTGGCCTGATAGCGAGGTCCAGCGGACGGCGGCTGGGCCCCCAACCCCCCTCTGCAACTCAATTCCACCCCCTGCCGGGTTTTCTGGGTCACCCGCTCACAGTACAAGTGTGACCCGACCACCACACCAGGGACCCCCATAGCAGAGGAATTACAGGGACACCCACCAGAAGCCCCATAAGAGAGACCCCACCAGAGAGCCCCAGTTGCAGAGGCCCCCAATTACAGAGGCCCCCACCAGAGATTCCCTATCAGAGAGATCCCCACCAGAGACCCCCCAATTACAGAGACCCCCACTGGAGATCAGTCACCAGATACTCCATCAGAGAGATCTCCACCTGAGAGCCCCGCCAGAGATCTCCAATTAAAGAGATGCCCACTAGAGACCCCCCATTACAGACACCCCCATCAGAGACCCCCATAAGGGACACTCCACCAAAGACCCCCATAAGAGAGAACCCTGCTTGGAAGTCCCCCCTAAGAGAGACCTCTGTTTGGAAGCCCACCATAAGAGAGGCCCCTGTCTGAAAGCTAAAAAGCAGTCCAGACAGATGCATTGCAAATAATCACTGCTTTGAAACTCACCTGGACCACATCTCACTTCCTCTTTTGCAGAAAGCACTTAACCGTCTTTTATGTGGTCCAGGAGCTGTCAATCATAGTTTATATACATTGCAGATAGTTTCACAGCTAACTACTTGAAATCCACTCAAGCGTGAAGGGAGATGAATTAAACAATCCAGACAGCCAGGCTTCTGTCGAAGCTGTCAATCACAGCCTAGTTAAAGCAGTTTCACATAGATATGAATGAATGGCTTGCAGATCAAAGATTAGAGGGTTTAAACCCAACTGACTGGGTGACTGTTTCCAGGAATTTACAGGTGATGCTTCCTCTGCCTGAGCCAGCAGGTGTATTGCAGAGGTGAGTTTTAAAGTAGTATTTTTTTCACAGCCTCTGTTTGGACTGTTCTCTAGCTTACCTCTAGCATGGGTCTCTCTGAGGGGTGCTTCCAAGTAGGGTCCTCTCTTATGGAGGGCTTCAGGGTAGCAGTCTCTCTTATGGGGGGGGGGGGGTGTTCTAGACAGGGGTCTCTCTTATGCGGTGTATCTCTTTGGGGTCTCTGTAATCATGTGGTCTCTGGAGGGGGTCTCTATAATGAGGGGTGTCTGTGATGGAGGGTCTCTAGTGGATGTCTCTCTTATCTAGCATGCATTCTTTTGTTGTGGTTTCATTCCATCAACCCTTCTCCCTTTCTTATGGCTGAACTGACGGCTAACCATTTGTTGAACACTCAACTCATGGCTTCATGTGCTTCAGCAATGGCTTCAGCCTGTAATAATATTGTGAGCTTGTCCTTTCCAATTAAATCTTTTTATACTTCAGAATGTGCAGAGACCCAAATGAGCTGATATATTACCTTTCATCTATTTCCTTGCTTACCTTTCCTAGCTGCATTTTTCAATCTTGTTAACTAATTATCAACAGGCGCACCTGGTTCCTACCTCAGGCTTTGAAATTTCTATTGGTGGGTCCAATGATTAGATGTGGGCTGAATTTTTCAAAATGTCATCCGTGTATTTTACTGTCATCCTCACTCATCCCCCAGCGATAAAACAAATTTAATCCTTTCTCTCTTGCCCACAAAAGGTTACAGCTGACCCTTTCCACTTCACTAGTGCCTTTTAGAAAGTTATTGCACGTCAATCTGCTCAGTTATGTAAACTTCTCAAATGCCTCCATGGCATCGTCAGCTTCTCAATCCATTATTGTCGATAGTTGTACGTCCGTTACTGCAGTGACAGCGTTTCTTTTTCATAAAATTCACCCAGTTTTCTCTCTCACTCTGGCACTAATTTCAGTTGATTTTTCTCAATCTAATTCAACATTAAATCAATTTAAAATGTTTGAGTCTTACAGACATCCACTGCCACCATGTTAGGTCTCCTAGTTCTCAGAAGTACAAAACAATCACACGTTAGACTCAAAACTCTGGAGCTCTATATTTTTTAAAAATTAGAGTCCCCAATTAAGTTTTTCCAATTAAGGGGAAATTTAGCGTGGCCAATCCACCTACGCTGCACATCTTTGGGTTGTGGGGGCGAAACCCATGCAAGCACGGGGAGAATGTGCAAACTCCACACGGACAGTGACCCAGGGCCAGGATCGAGCCAGGGATCTCGGTGCAGTGAGGCAGCAGAGCTAACCACTGCGCCACCCTGCTGCCCTACTCTGGAGCTCTATTGAGTGAATTTCTTGCAGTATGTAGCTGGTGAACTGCTAAATTGTTGCTAAACACATCACTCTAATGAAGCTGAAAACGTGCTACCTTGGATGTACATTCTCATATCAAGTAGTTCCTAACTAATTGTGAATAATATAACACACAATTTTCAATTCATCACCAGCCAACGGCTGGTTCACAACCTTCAGTACTCCTCCACCTGTGCCAAAACCAAACCAAAAGTTTACCCCAATACCTTCAGGTTGTTTATAAGAGCGAAACTCAATTCCGTTCTCCTCGAATGTCTGCAATTTCCAGCAGGAGTCACTAAGAAAAATTACAGGTTAGAACTCCGACTGAATTCCATATACTCCTAAAACTAAGGACACCTGAAGTACCCACACTGGCACCAGGTATGTACCTGAGATACTATTGATCTGAATGGCATCTTTTATTTTCACTTACTTGGAAATGTGAAAACAATAAATGGCCTGTGTTTCATACCAAGCACCACGACGAATGGTAAGTCATTTTGGAACATGGCTGTGTTTAGTGCCTATAATCTACTGCAGTTGTACTGTTGAATCCCAAATTTCTTTATCCGTCAGCCTGGCCTCAATAAAAGTCGAGATGGATTTGCAGGTATAACATTAGTTATTTTATTCAGCTTGCAAGCTAAACTTAGTCCACAGTGATACAGATAACATGTTGCTCTCTGCAGCTCCGGGACTAAGTGAATGTCCCAGACAAAGAGATCAGTACTGATACATTCAAATGGCATCAAGTTTCACATACTCGACACCCATAGGTCATCCTATGTCCCTACTGACTTGTTTGATCTATTCTGATTGGCTCACTTCCAATCCCTTTCTCCGGCCCCTATCAATTCAGCATCACTCTCATAGACACACCTCTTCCTGCTTTTTTCCATGCGGTCTAAGATCCTTTGTCTCTACTTGCCAGAATCAAAGTGGCTTATTTCTACATTACATTAACTAATATCTCTAAAGTAACTATTTTATATCACATTCGTCATTCCCTCCTTTTATCATTCCATGATAACCGGACTATCCAATCCATAGCTACGGTTCCCCATCTAAAAAGATCCGTCGCTGCATTTCCAATTCCTGTCTTAGCCCCCCCTCATCTGCTTCACCCTCATGGATTTTAACAGTTAAATTTTTGGGGGCTTTGATCTGATCCAGTGCACCCCGCATTCTACCCATCACACATTTAAGGATGGCCAGGCCCACAAAGATGCAGCCGATAGCTACCACTAGATACATGGCCATATTTATCAACCAGTCCTTCCAACCTCCAAATCCCCAGTTACCCCAAGAGCCAGGATCCTGCATCCCGTCCAAGTGATCCCGTATGTGATCCATAAATTTAGTGATGTTAGCGGTCAAGACTTGAACTCCCATGATACACTTGCCCTGCACTATGGCGCATACCCCACCCTCACGGGCCAGAAGATAGTCAAGAGCATACCGGTTCTGCATTGCAAACAACCGTAGCTGAGACAACTCCTTGGTTATTGCCCCGAGGGCTCCCAAGGTTTACTACCCGGGTTTTCCTCAGTTTGGCCTTTAACTAACTTAAGTGTATCTCCCGGTAACCTACGTTCTAGCTGTACTTCCCTTCTCATACGCCCCAACCTCTCTCTAGTCCCTTTCACTTTCTCATAGCCTCTTCCTATGCTCTTCTGACAGCCTGATTTTACCTTTATTGCACCACTCTTAACACATCCAAAATCGAATTTACATGGATTCCAAAAACAAGGCAATGTCCATATAATGTTCCCTTCCCATCGCCGGGACCGGTGCAACTGCTTCATGACTCCTGCATTCTCCTTAACTTTGATGACCTTCCATGAGTCGATACCATGTCCTCGTATATGGGGGCAGCGAAGAACATCACCTTTGCAGAGGTGATGTAACCTTGTAGATTGGTTGGGGCTACATAGATACATAATATTCCCCTTTTCCATGTCCATCGCCAATAACACGCCAAGCGGAGTGAGGCCAAATATCATACAGACGATGCGTAGCCACTCCATCATGCTCCACACCTGTAAAATAGCACGGGGAATGATTTCCCGCAGCAAGACTTTAACCACAGTAGCAGCTTTATTATCGATAGTCGGATACGCCTCGACCCATCTGCTGAACACATCCACAATGACCAAAACATATTTATAACATTGGCACCTTTCCAACTCAATGTAATCCATGTGGAGCGTCTCAAAGGGACCACTGGGCAACGGGGTTTGCCCCATCCCACAAGGGATACCTTTTCCGGTGTTATATTGCTGACAAATCAAACACCGATTACTGATACTTTGGGCCAACCCCTGCATTTTAGGGTGCCACCAAGTGTCCAGCAACAAATCACTAGTCCCTCGAGCCCCACAATGAGTTGCAAAGTGTACACATTCAATGACCCATAAAGCCAGCACATCAGACATACAAGTCTGATGTGCAGGCGTGGTCCATAAAGAGGAAACAGAATCATATGTACAACCTAACCGTTTCCACATTTGTTTATCACTCTCAGGAGCGTCCTCCTGTAACCTTATGACGTCTTGGATGGTTGGCATTGACTTGTCAGAAGCAGACATATTTATAGTAGATCATTTAGTCTGAATTAACATCTTAGGCACCATCACTTGCTGAATTTGCGCGGCTGTTCGCGCTGCACAATCTGCTTGTTCATTACCAACGTCAACTGGGGTTGTACCATTCGTGTGGGCAGCGCATTTAATAACGGAAATCTGCACGGGCATAAGGAGGGCCTGCAGTAGGTCATTAACTAAACCCCGGTGGGATATTTGACCACACATAATCATGTCAGGTTGTTCTGACGAAATGTCACTCAAATCGCCCCTTATTGTGGTAGTTTCCTGAATCAAGGCTAAACAGTCGTGGCCAGGTGCGTCTTCATGGACAGGGGGACCGCTAAGAAAACAGGCTGGATTGATAGTGGTACAGTGGTTAAATGTCAGACGTGGATTGTTCAAAAGATATATCTCATACCTATTCTGACGAGCTGCGGTATGATGCTGAGTCTGCAGTTGCCTCAGTAGTGCGATGACCGAGTGGGAGCTATACACCGTAATATCCCGTTGGAGGGTGAGAGCATGTAACGGCTATGCGATGGCATTGATTGAACGTAAATCCTGTACTAATCGGTACTGGTCTGGTTTGGCTGGTTTAGGCACAGCAAGTATGGGGGTGTTACATTCTGATTGGCAAGGGACCAAAATACCCTGTTTCAACAGCTCTTGAATTAATTTATCTATTGATGGAGCAGCTTGAGATTTCAGGGGGTATTGTCGAATGGAAGGTAGCTTTACATAATCCTTAATCATCACCTTAATAGGTGTAACATTTGTCTTTCCCACTTGTGATGGGTATTCCGCCCAGACCTGTGGATTGACATATTCCAACACATCACGTCCCCTGTGATGCTGCAGTCGAGTGTTAATTGTTTCAGGGACCTCAAAATTTTTTATGGTAGTGCCGTCCGGCATGACTTGAAGTGCGTACTCTGTTGGATTCGAATGATCCACTGCCCTCCTGACCATTCGCCCCATATCCCTGGCATGGTACTGGTCGTGGACCTGACGTGTAATATGAGGGCTTACCGAAGCTGACTGTGGCCATAAATGTGGTGATATTGTAACAAAATCGGCTGTACCTTCTTTTCCCGTGACTGTGGCTGTAACCTTGACTGGCCATTCGGTCTCAAGTAATGGCCGGTATTTGTCCTCCAACTCCCTGTTTTGTCCGGTTCTGTCATAGGCCAGGGTAACGTGATGCAGTGACTGTTCAACGTCTAACGTCCACCACTGGGGGGTGATAGAAATATAGCACTGTTGTCTCATCCTCCATGATGTAACCGTTACCCCCTCATCCCCGCATTCTAGCTGTAGCTGGAAGACACACAGTAAATCTCGGGCCAACAAGTTACAGTCCAATCCAGTAGTCACTACAAACTGATGCTCTGCAGACTTATTCTCGTAAGTGACTGTCACAGGTTCAGAAATAGGATACTCACACACCTGTCCTGTCTTTTAAAGGGGCATTCCTGTTGCCAGTGATCTGCACGGCCGCAATTAAAACATGCATTGCTCCCTCTATATCTGCCTCGTCCTCTTCTCCCAGTAGACCAATGGCCCCTCAGAGGGGGCTGCGGTTGTAAAGCTGTCGATGCATTCGGTGGGCCATAAAAAGGGGGTGAGGGTCCCTTTGGGTGGGTTTGGTATCCTCCTCCTCGCTGATCCACCCACCCAAAGTCACAATATTGGGGCTCCTGCTGATAAACTACCATTTCTGCCGCTTGTTGGGATCGCCAATCATCCTTTTTCATTACATACTCAGTCTTAACCTTTGTAACTGAGCCTCCTTCTTGGCCTACACACTCCTTCCAATAAAATCTGACTGCCCTTGCCATCTGGGAAGGGTCGTTCTCTGTCCAATTCATGTTATTACATTTCACAGTAGTAACCACAGAAGGTGGTAGGCAATGCATTAACATAGCACAATATTGAGGGGGATTCTGACCATTTTGATACAGCAAGTCGCCTGACTGCCCACGGTAGATTTCATTAAAACGCTCCAGAAATTCCTCTGGCTCTTCAGCCTTCTTAGGTTTTAGATCTAAGATAACAGAAAGATTTATGGGCCTTTGAAATGTGCTATTCAACACATTCAGGATCTGTGTCCTTCTATCGTCGTCTAACGCATAGGCCTGCTGAAGTGTGGCATGACTTGCATAATTCAGGTGGCTAAGATAATTGCGGTACTCTGCTGGGGTTAAAATCTGCTGGACTAGGGCCCAGAGGTCCCTTAAATCAGCTTGATAAATTGAGATGGTAGTCCTCAAGGAATCCATGAAGGCAGCAGGAGATTTTTTTCTATCTGGGATTGTAGACATAATAGCCATCATCTCACTGGGTGTCCATGGGAAGTTAACGTCTATCGTGGGGTTCGCTCCCGCAGTCACTGCGTCGGGGTTTCGCATCTTCCTAATCGGTAACTGTCTCCGAATGTCACCAGGGGGCACTCTAGCTATTTCCCCTGGTTGTTCCAAGACTTCAACGTCTCTCCCTGTCACTAGGGGGAGTTCTTTCTCTTCAAAAGAAGTTGTTCCAGCTTCCTTTGTTCCCGAATCTTGTGGTTTCTCCTTAGTTTGGAGAGACTTAGGTGATATGCTTAATTGTTTCTGGTGAGGGTCAAGCCCCTCTCTCGCTGTCCGAGATCTTGTCCTAGAGCTAACAGGGCTTGTGGGACAGAGTTCCTTTTGCTCTTCTGGTCGTGAAGTTGGTAAATCAGGACCCACACTATCACCCAAAAGGGCTTGAGTTTCTGGCATATTTGGAATCTGGGGAGCAATGACTGGGTATATATTATTGTACTCTGGTGGTTCTGGAATGAGCGCAGACCATGCTTCGGGTGCGGACGGAACTTTTACTGACTTTTCCAAATTATTGAATTTTTCTTTTTCTGTCAATTCAAGGCCAGCCATTGAACTACGTAGCTCATCTCTTGTTTGACCCACGTCTTTCCTGTCTCTACCTGCGCTTTTTTTTTAAACTTAAAAATGTTTGAAAATTCAAATTGAATTACTGCAACTTGCAAGCTTAGCTCTGATCTCAACTCAGAACCAAATTTACAATTTGCTTAACACAAACTTGTATAACATTTACAACTTAATTATTTCTTTATCTTAACAATTTTTCTTTTAACAAGTTTTTTTTTCCTTTTACATTCACATAAGTGTTGGCAAAATCAACTATCATCTCCAGATTTACACTTTTTTTTTTTAAATGCTGTCCGTGACCTCCTTTAAGTTTCTATTAATCTCCTGATAAAATGAGATAAACATTATTTCAAGTAAGTAAAACTTAAGATTCTGGCAATTTCAATCAATTGCTTTCGAAAATAATAACTTTTATCAAAGAGGTGGAGAAACCCACTGGTTTCCTTTAATTAATTCAAAACGTAACTTTGCTGGTGTTCACTGACTCAAAGGAAAGGTATCCGATTACACTACAGGCTGCTGCTGTTATCTCAAAGCCTGAGTGAGAAGCACTGTCTGTCTTTTGATTTTGCCTGCTGCTGTTAACCCTTTGAGAGACTTCTGCTTCAACCAATATGCAGCATTCCCCACAATCTCAACTAGTCCTCGGAACTGCGTTTTTCGCCAATACAGTCCAAGGAGACAATTTTAGCTTAATCAACTATATATTTAAAACACTCACACATAGAGTTGAACCATCTTCAGATTTAAAAACAGTTATACTGGACTGAACCTTCACTACTGAAGTCCCATCAGCCCCTGAACCCATATAATAGACTGAACATTCACTACTGAAGTCCCATCAGCCTCTGAACCCTTATACTTGGAATTGAATCATCATTTGAGATGTCACATCAACCCAAAACCCTAACCCAAGCCGAATCAACAATATGAAATCCCATCAATTAAATTGCTAATCCCCAGACTGACCTGTGATTTCGTCGAGGCGGTCTATCTGTGCCAACCGCGAGTGACCAGACTAATCAGACGATAAGAAGAGGGGAACAATCAATGCGCGGTCATTTTCCAGTTCTACATTGAGGGCCCCTTGTTCCCCATCCTCCTGTTCATAATCAGTCTAATTCTGATTTCGCAGTTGGACCAGGATCGCCCTGAGAAATCCCGGGTTTCGGCACCAAATGTTGAATCCCAAATTTCTTTATCCGTCAGTCTGGCCTCAATAAAAGTCGAGATGGATTTGCAGGTATAACATTAGTTATTTTATTCAGCTTGCAAGCTAAACTTAGTCCACAGTGATACAGATAACATGTTGCTCTCTGCAGCTCCGGGACTAAGTGAATGTCCCAGACAAAGAGATCAGTACTGATACATTCAAATGGCATCAAGTTTCACATACTCGACACCCATAGGTCATCCTATGTCCCTACTGACCTGTTTGATCTATTCTGATTGGCTCACTTCCAATCCCTTTCTCCGGCCCCTATCAATTCAGCATCACTCTCATAGACACACCTCTTCCTGCTTTTTTCCATGCGGTCTAAGATCCTTTGTCTCTACTTGCCAGAATCAAAGTGGCTTATTTCTACATTACATTAACTAATATCTCTAAAGTAACTATTTTATATCACATTCGTCAGTACATAATGCTTTTTATCTGACAATCTCTGAATAACTTGTAGTAAAGCTCACGTATGGAGATTGTTTCTCCTGTATGTTAGCATATTGTTCGATTGATGCTAACCTGGCCAGTCTCGCCTCAGAGTGTTAAGCACCACTGCATAATCCGCAGTACTAAGGGAGTGGCATTGCCCGAGATGTCACCTTTTGTTACAGGTCTTTTTGCACGATAAGGTAAAAAAAAAACTCCTGGTACTTTTCAAAGAAGGGTATGGAAGTTCTCCCAAAGTTCTGAACAATATTTATCCCTTAACCAATGTGACCAGAGGTTATCTCACTGCTGTCTTGGCTGTGCACAAATTGGCTGTTGTTCGTTTCTGTGGAACAATAATTACTGCACTCCAAAAAAGTAATTAATTTGATGCGAAGCACTCTTGAATGTCCCAAGTACAAAAAAAGGCACTGTATAAACACAAGTTCTTTCATTCATGGCTTGAGAACTGGCTTGGAATCAAAACTGATAACACAAAAGTCTTTTCTTTTTGCCATGTAGGAGTCCTATTTAAAAGGCGCCAATCCCAGCTCCATTTGGATCAGATCCAAAGCAACCGCAATAACAGTGGATTATCAATGTCACCCAAAGGCATCGTAAAGATTCCTGGTGTGGGAAAGTAGAAATGGACACATCGAACGGGTGCAGCAGAACTTCTCTTCAAAGTCTAAGCCAAGGACTTTGGAGTAAAATTCAACAGAGTTTGATCCAACATATAACCTGTGTTAGACCAAATCTAAGGTTGTTTATTGAAGACATCGGGTGCAAAAAGGTGCAAAGCATTCCATACCTTCCAATTCTTTACATTTGTGAGCACAAAAAACACCAATGGATACAGATTTTAACATTTCAGTACAGGGGGCTATATAATACATAAGAAGGGCTTGTAGCATGGTGGTTATGTTACTGAACTATAAACCAGAAGCTTCAACTAACGATCTGGTGACATGAGTTCAAATCCCACCATGGTAAATCCCATTGGGACTCCAGAACCACAGCAATATGGTTGACTTTTAAATGCCCTCTGAAATGGCCTAGCAAGCCACTTAGTTCAAGGGCAATTCGGGACGGGCAACGAATGCTGGCCCAGCCAGTGAATCCCACATCCCAAACGGGGCGATTGAAATTTATTTAATTAAATAAATCTGGAATTGAGGCCCAAATTTTCAAGAAGTCAGAAAGACTCCACAGACCTTTACAATTGAAGAGTGGTATCCAGATGTGGGTATCCAGATGTGGGTATCCAGATGGGGGCGTTCTGCCCCCATTCCCTCCAGATCCAATTTTTGCCAGCAGAGGTAAGGTGATGGGGCATTGACCCACAAAGGAGGGAAATCCAAATTCAGCAAGGCCATTTGAACTCAATGCGGAGATCCAACTCCATAGCCAATCACCTAGCATCCGCTATGGCAGACCTCATGTGGAGATGAGGAAAAAGCTTATAACAATCTAAAACTGTACAGCTCTCACCCATACATATTTAATAGTAATAAAACTCACTGTTAGTCACAAAACATATTTAAAACTTTCCTGAGAGATTTCAACTACTCCCTTTCAAAGCACTATCCTGACCCTAGGATGTTTGGAAGGATTGCTGAGAAATTTAGGGGACGTGGCTTGGTCTTGTCTGCCATTTGATGTGCAATGTAAGGTGTATTCAACCACAGTTTGCCTCTTTTTAAAAATAAATTTAGAATACCCAATTATTTTTTTCCAATTAAGGGGAAATTTAGCATGGCCAATCCACCTAACCTGCACATCTTTGGGTTGTGGGGGTGAAACACATGCAGACATGGGGAGAATGTGCAAACTCCACATGGATAGTGACTCAGGGCCGGGATTCAAAACCAGGTCCTCAGCGCCGCAGTCCCAGTGCTAACCACAGCGCCACATGCAGCCCTCATCATTTGCCTTTTAATCACGCTTAGCTCATGTTAGTCCAGTATGTCAGAGACGAAGTGTAATAACCCCCACAAGGCCTATGGGGATACCTTGATTGATCTCCCCGTGGGACCTGTGGACTGTGAGTTTCCCCGCTAGTGAGGGGTGGTCCGCCCAGCTGGGGTTCATAAGAACGCAGTATTAAGGCCGGCCCAGGCAGGGCCCGGCATGTTGGTTGTCTCAACGCGACTGTACTCTGTAAATATATTCGCTGCCGTAGGCCATAATAAAACAACATTCACTTTACTGCCCAGTTTCCTGGGTCTTAATATTAAGATAGATAGTATTGATTGCTTGCTTTGTTGACTCTTGTATAATGTTTCTTCTATTTGTTTAAAACTGAAGTTTGTGACTTTATTCTCTTGGTAAACACCTGGGACCTCAAATGTCAACCATTTGTTCAGAAATAAAAAAAGATCCCTAACCAGATCATACCAAATTCTGGGGCCTTGTCTGGGATCATTAACTAAATTTGGGGGTCTGGTCTGGGATCATAACAATACCAATTCTAACTTCAAAGCACATGCTTCAAATGTAGTTATTTAATGATAAAGTGTTATCCAACTAAAACTTTGGGAACACTCCATAAGTACAAGCAGTCCGCTGATTTACGACATAATTGGTTCCTCAAAACTGCATCATAAGTGGAAACACCGTAAATCAGAACTGATTTTTCCATTAGTACAAAGCTATCAATGGTGAATTGTTTTTTTCACTGAAAAGTAATGTTCCCTTTCCATCAACACTATGAACAGAGGTACAGAAATCACCCCTTATTTGATTTTGATAGTTTTGAAGAGAAAACTGGTTTACGGTGAGTGTTAAGTAAACTCAGATTTTTGTAAAACAGGTATCCGACTTTCCAGTTTCCACTGAATCAGTTAGAATTAAACTGAGGCTTTTATCACGTTAAAATCTGTGACATCTTCTATATCAGAGGATTTGTTGATAGAGACCAACTGTTGACTGGCATGGCCCCCGCAAAGTCAAAACCACACACTTCTGGTGGCGGCCATGAGCACAAAAGGTATCTCTCATCTAAGAACTTTGGTTAAGGCCTTTTAACCCCAATAAACAGGGACAGAAAATTCCCCGAATCAACCCCCCATCCATCACAGTGCCTGCCAGAATGCCAAGGAACCAATAACCCAGACATAAAAGCAGCAAAAGTGAGGAGAGGCAAACCTCAGCCTCGGAGCAGGGAAGCCTGGCAGTACGGAACCGGCGACGGCCACCCTCACAGGACTTCCAGCGCAGACCCAGGCACTGATGGAGGAAGTGATGGTTTCATCATCATCGAGCTCCAGAAACACAGTGAGGCAACGAAGGATAACCTCATGGCGGCAGCAGTCGAGGCCGCAATGGCCCCCATGGAGGAGGTTATGGACAAAATGGAGCAAAGACTTGAGGCCTAAGAAGAAACAAGGCGTGACCTCTGAGATACCCTCAATTACGACTCAGGAGAGAAGATTGATAATTCAAAGGCTTTAATTACCACAGAACCAGACAGCTGCCGAGTAGTGTGCTCACTGCACGCTGCCCACTGAACGTAACCTTATATACAGTTCCCTGGGGACGGAGCCAGTGGCAGAGTCCCCCAGGGTTCCAAACCCAGTCTTAAAGGGGCCTACACATTAAAGGTACATGTGTATACAGATATCATTCACCACAACCTCGAAAAGCCGTCATGGAACAGGGAGACTAGATCGCAGCACTCAAAGCAGAGGTGACGAGGCTGGTCAGGACTCAGATCATTGTAAGGCTCCACAGGTACCAAGACAGAGTGGGTCCTGAGGTGGGCAAAATGCATGAAGGCATGCAAGTGGGAAGGACATTCCATCCGTTTGCATAAAGGCATTGGAGCAGGCCTGGCTAAACAACGGGCAGAATTTAATGGTGCCAAATCTGCACTGTTCAAGAGCAAGGAACGGTTTAACATGCTCCACCCCGCCAAACTATGAGTCATCTACCAGGGCAAGGAATAGTTCTTCGACTCCCCGGAGGAGGCCAATATGTTTGTTCAGAAAAATGAACTGGAGCAACAGCAATAAATGGCAATTGTCTGAACACAGGCTTTAAGGATTCAAAAGGGGCAGCGGCAACCACATCAGCGGCTGTGGGGGGAGGGGAGAGAATTAGACGGGATTAAGATGGGGAAATCCACTCATTGAGGAGAGCCACTGCAGGCTAGTGTGCAGAAGTACAGAGAAGGGGGA